>NW_026571115.1:24694723-24700101 GCF_026225935.1 Boleophthalmus pectinirostris | reverse complement strand
AGTAGCTGTGGTATTCTATGTGTATTCTATTCTACTACATGTGTTTGGGACCCAACTTTGGGTCGCCAAAGATTCTCAGGGGGTCCCCAAAAATAACCAGGAGAAAACAGAACAGCTTGAATTATAATGAGATGGCGTGTTGATTGTTTCTAGGCAAAATCACCGGGGTCTTGGAATCATATACAAAAAGATTAGAAATGTGAATCTTTGGTGTCAGTTTATAAGTTCAGGGAAATTGTTAGACGCACAGTGAGTGAGATTTTTTTATGTGTTTTGACAATTTTTGTTTTAATGTAATCTTTTGTGACTATCTGTAGATTCTGAATCTCAATTCCTGGTTAAATAAAGCAATAAATAAAGAACATTTTATAGAAACATGTTTCCCAAGATTGTATGGCTGCAGACCTCCACCCAGAGGACCCCACCCCTCAGACCTCCACCAGGACGCACCTCCGCTGACACGTCCCTGCATTTTCATAAATTTACTTTACTCCACACTAAGCAATTTAATTACACTTTTTATCAGTTGTTGCCTTTTTCCCTATTAAATATGAATCAAGTTTAGAAGTGATAAAGCTTTTTTTTTTTTTTTTTTTGCACTTAAATTAACACTTGTGCATTTAATCACCAATACATCTCTAAAAGTCTCCTAAGAAATTAACTTTGTGTCGTCTCTGTTGTACTTTGCATATGAAAATTGTCAGTTTAAGATATAACACATATTTAACTGCCAGCATGGAGCCTACGATGGCATAAATACATAAAAATACAGATTATGTAGAAGTTTCTGAAAGTGTTGTATAGGTTCTGTGTCTAGATAAGATTAGGCGCAAGTACCCACAAATAGTTATTGAAATGGGCGGGTTTTAACGTTCTAGAACTTTACGGGCAGGTATGCGGGCGGGTAGTGATTACACACGGGCGGGTCACGTGAATTAAATTAATTTGGGAGAAAAATACTTGACGTGTGTCCAGGAAGTCTGTTGCCCTGGAAACAAGTGCCATTTTCTGGTGTTTTCCTGGAACAATGGACCAGGCTGAGAAAGACTTTAGTGTTTTTATTACATAAAACTATGCGCTCCTGGTTTAGTCCTGGTTTAGACCTGGTTTAGTCCTGGTTTAGTCCTGGTTTAGTCCTGGCTATCAGCTCAGCAGTTGTGGCATGTATGTATTTATTCTAATGACACTGGTTCAGTCCTGGTTTAGACCTGGATTAGACCTGGTTTAGACCTGGTTTAGACCTGGATTAGACCTGGTTTAGACCTGGTTTAGACCTGGTTTAGACCTGGTTTAGACCTAATGGTTTAGACCTGGTTTAGACCTGGTTTAGTCCTGGTTTAGACCTGGTTTAGTCCTGGTTTAGTCCTGGTTTAGACCTGGTTTAGACCTGGATTAGACCTGGTTTAGACCTGGATTAGACCTGGTTTAGACCTGGTTTAGATCTGGATTAGACTTGGTTTAGACCTGGTTTAGACTTGGATTAGACCTGGTTTAGACCTGGTTTAGACCTGGTTTAGACCTGGATTAGACCTGGTTTAGTCCTGGTTCAGTTCTGGTTTAGTCCTGGTTCAGTCCTGGTTTAGACCTGGTTCAGTCCTGGTTTAGTCCTGTTTAGACCTGGTTTAGTCCTGGTTTAGTCCTGGTTTAGACCTGGTTTAGACCTGGATTAGACCTGGTTTAGACCTGGATTAGACCTGGTTTAGACCTGGTTTAGATCTGGATTAGACCTGGATTAGACCTGGTTTAGATCCTGGATTAGATTTAGACCTGGATTAGACCTGGTTTAGTCCTGGTTCAGTTCTGGTTTAGTCCTGATTCAGTCCTGGTTTAGACCTGGTTCAGTTCTGGTTTAGTCCTGATTCAGTCCTGGTTTAGACCTGGTTCAGTCCTGGTTTAGACCTGTTTTAAACTTGGTTCAGTTCTGATTTTGTCCTTGTTTAGTCCTGGTTTAAACTTGGTTAAATCCTGGTTTAGACAAAAGTGAAAAAATGCATAGCACTCAGATGGCCGATGTCCAGAAGCTTTTTTTATTTTTAAAAATAACGTTTTGGCAAAAAAAAAAAAAAAAAAAAAGCCTTCGTGTGCTGTGGTCCAAAGCAAGAGAAATATCTTACGAAGGCTTTTTTGCTGAAACGTTATTTTAAAAATAAAAAAGCTTTTGGACATCGGCCATCTGAGTGCTATGCATTTTTTCACTTTTGTCTTGCTGCTTCTTGCATTTTCACCTCTACAAGAATTTTGGTGTGTGTCCTGGCAACTGGCTCAGAAGTTGTGGTGTGTATATATTTATGCCAATGACACTGGTTCAGTCCTGGTTCAGTCCTGGTTCAGTCCTGGTTTAGTCCTGGTTTAGACCTAGTTCCTGTTTAGTCCTGGTTTAGTCCTGGTTTAGTCCCTGGTTCAGTCCTGGTTTAGTCCTGGTTTAGACCTGGTTTAGTTTTTAGACCTGGTTCAGTCCTGGTTCAGTCCTGGTTTAGACCTGGTTTAGTCCTGGTTCAGTCCTGGTTCAGTCCTGGTTTAGACCTGGTTTAGACCTGGTTTTTTAGACCTGGTTTAGACCTGGTTCAGTCCGGGTGTAGTCCTGGTGTAGTCCTGGTTTAGACCTGGTTTAGTCTTTTAGGTTTAAATCTGGTTAAGTCCTGGTTTTAGTCCTGGTTTAGACCTGGTTTAGTCCTGGTTTAGTCCTGGTTTAGACCTGGTTTAGTCCTGGTTTCCTGGTTAGTCCTGGTTTAGACCTGGTTTACTCCTGGTTTAGTTAGAGACCTGGTTTAGACTGGTTTAGGGTTTAGTCCTAGTTTAGTCCTGGTTTAGTCCCTGGTTTAGTCCTGGTTCAGTCCTGGTTTAGACCTGGTTCAGTCCTGGTTTAGACCTGGTTTAGTCCTGGTTTAGTCCTGGTTTAGTCCTGGTTTAGACCTGGTTTAGTCCTGGTTTAGTCCTGGTTTAGTCCTGGTTTTAGACCTTGGTTCTACGGTTGCGGCGTGTATATATTGATGCTAATGACACTGGTTTAGTCCTGGTGTAGTCCTGGTTTAGACCTGGTTTAGTCTAGGTTTAAAACCTGGTTAAGTCCTGGTTTTAGTCCTGGTTTAGACCTGGTTTAGTCCTGGTTTAGTCCCTGGTTTTAGTCCTGGTTTAGACCTGGTTTAGACCTTGGTTTAGACCTGGTTTAGTCCTGGTTTAGTCCTGGTTTAGTCCTGGTTTAGTTGGTTCCTGGTTTAGACCTGGTTTAGTCCTGGTTTAGACCTGGTTTAGACCTGGTTTAGTCCTAGTTTAGTCCTAGTGGTTTAGTCCTGGTTTAAGTCCTGGTTTACTCCTGGTTTAGTCCTGGTTTAGACCTGGTTTAGTCCTGGTTTAGTCCTGGTTTAGTCTTGGCGATCGGTTCTACGGTTGCGGCGTGTATATATTGATGCTAATGACACTGGTCCAGTCCTGGTTCAGTCCTGGTTTAGTCCTGGTTTAGTCCTCGACTACTGGGCTATCGGACTAATGGTCTGACCTCGTTTATCACGGGCAGGTAACGTCTGGAACGTTAACGGGTCCGGGCGGCCGTGAATGAAACAAAACCCAACTGCAGACATGTTTTCGAGGAGATCACAACATTATAACAAATCTAGAACCTCACAAGAGTCAGATCTGTGTAATATCGGGGCATTATGTTAATCTGTAATATTCTCAGTATTATCATAATCCCAAACACAAACGTACACGTAATTAAAGTACACGGTCGTTAATCCCAGAGCCAAGAAGTACTCCTTATACAAAACCCCGTTACGAGCGAGCGCAAGTGAATTGATTTGTGCTTGACTTTTCAAATATCCTCGCTGATATGAATAAGTCAGACGATGTGCAGACAGAAAACGTCACTACTGAAACTCCAGACTGAAATTCTTTAATTCTTAACAATCGCAGTCGGGGCAGACGGCACCGGGCGCTTTTTTACCTCCTCCATCCATCTCTGTTTTCCATTTTCCTCTTCAGTAAATACAAGGTTCCCTCCTCTCCCGTCTTTCTCTCTCTCTCTATCTCCCTCTCCCCCGAGACGCCCACTTCACCTTAGTGCTCTTATCCCACCGAGCACTCTGCTAATGTCTGCCACTTTGCTTCTCTCTCTCTCTCTGTCTCTCTCTTTCTGTCTGTCTCTCTCTCTCTTTCTCAGTCTTTCTCTCGGTCTGTGTGTGTGTCTGTCTATCGTTTTCTCTCTCTGTTTCTCTCTCTGTGTCCCCCTTTCTCTGTCTATCTCTCTCTCTCTGTCTTTCTCTGTCTGTCTTTCTCTCTTTCTGTCTCCCTTTCTCTACATTTCTGCCTCTGTCGCTCTCTCTGTCTGTCTTTCTCTCTGTTTGTTTTTGTCTCTCTGCCTCTGTCTTTCTCTCTTTCAGTCTCCATTTCTCTGTCTCTCTCTCTCTGTCTGTCTCTCTCTCTCTCCGTTTCTCACTCTCTCTCTGTTTCACTCTCTGTCTTTCTCTCTCTCTGTTTCTCTCTATCTCCCTTGCTCTGTCTCTCTGCCTGTCTGTCTTTCTCTCTCTGTTTCTCTCTCTGTCTCACTTTCTTGGTCTCTCTGCCTGTCTTTCTCTGTCTCTCTTTCTCTCTCTGTTTCTGTTTCGCTCTCTGTCTTTCTCTGTTTCCCTCTGTCTACCTTTCTCTATCTCTCTGCCTCAGTCTCTCTCTCTCGCTCTCTCTCTCTCTCTCCCTCTCTGTCTGTCTGTCTTTCTCTCACTGTTTCTCTCTCTCTGTCTGTCTTCTTTCTCTCTCTCTGTGTCTCCCTTTCTTTGTCTCTCTGCCTGTCTCTCCCTCTTGTTTGTCTCCTTTCTCTCTCTCTCTGTTTTTCTCTGTCTCTCTCTCTGTCTCTCTTTCTCCCTCTCTCTCTGTCTGTCTTATCTGTCTTTCTCTCTCTCTCTCTGCTCTCTGTCTATCTTTCTCTCTCTGTTTCTCTCTGTCTCTCTCTCTGTCTTTCTCTCTGTCTCTCTCTCTCTGTCTCTGTCTTTCTGTTTTTCTCTTCTCTCTCTCTGCCTCTGTCTATTTCTCTCTCTGTTTCTCTGTCTCTTTCTGTCTCTCTCATCTGTTCTCTCTCTCTCTCTGTCTTTCTCTCTCTGGCTCTCTTTCTCTGTCTGTCTTTCTCTCTTTCTGTCCCTTTTTCTCTGTCTTTCTGCCTCTGTCTCTCTCTCTCTCTGTCTGTCTTTCTCTTTGTCTGTTTTTGTCTCTCTGTCTGTCTGTCTGTCTTTCTCTTCTCTGTCTCCCTTGTTCTGTCTCTCTCTCTCCGTTTCTCACTCTTCTCTCTTTTCACTCTCTGTTTCCTCTCTGTCTCTCTATCTCCCTTTGCTCTGTCTCCTCCTGTCTGTCTTTCTCTCTCTGTTTCTCTCTCTGTCTCACTTTCTTGGTCT
>NW_026571115.1:24662223-24689723 GCF_026225935.1 Boleophthalmus pectinirostris | reverse complement strand
GTAGCTCAATGTCAATGACGAGGCCCCACCTCCCACCCCCCGTACGGTGTCCTGGTTTTGACAAACGCAAATATGGTCACCTTAGTCTAGTGTATTCCAACTCCTGACCTAGTCGCTGGAGAGAAATTAAACTGAGTGGAGGCACTAGGTGTTGGCAGCCTGGCTAGAGAGCTGCAGCAGCGGCAGGGAAATCACTGGGACACAACACAGCTCCTCTCATCTCTCGTTTCTCTCCATGCAGGGAAACTCTCGCCTTTCACTGAACTCACTGTAACCTCCTAAAACCAGCGCCGTTCCCCTCCTCTCTCAGCCTCGTACTGTGTCACTCATTTTACAAGTAATCTGCAGAGAAAACGCTAAAAGAGCCGTGTTAAAGCCTTTTTAAGAGCCGTGACATGTGGTGTTCAGTGTGTGCTGATGTATGGGTTCGATGTGCGTCATGAAGCTCGTGTGCGTTGGCCTTTAGCCGAAGGTTTTTCAGTTAGTCACTGTCACCTTTTTTGGAGAAAATCAAACACCTAAACAGAGTCACACTGATTACTGACCTGAAAATGTGTTGTTTAAATCCACTTTTGTATTTTGTCTTGAGTTTTGGTGTTTTCTAATGTGGGCAGTGTGTCACCATGGTAACTGCTGAACATTCCTCCATAGACATACAGGTAGAACAAATAATCTTTGTCCCAAAACCTCAGACTACACTTAGTTTGCATCTGCAGTCTGTCATATTAGTGATTAATTCAACCTTCTATGCCCAAATTTATCGTCTTAGGCAAAAATAACCAGAGTCGACTTAGACAAACTTTACTGATCTAAAAAGAGAAATTATTTGGACACTCGAGCTCACACATCACAATATATACCATAAAAACTAAGAGAAAAAATATAAATGTTAATAATAAATTCTAAATGAGAAGCAAAAATAGAAAGAAAGTGGTGTCAAATAAGGCATAATTATAAATGTACATAAGTAAAAGTAAAATGAAATATAGAAATAAAGATAATAAAGTAAAAAGAGATTTGATTTATGACTCCCAGTCTCAATCCCAAATCAGTATCATAGTTCCCACGTTAACATGTATTTTGATTCCTAGTTATAGCATAGTTTTAGTGATTATTAGTATTATGCCATTAATTGCGTTAAATAGGCTATGTAATTACAAATATGCACTGATTAATATTTTTCTACTAGTCACTTATTATTTTTTAGCTTTTTTTTTTTCGCTGAGGAGAAGAGAAGATGAAAACAATGATGGAAGGGATACGGAGAAGAGGTACAGAGGGCTGAATGAGAGGTAAAAAGGGGAGATCAGTGCAGAGACAGTTCAGTTTTGAAGTACTAAGTTAGTATTACGTTATGTTTAGTTCTAATATATACCTGTTAGCTGATGTCCTCAATATACCTGCATCCTGAATTTCAGACTTCTGGTCACGGCACAATGCAAACTGGGAAGGATCCTCCAAAAAAGTGAGCATCAAACCGCCATGTTTGTTTTCCCAGTGGGATGCGTTTATTGTCAAAGCCGATCTTTTTCAAGTCTTTTGAACCATATCACTTTTGTTTCTGGTTCTGATATTGTCATATTTTAGTTTTGGGATTCGGACATTGAAATTGTGTGGTTGTTGGATGCCCTAACAGCGGAAAACGGCTCGAGAAATGGGCTCTGGAAGTTTGCAAATACCATAAATGCAAAAGGGAATCAGATCTGCGTGACTGCAAACCTCCTTCCAAACTGTTTCCCTTCCAAACAGAATTGAAAAACAGTGAAAGGCGAAGGCGATGGGCAGGATTGATCCACAGGAAGGATGAAAAAGGAAAGCTTTGGCTGAAAATCAAAGAAATCATCCTGAGTTTGCAGCAAATACTTTGTATGTGGAGTGGATTGCGCGATGACCGGAAGTCCGAAATTTGGGATGCACGTATTGTCCTGGGAGTGTGATGCAAACTAGAGGCACAAGAAGCTCTGTTACTCAAGTTAGGCTTTAATCTGAACAAAATTAGTTGGAATTACAACAGCTGGATCTTTTTTAATTTTATTTTTTTGGCTTATCTTGTGTGTAGTTAGTTTTAGTTTTTTTTTTTTCAAAGACTGGCATCTGGTTTAGCACTAGTTTAGACCTTTTTTAATCCATACATTTTGCCATAGATATTCTCAAAAACTCCTTCAAATCCAATTTACGGAGACCATGATCTGTGGACCCGAATCAACCCACAAAAACGTCGCATCCGGCACGTAGCATTGTAATAGCTATTAGCGGTTAGCATGGCTTAGCAGGCTCCGCGCTGCACCTAAGTCCCCCGACGTAATCTCCATGTTAACCAGCGATCCCGCCATGTTTATGCAGATCCGCCCCAAAGACACGTTCCACTCCCCTTATCCTTTTTCTCACGGAACAATTCTTGAGTATTTCTCCTCATCCTATTTGTCAAAAGGCGTCCATTGTGTAGGCTTATCTAACACGAGGCAGCCCAGGGAGTACGCCCGTGAACCACAGCATCGTTTGTTATTTCAGAGGAGGTAAAATGGAATCCTGGCACTATTTAGCTGACAAAAAGACAGATTATTGCTTCTCCAGCCAGTGTTTTTTATTGAATGTTAGCTCAAGGATGCGGCGCACTTTGATGATGTTTGCCCTGCTAGCTCCAAAAGAGTCTGTTTTTCCAATTTGTAAGATGTTTTTTTTTGTTGTTTCCTCTTCTTCTTCTTCTTCTTCAACATCTCTGCACGTTTCAGCTTTTGGGCTCAGTGCGGCGAAATCACTCTGAACCAGTTTTAATGAATAGTTACAGGACTGGCAGGTGAAGAGGAGGAGATGGAGAGGCTGAGGATGCAGATCGTTTTCCCGCTACGGAGAAGGAAGTTTGGAGGAATACTGAGAAATACTGAGAAAGTGGGTTTAAACACTTGCTTGAGGGGTGTTTCCTAGAGGCAGAGGTGGTAAGATGTGATTGACTGACAGCAAAAGTAGGTGACAAGAAACACATGAGAAATAAAATTTTTCTGTTTAAATTCAATAATTTTTTTGCTTCATAACCATGACATTCCATCACTCTAAAGATCGCCACACACTACAGGATTTTTTGGTCATAAACGATTTTTAAACATGCAACAAAAAAGCGCACGCCACAAACACGAGGAGAATCTTATGAGACTTAAAATCTCCAATCAGAAAGACTGCAGCGGGACATGTCTACGGACCACAGGATATAAAGTTTTGAGCGCAATCGTGTCAGCTGTTTCCTGTTTACAGTAAAACCACTCGCTTTGAGACTCTTAAGTGTTAAAAAAATCATAGCTCTGCACTTCTAGTTCAGATACAAGTCAAAACTGTGTTATTATTAT
Organism: Boleophthalmus pectinirostris; assembly: GCF_026225935.1. Taxonomy (NCBI): domain Eukaryota; kingdom Metazoa; phylum Chordata; class Actinopteri; order Gobiiformes; family Gobiidae; genus Boleophthalmus; species Boleophthalmus pectinirostris. The sequence goes on along the minus strand of NW_026571115.1, from coordinate 24,686,382 downwards.
TTGTGAAATGGGGTGTAAAACTTCAGATACATGATTTTTAAGCATAAAAGATTGTCAATAAAGTACACAGGAAGTATCCAATCCAATCCACTTTATTTCTATAGGACATTTCACAAACTTTGGAAACAAACAGTTTCCAAAGTGCTGCACAAATACATAATAATAAGAATAATAAGATGATAAAATAAACTACTAAAATAATACTAGTCTTAAAATAATAAAACCAGTAAAATAAAATAAAAACAAAATCATAGAATAGAAATACATAAATCAATTAAAAACACAGAGGACCACACAAATCACGTGGTGTTAAAAGCCAGAGAAAAAAAGTGGGTCTTAAGACGAGACTTAAAACACTCCACAGTGGGGGCTGTTCGGACGTGGGGGGGGGGGCAGAGTGATCCAGAGTTTAGGGCCAACCACAGAGAAGGCCCTGTCCCCCCTGGTTTTCAGTCTCGACTTAGGCAAGTAAAGTCACTATCGCTAATCTGCAGCTTCACCTCGATCCGTGCGCTGTGTGGATGTAAACAGACACATGTAAGGAACTACTCTGGCCTTTTTACTTCCAAAGAATGCATCGAACTGGACTAACAGCGGTTTTGTGGACGGGATTTCATTACGTGCGGAGAACAATTTTGGATAACGTAGATGAGACGCTGCACTTTAAACTTTGAAAGGTGAGGAATAAAGTCTTCTCATTATTTTCGCTATTTCCTGAGTTTGTATTTTGCGTCTCTGTGTCCGTCACACCTCTGCTCCTGACGTTTTATTGCCTGTTTCTGTAGTGTTGCTGATGTTTGATGGTTATGATTTGACAGAGCAGCTCAGAGTCACACTGACACCACAAACACAAACACCACAAATCGTACACAAAGACAAAAAGTCGAGTCACGTCTTCCCGAACTCAGGGAAAAGCAAATCGCAGCCAAAATCGGGCAAATTCTTCTGTAGTGTGTGGCAGCGTTTACACTCATAATTTTTTCAGTAGCCTTTTTATCCAGAGGTTGGTGGCTTAATTCCCAGTTTTATGTACTGCCATTGTGTGCTTGGGCAAAATACTTCACCCTGTTTATCTCCAAAGTCTATATTTGTCTTCATTTAAGATAGTTATATCATATTTGCAACCGGTTTATGCAACCAAATTGTACAACACTATACGTTTGGATTAAAGCTGACGAATCCTACATGTATCAGCAATTAAGAAAATATAATTGGAGAACAAAATAAGTACAGAGCAGTGGGTGTGTGACCAGGGGCAGTGAAAACGTGAGTTGAACGGTAATATATTGTCTTGAAAATATGTGATTAAAGATGAACGAATCACTCCAAATAAAACTTCAGGAGGGTAAATGAAGAGGGGAACAACTATAACATAAGCTCTGAAAATCTTATTTTGCCTTTAAGTCTGATGTGGTCATTAAAAAGCAGTTCTCATTTATTTATTTACAAGCTTTTATCTGTCTAAAAAAAACTAAAAAAAACTCCAACATGCATTCTTACTGTGAGTGGGCCCAATCTCCAGCCCCACTCTCTCCCAAAAGTTACATAATTCACCTTTAAATGCCTTTGAATGGGGTCAGACTTACCCTGCATATAGCACATCTTATTCTGGAGTTTTAAAATGCCAGCATTCTTTTTCCTTTCTTTTTTTCCCCGTGTTTCGTGTCTACAGCCTCATCCCTCACTCGTCATCGCTTCTGTCAGCCCGTGTGACCTTATATTAAAACGGGCCCTAGTCTGAGGTCAGGAGTTCAACAGGAAGCGAAAAAGCCAGAGGAAATAGACAGCGCAAATGTCTGGGATGGTGTTTTTAGTTCATATTTATTTTATTTTTTCTTCAGATTTGTGCAGTGGCCGTGAGTAATTGGGGGAGAGATACATAAATACAGAGGCGCATCACCATCTGCTCTTGTTTGAAATCAAAACCAAATGCAGACGGTCGCTCTATAAGCCAATAGAATCTGTTCCGAGTAATGAGGAGGTACTTATACGCGGCGTTTGAGACAGACCAGTGCCGGCTGAAGGGCCTGAGTAGAGGAAATACATATGGCAATGCTGTAATTAGGGATGCCCTCATGCAATATACGGCACTGATAACTGCGCCGATATTTAAAACTTTGATGGATCAGATATCGGTCCCAAGATGTCGGTTCAGTCGATATCCCATTTTGGTTTATAAATTGGTGTAATAAGATGATTTTGCTGGACTATGCACATTGTAATTTGTTTCCAAGTTGCTCTGTAGTTACTTTAGACATTGTATATTAGGCAAAATTGACTTTTGTGAGCTTTAAGCAGCATTACACTGTAAACCCGAACGTTCAAAGTAATTAAATAGATTATGTTGTGTATATGCAAAGTCAGAGGTGGGACCAAGTCATTTTTTTGCAAGTCTAAAGTAACTCTCAAATCTTTGACTTCAAGTCCCAAGTCACTGGCCCATAAGTCCAAATCCAGTCCAAGTTGTCTGCTTTGAGCTTCAAGTCATTTCAAGTCTTTAAAGCAAAGTACCAAATAGAGCTTAGATTTTTACAGTTTATATGACTTTTATACTAAATTGTACTTAAAATGTCATGGTATATTTATATATCAGTATTTATATAAGAGTTGAAAAAATGCAAATTTTTCCTTTTTAAATGTCTTGTCAAGATCTTAGAATCATTACAGTCAGAACAGAAAGAAGTGCTTAATAACATTTTTACCTCCGCCAAGGAGGTTATGTTTTTGCCGGCGTTTGTCTGTTTGTTTGTTTGTTTGTTTGTTTGTTTGTTTGTCTGTTAGCAACATAACTCAAAAAGTTATGGACCGATTTTGATGAAATTTTCAGGATTTGTTGGAAATGTGAAAAGGAAGAACTGATTTCATTTTGGGGGTGATCCAGAAGAAATCCTGGATTCTGGATCACTTTGAAATTTTAGTTAACATTGTGGTAAATGGGGCCAAAAATTTTGTTTCTCAATATCTCAGTTAATTATTGACCAAACCCCATGAAATTTGACTCAGGGATGGACAATGGGATCCTCTTTCATATTCCAAATTGAAAGATACGAGACAAATATTTATGGAAAACACAATTAATATGAAGGGGACTGTAGTCCTTGGCGGAGGTCTGCGCTCTCTGAGTGCTTTTCTAGTTTTTGTCATGTAGTCATGTCAGCCCTGAAATGGAAGGATCATGTTCTTTATAGTTCCCTCTGTTGTACTGCATTGTTCTGTATATTACTGTAGTACATTCGAGGATCACAGTACTTCAGTTACATCCAAAGTAACAAAGAAATGGGAGGGACATGTTCCAGTTTGTAAAATTCAGCACCACATGTATCAACTGTAAAGACAAAAATACTGTCAAAAATATATATTCTTAGGAGATGTGTCGAGTCTTCTCAAGTTACAGAGCTCAAGTCCGAGTCAAGTCCCAAGTCACTGACCTTCAAGTCCAAGTCGAATCCCAAGTCTTGGCCCATTTTATTAAGTCAAGTCTCAAGTTCTAATAATTGTGACTCAAGTCTGACTCGAGCCCAAATCACAACTTGCAAGTCCTCACCTCTGCTCAAAGTATACACAAGTGCTGCTAACTTAATTATGTCAAGTTGCTCAGTATTTATTTTTTTTTATATATATATATAATATAAAAGGAAACAATTGTGCATATAAGTGAGTGTAACTTAAAAACATAGATGAGCTACAACTTAGTAGAGTTAAGTAGTTAAAACATAACATCTAATATCTGTATCATGTACTATGTGTATACTATAATGTGTAATATATGTAAGTATGTATGTATTATTAAACTATATACATATTATATATTGTTGATTAGACAAGTGGGTTTAAATCCCCCTACCAGGGTGTGTATATGTATAATGTGTCTATATGTATAATATCAAGTGTTTATAGTATAATATGTGTATACTATAATGTGTATAGTTTACTCTGTGTAGATTGAATTCAGCTCAACTGGTAAATCTCCTGATTTACACATGTGGGACCTGGGTTCAAACCCCCCTCCTACAGTGTGTATAAAGTGTGTATACTATGATGTGTCTATATATATATATATATACTATAATGTGTGTAGATATACTAGATTTTGTGTATTAAAATCCTGGATTACATATAAAACTGAAATTTAATTACATTATTCCAGTGGTTTGAAAGCTCTAACTCCAAATATTTGAGTTGAGATAAAGCACTTTTAATTCAGCCGTTATCAAAAGGTACAAGTAGCAAGGATCCAATATTTAACTTCTGGCAGACTGTGACTTTTAAGTTCATCAATTTAGAATAATTGAAGTAATCGATTGCCTCAATTTTTCTGAGTTCTGGCAACTTGTGTGGGTTTACAGTGTAGAATTAGGGACGTAAAAATATTGGCGATATTGTGGTATCAACATTGCCTCGATATCGTCGCAGTCTCTTTTTGGTATCAAATGTTATGTATTTGAAACTGAACATCTATTTTTTTCATGGTCGTTTGATTTTTATTACAACGATGAGATGTTTTGCAGCCTTTAAAAAATAACTTTGATTCCCTTGTTGTTATAGTAAATATATTACATTAAACAATTTTGTCTCAGGATATTCTAATGATTGGGACTAAACCTGGATTATACGAGGATTAAACCTTGACCAGGACAGGCCCAAACCAAGTCTATATCAGGATTAAACTGGACTCATAGAAAAGTAGAAACACCATCCTTATAGCATCAGGCTGCCAACAAGAAAACAACAACTCTGGGGGCAAGGCAGGTTAAATTTCTAGCCCAAGGACACAACATCAGCATTCTCTGGTGGAAGTGCGAATCAAATCACCAACCTTAGGGGTCAGGGTTGCCAGATTTTCAGAACACGACAAGCCTTTGAAAAAAAATCTCAAAATAAGCACCCTGAAAATAATATGCAGCTGCTAAAGAAGTGCTAATGAAATGCAAACCTAAGTGACAGCTTTTCCAAAACAAGCCCAAAGTTGCTATAAAGACGCAGACTTGGCAACTCTGCTCAGGGTCAGAGGGCGACTGATAAATTGGTGCCGTAAATCTAAACTTAAAGTAGCAAGTCAAGCAAAATAACTTTCTCGGTGAACAACACAACAGTGATAAAGTGTTTTATTTTGTTATAATTTCCATTTTGAATAATTTTGTAATAATATCATAATTTTTATTGATGTTAACATTTTCTACTATGTACTAAGGCTCCACTTTGTACCTGTTGTGCAGAGGCTGTACCGTATTTTTCAGACTATAAATCGCTCTGATGTATAAGTCGCACCAGCCAAAAACTGTGTAATGAAGAAGAAAAACACATATTTAAGTCATAATTTTGGGGGGAAATTTATTGTATAAAATCAGAAACCAGGAACTGATATTTCATCTTAAAAGGCAAGTTATAGTAAAAACAATAGAACAGAGAACAGGATGTTAACTTCACATATGAACAGTTCTTCAGATAACTATAACATAAACAACAGAACAGAACAAGTCTCTCAAACTCTCCATCTCACTCCAAATCACTAAATCCACTGAATTCTTCATCCTCGGTGTCACTTCTGAGCAACTCCGCGACCTCCAGAGGTAAACAGAGCGCCACTTCCTCTTCTGCGTAGCTGTCGTCAGACTCAGCATCAGCTCCAGTTAGAATTATTCCGGCCTTTCTGAATCCCGTCAGGATGGTTCTGGTTATCACTGAAGTCCAGGCTTTGTCGATCCATCCAATAACTTCCAGGAAAGTTGCATGACGCACCCTCCCGGTTGCCGTGAAGCTGTGTTCTCCATCTTCGCTTTCCACCAGTCCCTCACAAGTTTCTCGCTGACTCCAAACTTTCTTTCTGCTGCTCAATTACCATTTTCAGCTGAATATTTCTTTACTTTCACTGCAGCTTGTAATCTACAAAATATGGTTTTCTTTTTGGAGACATGTGTGTTCAGTCTTCTCAGTCGTCTTAATAAGTTTATTTAAATTTTCAGTGGCACAGAAGTAATGGTGCAATCGACTGACATGATACAGACAGAACAGAGGCTCTTTCTGCAGGAGACATGCACAGTAGAGTGGAGTGACAGTGGTACAGGAGTAATAGGAGCAGCAGATACTGACACACAAGACTAGAGCCTCTCGCAGCTGTCAGTGTGAAAATTTTAATATACAAGTCTCATCGGAGCATAAGTCGCAGGACCACCCAAAAAAAAGTGCAACTTATAGTCCAAAAAATATGGTAATTAGTTTCAATGGCATTTCCAGGGCTGAAGTTATACAAATGATTCTAGTGAAGGTGTACAGAGTTTAAAAACACAGTGAACTCAGCCTAAATATGCAGGATTTATGTGTTAAACATGTGAATGAAACAAAACACAACTCCAGGTCTGTTTTTTATAAGGAAGCAACATTATAACATAGAAAAAAAAAGTGGAATATGGGGCTTTTTAAACCTGCAGAAACACTCTTATCTCCTGTGACCATTCTGTCCACGCTACACAAGCAGCTCCAGCTATAACCAAAGAATTATTGAGTTTCAGTCGCACTTTTCAGCTAAAAAGAAGATGAAGTCAGACATACAGCGAGTAGCCTATATTTACCCTTCTCCTATCTCCACAGATGGACCTCTCCGGCTCAGTCCTCGTATGATTTTATGTCTCTCTGATCAATGACAATTTGGCGGGACGCTGGTTCAGCACAGTGCAGAGTGGAGTCATGTGAGGACACTTGACTGCAGTAAAACTACACGCCCATGAATCCAACTGGCTCTGAATATGTATTATCTGCCCAGATGAGATCACTGTGCCAACGCTCCAGCAAGTAGCCAGGGCCAAAATGTGTATGCGATGTGTGTCAGTTCTGCAGTACACAGACAGAAAATGCAGTGGTAAATGAAGTACTCAGCTTTGTTACTTAAATAAAAGTACAGATATAGTGGCAAAATGTTACTTAAGTTAAAGTATCACGTGAAAAAATCTACTTAAAGGTGCACGGTGTAACTTTTCAAATGTTTTTGTCCATGGAGTTGTTGTTGCTTTGTCTGGAATGTTTCCCAGTATGGCATTAAACCTTTCTATCTTCATGGAGACCAAACCAGAGTACATTGCAGGTCAGATCTATGGAGAGGCAACCCCGTTCACAGTCAGAATGCATGTTTTTCTGGGTATTTTTGAGCTATAAAACTATAAAATGTGATAATAAATGTAAAGTAGAGCTGTTTATTGTCACACTGTGGAACATTCTAAGCAGAGCAATGACATCCACAGCATTCAAGTAAGTCCAGTAAGTACTATACTTCATATTGTTCACCGCTGTACACACCTCACCTCTGGACTAATTATAAAAAAGCCAGTTTGCAAAGACTGCAGGTGGCCGACAATGACGCTTTACGGAGCTTTTGAGGAGGCCACGATGGACAAGTGCGACTGAAATGTTTGTTACTGCACGACTGAACACTTCGCAAACTGTACTAAGAATTTTAATGTACAGTTTTATGTGCAGGCTGAACAAATCGGACAATGAAATAATAATGTCACGCATAAATATGAGACTCAGTGCAATAAGATATCAGTCCAACATGTGGAGACACTGGTGTGGTTGTCTTTTAAAAACATGAATGTTTATTGTTTTGTATTGTCACTGTCCTTGTCTGTTTTTTTTTAATGGACCATGAGTCCGGAATAAAGATGATGATGATGATGATGACTTGTGTAAATCAGCTAAACTCCAAGTATACCGTACTTACAATAACCAATTTCCACTAAATGGGTTTTACTTTGTCATTTAACCGTATGATATTTAACACAAATTACTTTGCAAGTTCTGGTAACGCGTAATATTTGACACTATTTACAGTGACTTGGCAAATTCTGTTAACTTACAGTATTATATTCATCACTAATTACTATGATTTTGCAAGTTCCGCTCACTTATGGCCCTTAACTACGACTCCTCAAGTTCCGTTAACTTGCAGTAATAATTTAATAATGACTTACATAAACATGTAAAGATAACAACAACAACAACACAGCTGTAGAAACAAGCAGGTGATGGACCCTCCACCAGAAATGTTAAACAATGCACCTTTAACTCTTTCCCCCATGAAGACGACATTTGACGACCCCCCTGAACCCTTAATGACGACTTTTGACTACCTCCGCCGTATCACTAAAGACGAGATTTGACGACCTTTAGAAATGGCTCGGTTTTTCACATTTAAACAGAGACTGCGATAGGTCGGGGCCACTACAACCCACACTAGACTGACCATTAGGATTCAAGGATATGTTTTCGCCGATTTTTTCCGAAGTTAATCGAAGTAGTGAAGATGGTAGCTTTCCGGAAAAAAACACAACACGAAACACGTGCAATGGAAAGATCGCGGCGCTGCGGCGCACAGTTTTAGAAATAATGAGGAGCGGACGTATTTTATGGATAAGTTTAGAGAAAGTGACTTTTATAGATTTCAAAGTGATGATGAGGGTGATTATAAAGTGGAAAACAGCGACAGCGACGGACTTACAGAGAGTGAATCTTACGAAGATGAGAACGCCGCTGATGCGTCTGTATGGAGTCCTGCGATATCCGAACAAACTATCCGGGCTTTATACTCGATTATGAACCAAAGTTGCCCTGAAATCACTCATGGAAGTCTGTTTTCTTTTATGCAATTATGCTCTATGGGCAGCCCTAGTAACATATGTATGGGTTGTTCCTAGTAGGCGTCCAGGGGGGAAAGAGTTAAGTAAAAGTTTGAAATAACCCATTTAGGAACTTTTAGAGTAAAAAGTAAAAGAACTTCACACAGATTTTTTTTGTGTTAAAGGTTGTATAGAGGATTTTTTAACGAAAGAGAAATACAGCGATAGTCCTTTTTCAAATGTTGAGCATGCATGACACCACCTTCCTCCACCACAGCTCCCTCAGTAGAAACACCTCCTCCTGCCTCCTTACTCTAGAAGCGTGTTCAGAATTACTGTTGAAGTGACCTGACTAGAAATAATTTAGCGACCGGCACGTTTTTAGATTCTTCGTCTGCTTCAGTCGCATCATCGCTGGAAGGAATCTAAAAGAATCACCTCAGTTTGGCTTTGCTCCTTTTCCCCTTCTCTTCTTTTTTCAGCGACCTCAAAAACTGACTTTCTTTTGCGGCGAACTGGTCGTGGATTCTCGTCCGCCATCGCAACAAACTTTGTGCAAACTGCGAGGAAGCTACAGTTTGAAAAAGCCTCTAAGAGCAGCTGCATAAACCACATAATCCCCACACGCTGGCGAGTCAGTTACACTAGAAACGTAGGGAGTTTGATTGACAACCCTATCAGCCAATAGAAAATGAAGGGAGCCTGGTTATCTATTGGCTGATGATTATCTGTCCACACTACGTCCACACAGTCGATAGATTTTCATTCTTTTTTTTTTTTTGGTCATCATAATTACAAGGCTGCTGCGTCTCTGTAATGGTATTTTAAACTTTCACTGAGAATTTGAAACTAAAAAATATCCTCCATACAACCTTTAAATGTCGTGAAAACATATTTTAGTCAACAGTGTCAATATGAATTAATTTCTTACTTTTCTAATGAATTTGTGTATTTATTTTTGTTTGCTGAAAGCCTAAGTTAGAACTCAAAAGCTTTAGTCAGGATGTTACTGCAAACACGGTGATTCAAGAAATGTACATTTTACTTTTTAGTCCTGTTCAAAAATGTAGCGAAGTAGAAAGTACAAATATCTGCTCCCAAACAGAGTGAAGTAAAAGTAAAAAGGACCCACAGTAAAATTTCCTTGCAAAGTACAGATACCTACACGTTTTATTTTTTATGTAATATTTTAACTTTTAACTTTAACTTTTCACCTAGTGCCTTCGCTCAATTAAATTTCTCTCCAGCGACTAGATCAGGAATCAGAATACACTAGATGGTTTGCAAGAATCCTGGAAATTGTAAACCGCGCACCGACCAATCAACGGGGGAGCTGTGAAGCCATGACTGGGTTCCTTTTTGTGGTACAGCACAACAGTAAACAAAGCGGTCGAGATGGATGTAGACGAAGCCATACATTCTGTGTTGGCAGAATGAAAGAGAATGAGAATGTTTGGTGAATTTTATCAAGGCGAAAGACATTATTGCCCTTCTTCCTATGGGATTTGGGAAAAGCTTAATATACCAGTTAGCCTTGTTAGTGGTGCATAACAATCGTCACGACCAAATAGCAGCGATTGGTTAAATAAAAAAAGTACCTACTTACCGTCGAGCGAACACATCCTAAGGTCAGACGCTGGTGAATCAGGCTGGACTTTTAATGCCATATTCCGGAACATCCATAAAGAAAGGTTACATAGTGCACCTTTAAATTCAGACCAGATCATAATAGTTATATAGGCAGAAGCTTTGAAACTATCTGTGCACAAACTTTTAAGAAACAGAACTGTGATAGATCCTCCGCTGTAATGATCCGATGTTGTGTTTAAACATCAGCTCAGACTGTTGTACAATGTGGAATTTAAAGTTGCAGTGAGAAACCCTCTTCCTTAACAGCGAGCTACAGAAATAATGAAAATGTTCTTTTGTGCCCCAGTGAAAACAGTGTGGAGTGACAGTTTGACTGACACAGCAGCCTCTATTTTAGAGCGGCCATATATTAGTGAGGCTGCAGTGGATCTTTGGCACAGAGAAGGTGCCCTTGATACAGTAATCATACCGTACCTGCGCGCGTGTGTGTGTGTGTGCAGCTGTGTGTGTGTGTTACCATCTGATCATCATCTATGTGCACATTAGCTGTCAGTCATTTTGTTCCATTGACACCTGTCTGCTGCCTATCTGAGCTGGAGCACAGTAACAGCACCGGGATGGAGCCACGAATTAAAGAGAAACATTTTATATTGCAAAGTTAGTAGCAATAAAATGCTTCCCTTTAATACTTGGCTCCATCCATAACTTTTAAAGCAAACCTATTCTGCAAAATCAACTATTCAGAGTTTTTATCCATGTTATAATAGTTTTCCCATCTCATTTATCCAACCCACTTTATTTATATAGCACATTTTATAAACATGACCGTTTCCAAAGTGCTGCACAGACAAATGACAATAAAAAAAAAATCACACATACAAACTGTTAAAATGCATAAAGCTGAAATTGTTATAACTATAAAATTTAAAACAATACAGAGGAACACACAACTCAAAGCCAGAGAATGAAAGTAGGTCTTAAGACAAGACTTTACCCTCTCAAAGTTGTATTTAGAGTGATTTATGCATGTTTGAGTGTTTACTGCCTTATTTTCAAGATGCCATATTGCCGATCTTTCCCTGTTTTCACTAACCTGTCTGTTCCCATCTAGTGCCTCTGGTAAATTTCATGTCTCTCCAGCGACTCGGTCAGGAATCGGAATGCACTAAATGATTCGCAAAAACCCCGGAAGTGCGAGTTCGGGCACCAGCCAATCAGCGAAGGGCCATACATTCTGTGCTGGCAACAGTTCCCGAGATTGAGGATTTAAAGCCGGAACAAAGAATGTTTGGTGAATTTTATCAAGGGGAAAGACGTTATTGCTCTTCTTCCTACGGGATTTGGGGAAATCTTAATATATCAGTTAGCCCCGTTATCGATGCATTACATACGTCACGACCAAATAGCAGCGATTGGTTAAACAAAAAAGTACCCCCCTACCATCGAACAAACAAATCCTAATGCTGCCAGGTCAGACAGTTTCCGTAAAGTGAAACCGGCGGATGAATAACTTCATTCTTCAATTGTAGCTTCTTAATCTGTGATACACAAAGGATTTGGTTGCACTGTGTGATCATTTTGGTACAAATCATCATTTTCAATCTGTATTACCGTATTTTCTGGGCTATTAGGTGCTCGGGATTATAAAACACACTGTCATTAAATGGTCTATTTTCAGATTTTTTTCACAAATAAACCGCACTGGACTTTAGGGGGTTAGAGGCTTAAGAGCGCATCCTATAGCCCGGAAAATACGGTACACTTTTCTTTTTTTTTCAAAGGGTCCATATTACACTATTTTCTGAGCTGTCGTAATCTTTTGTCGTTAAAAACAGACCTGGAGTTGTGTTTCATTCACACAACACAACTATTCTTCTTCTCTCAAACATAAAACACTTTATGATGTCACGTCTAATACAGGAAGTGCTCCACTGTGTTTTTAGACGCCTTCAAAAACAAAACACACATCTGGGTTTGTCTTTCTTAACAACATTACAACATGGTTTAAAGCTCACGAGAACTAATTTTGTGCTATATAGGACCTTTAATCAAAACGAACAGCAGTTTTTATTAATTTCATTTTTATATTACAGTAAAGGACAGTATGACCCCCTGTGAGGTCATCTGGCCGGTCCCCTCCCACCATCTCAGCGGGCGTCTGCGCTGACTCACCCTGCATCATCTGTAATATAACTTTACTTTTGATTTATGGACTCTATTTGAAACTATGAGTGCTTTTGTGGCTTTCTGTAAAAACTGAGGAAGTGAAGAGGCGGAGTGGCCAATTATAACACTGCCGAGTCTTATATGAAACACCAGTACTTGGAACTTGATACTGCATTTCCAGACTTCCTTGGGTCAATTTCCAGGTGCACTGTGTAACTTTTCTTGGACGAGGGTCTGTCACATGCTTTTCTCCATGGTGACGTTGTTGCTGCTTTGTCTGGATTGTTTCACAGTATGGCATTAAACCTTTCTATCTTCATGGAACCTAAACCAGACCAAGTTACAGGTCAGATCTGTGGAGAGGCGAACCCGCTCACAGTCAGAATGTTTGTTTTTCTTGGTATTTTTGAGCTATAAAACCACCTGTAATTGAATAAATGTAAGGTAGAGCTGTTTATTAATGTCATACTGTGGAACATTCTAAGCAGAGCACTAACATCTCCATAGAAACAAGCAGGTGAGGGTCCATCACCTGCTTGTTTCTATGGAGATGTCATTGCTCTAGGTATGACATTAAACAGCTCTGTCTTACATTTATTCAGTTACAGGTGGTTTTATAGCTCAAAAATAGCTCGGAAAATAGGCATTCTGACTGTGAGCGGGGTCGCCTCTCCACAGATCTGACCTGTAACTTGGTCTGGTTTGGTCTCCATGAACACAGAAAGGTTTAATGCCACACTGTGAAACATTCCATGTAGCTGACAATCAGTGTATTTCTTTTCAAGATGTGTCAGAACACGACTGTTATTCATTTTATATTTTATTTTTTATTATTTATTATTATATTTACCTTTGAGTCATGTGACCTTTTACCTTGAACCGGAAGTAAACAGAGAGTGGGAAATAGTAACTGCGAAAGAGAGATAAAGACGATGAAGAGAAACACAGAAAAGGACTTAAAAGAAATGCTACTGAACTACAACTGGTGATGTACAAGGGAACACAGTAAATATATTGTTTTGAATTCTGTATTTATTTAAACGTATTTTATGTAAAACTGAGACATTTTCTCTGTCTGTACTTATTTTAGTTTTCATGGTGTTCACTGTGTTGATGGAGAAGAAAAACTGACACACGTGATCATCAGTACGAAGCGTGAAGTCTTTTGTTTGCGAAGAAAACCAGGGTAGTTACATTTCAGACACCCTCCACCAGAAGAGTTACACAATGCACCTTTAAAGTATCAAAAAAAAAAAAAAAACTGTTTCTTGCGTGTAAATTGTGCTGAACTTTTGGATAGAATTCTCTTAGTGTGATCTCATGTTTGAAATCTCTACTTGTAATTTTCAACATATTTTTCAGCGTTTCTGCACAAATTGCTTCTTGATTTGTGTGAAACTATAATTTAGATTTACAGCTGTTAATTAAGTCAAAATCTGAGAATCATAAAAATCTGTCACACGCACTTTAAAGTAGAACAAATCAACACGGTGAAACACCAAGAAAACGTGATATCAGTGTTTTCTGTTTCATACTTCTATCGGTGAGTGAGTGACAGATTGAAGCAATTACAGAGAAGTTTGAGTTTATCAGAGCGCCTAAAGCCGTCTTATGTGCGATAGACACAGTAATGATCCTGTGCACGAGTGTGTTCGAAAAGCCAAGTGTGTTTTGCTTTTGTGATTGCAAGACAACACATGTAATCTGTGTGTCATTTGTTCGTACGTTTTTCAAAATAAAACCAAAAATAAGAAAATGAAAAAACTTAATTTTTCTTTATTATTTATCTCCAAAACCAAAATGAAAAAATGGATAATGATTTGTTTTTTCAGTTTTCGATTTTGTGTTTAAATGAATAATGGAAAAAAGCAATAACGGCCGTTTCCCGTTTCATCCAATTTTGACCCTTATGGACTAAACCAGAACTGATCCCAGGACTAAACCAGGTCTGAAGCAGTCTCAGTTATGGTCCTGGTCCCAGTTTCAGTTCCGGTCTTAGTCCCGGTCTCAGTCCTGATCTTGGTCCCGGTCTCAGTCCCGGGCTCGGTCTCAGTCCTGGTCCTGGTCCCAGTCTCAGTCCCGGTCTCAGTCCTGGTCTGTGCCTGGTCTGGTCCTCGTCTCAGTCTTAGTCTCAGTCCCGGTCTGGTCCTGGTCTCAGTCCTGGTCTCAGTCCAGGTTTCAGTTCTGGTCTGGTCCCAGTCTCAGTCCCGGTCTCAGTCCTGGTCTCAGTCCCAGTCCCAGTCCTGATCTTGTCCCGGTCTGGTCCCAGTCTGCTCCCGGTCTCAGTCCCGGTCTCAGTCCTGGTTTCAGTTCTGGAGCAGCAACATCACGTGATCACTCTGAGGAAGACCATTAGTGTCAGGTATGAAAACAAACTCTTGGTCTGAAAAAAAACAACCTAATAACATAAATTATCAGATATGCACGCACTGTTTTGTCATTAATATTGTGCAGTTCAAAGCCAAAAATAAAAGAAATACATGATGGTATTTCTTTAAGTTTAGAAAACGTAACTTACTCTGAATATCACCAAATGAAAAAGTCACTCAAGTATAGGTACAAATATAGTGCTCCAAAGTGTGTATTCTGAATATGTGACTTCAGTACATGTATTCAGTTATTTCCCAAACTGTCCAAACAAACACTGAAGCAAAAAAAGTTCACCTAAGACACCAGCTTACGGAGCACTAATGAAAATGCCAACAATAACAGCATTTTTATTACTCTAGTTAGAAATAGACATGACATTAAACTTGTGAATGCCACATAATTCTGCGCAGGCTTCAAAACAACCACAGTTAAAAACAAAAAAAAGGAAAGAAAAGAAAAAAAAGAAAAAGTAAATTCACAATTCCTTTCCAGCTGCTCATGGAGGAAGGTCAAAAGTCATTACAGAAACATGTTTATCAGTATTATTTACAAGTTCATATGAATTCTTTATACCATATTTCCCATAATACATGAAGACAGCATACCTCTTACAGGGATATAAACCGTATTTTTCGGACTATAAGGTGCACTTAAAATCCTTTAATTTTCTCAAAAATCAACAGTGAACGTTATAATCTGGTGCACTTTATGTATTCATTCTGGTTGTGCTTACTGACCTCGAACCGATTTTATGTGGTACACGGCGCCCAAAAATCTGTCAAAATGTTTTAGTACGACTTTAGTAAATGAAGTCGCACCGCTTGTTGGAGCATTATGGAAACTGTAGTCGGGAGCCTTGTGGAGTAAAGTCCAATTTAAGGTCCTTAGTCCGACAGGAGCTGACTGTATCAACGTACAATGAGCAAACTGGTTTTTTTTTCGGTGCTTATAGTTTATGCAAAATAGCCATGTGGTTTTAAGTTTCGTTTTTTAAAGAATATTCCAACAAATCCTGCTATGTTTATTTTATGTATATATCCCTAAAAAACACAAATTTACTAAAAGTGAACAAATTATGCTTAATGTGGTTTGTTTTTTTTTTTTTACAAGCAAAAATAACAATTGCAATATTTTTGGGGAAAAAAAACTTTTAGGCCCAAGTTGGTGCACTGGGTAAAACAGATGGTCATAGTTTTTCCCTTGGAAAAGATCACATGCATTAGGAAAGGAAAGTTGAAATAGTTTAACGATGTGTGGGGTCCTCTTAAAATTTTTGTGTCTTAATTTGAAGGATAGTGCTGAAGATTATTATTATTATTATTATTATTATATATTTTTATGTATTTATTTAATTTTATTATTTTTTATGTATGGCTATTTTTTATCATTATTATTATTTTTTTATATATACATATATTTAGGTTGAGAAAAAATGTATGTTGATGTATGACTATAAAAAAATGTAAATGAAAAAGAAAGAAAGAAAGTAAGAAAAACATTGTAAAAATGTTCGTATTAACCCACTCTACATGATCTTTTGTCCATGAATCAATTCCTAGTCCTAATATAGAACTCTGCCCCAAATTCACTCCTATAACCGCCGGCCTCATGAGCTTTATTTGACTGGATCCGAACGCTAAAAATGACGTGACACTCCCTTGATCTCCTCCTTTATACCGTCTGTGCTATGAACCATAATGTCTATAATGCTATTAAAACACCATATACACACAGTAAAGCAGCAGAAACAGTGGCTTTCGTGCTGGTTCCACGTTCACGTTGCCAGGTAGCTCATTCAATCCTTGCATCATGGTTGAAATCTTGGAAGCCCGCTCTAGTGTATTTTGTAGCGTGTGAAAATCCGCCTTCAGGCAAACACAAAGAAGAGAGGAACAGCGAGACAACAGACGGAGGAGTGGGGAAACAAATGGATGTGTGTCAGGTTTGGAAATAAGACTTTGTTTTGATCAACAGTGGCCTAGCTCCCAGCAGCAGCAGCAGCAGCAGCAGCAGCAGCCCCCTCCGCACATGACTGGGGTTTCAGACTCAATCCTGGACCACATTTCACATCGGACTAGAATGCAGTGTGTATTTATTGTAGTCTCGGTAACAGCGGATTAAAACGCAACCTGCTGTTTTACTTGCATAGACACATTACATTTTTCTATTTTGTACGTACGTTATTTGACATTATGTTCTTTTGTGAACTAGAAAACTGGCTATGTTTACTGAGTTATTATCGAAATGCTCTACCTGTGCACATTTGACAAGAAAATCTCTACATAAAGGGCAACCTAATGTGGAAAAAACGAAATGAAAGATACCTCACGCATGAATTCCTCTGATACAGAAACTGAACTGCTGCTCCAGTCCAACATTGCCAGCTCAGCTCTTTTACTTTGACCTATCAGAGGTATAATACTGGTAAATGGTCACATTTTTATATAGCGCTTTTCCACCTTCAAGGCTTTACATCAAGGAACTCACACGAACTGAGCTACTGAGCTAATACTCCCTACAACAGAAGCATTGCCAGGCTTAAATGGACAATAGGCTTCAGTACCAACACCACCAATACAAAGGAGCATAGAGATAAATTCTTTTTATAGCCCAATACACCACAAAAGAGATTTAAGATCGCTTTTGTGAACATAAAAACGCCATTAGAACTAAAAATCCCAATTACTCAATGGCTCTACAGTTTCAGTCCTCCACTCAGTGCAAAGTCAGTCTCTTAAAAGTCACCGTAATTGAGGTACATGGTAATTGGCCACACAACATCCAGGCCTAAACGAAGATTTGGATTATTTCAAGTCAGTCTGAAACTTATAAAACTTTTAAGCGTTTCAAACTTTCTTGACAGTTCCTTGATGTATTTGTTGTTTTGATCTGTGTGTCCTATTGTGTTTTTATATTTGTATATATTTGACAGCTGTACAAACGTGATGGACAGACCCACCTCTCTACAACATGCTGTATGTGTCTTGGTTCTGTTTTGTGGGTCTGCCCATCACCTATACTTTCCTCTAACCTGATTCATCAGATGGTTTCACTTCATAGAAACCGCTTGACCTTACAGCGTTAGAATTTGTTCGCTCGACAGTAGGCGGGTACTTTTTTTAATTGAACCAATCGCTGCTATTTCGTCGTGACGTATGTAATGCGCCGCTAACAGGGCAAACTGGTATATTAAGCTTTTCCCAAATCCCGTAGGAAGAAGGACAATAACGTGTCTTTCCCCTTGATAAAATTCACAAACAAACATTCTCTTTGTTCCAGCTTTAAATTCTTGATCTCGGGAATCGTTGCTAACACAGAATGTCTGGCTCTTCGCTGATTGGCTGGTGCTCGACCTCGCACTTTCAGGTCTTTGCGAACCGTCTAGTGTATTCTGATTCCTGACCTAGTTGCTGGAGAGTAATAAAATTGAGCAGAGGCACTAGGTGGCGCCAGCCTGGCTAACTTTCCCCATAGTTGGCCAACATTTTTGTTTCTTTTTCCTATAGTCATGTGATCTTGTCATGTGATTGATATGTGATTGTATTTAACAACACCTGTGGGTCCTGTTTCACCCTTGTGCCCTGACGAAGACCATCTTGCTGGTCGAAACGCGTTGGCGTCCTTCCATGTAATAAAGGATTTTTAATATATTCAGTCCGTGTGCCTCGGGTTTGTACCTTGCCCACTTTTACATTTTTAGTAATGACTACTTTTTGTTAATATGCCACAAAAGAGATTGGAACGGCAAGAGTTTCCGCCATTAAAGTGAAAAAGTGTTCATTGTATGTAAGAAAAATGTATGCCATTGGGTTTTGTACGTAAATTACATGTTTTATATTATTCTCGTGACACATAATAATAATATTGCATTAGTCTTATATAGCACTTTTCCAGACGCTCAGTTGCTTTACAATTTTATGCATTGTTCATTCATTCCACCCTCTGTGTTGGTACGACCGGAGCCACAGCTGCAATGGGACAGACTGACGGAAACAAGGCCGCCAATCTGCGCCATCAACCCCTCCGACCAACCCCAACACTCACACCACTTTCATACTAGGAAATGTGAATAAAGTGTCTTGCCTAACGACACAACAACAGTTTTTTTCAATTGTGGCACCTGGTAGAGCGCTGCACTCCCACGGGACCCGACGCAAAACAGTGCGACGCGTGGGACACATTTTGAAAGCTCATTGCACGCGGGAGCGGACTGCACAACGTAGGAGCGGGCGGGATGATAAACTGCAGTCCCGCAAACTAAATATGAGAGAGAAAGTAAAATAATATAAATATAAATAAATAAATAAATAAATATAAGAAAATATGAGAAAGTAAAAATATAAATAAATATAAGAAAATATGAGAAAGTAAAATAATACAAATATAAAAATATAAGAAAATATGAGAAAGTAAAAGATACAAATGATTCATGTATGGATATTTTATTTGGCATTAATGAAAACATTTTATGCAGCATTTTAGACAATTCCTTTCTGGTTCTCTGTGTTTGATAGAGCTTAAGAAAACGAACATCCCCATCTTGCGGGATTTGCGGGAGGGAGCGGGACAAAATATTGCAGATGCGGGCGAGAGCTGGACTGAAAATTCAGTCCCGCGCAGACCTCTAGCACCTGGTTTTCCCAGAGGTCTCCCATCCAAATATTAACCAGGCCCAGTCCTGTTTAGCTCCTGAGATCTGAGGAGATGAGGCTTTGACAGGGATGTTTGGGCCACATGAAGAAGTGGGACATTCTCTGAATAAGTGAAATGAGGGTCAAGGGCCTAAATGGCTGTTCTGTAGTGTAGCAAACGGTGTGGTCTACTTCAGTGTATTCAAGAACACACAAAAGTAAGCTATATTAACACATGGTTAAAAGTTCATGAACGTACATTTTACACAGTACTTCCTCTTGACAGTGTACAATGAATTCCACTTTGTCTAATCCAATAGCAGATGTGTTTTTGACTGAATGCATTATCAAATATCTCTTGACACAAGCAGCAGTCATGTTTAAATTCAAGTCTAGTGCGATACATCACTCTCATTTTAGTGTCAAAATGAACAACACATTTGTAGTGTTTACCCCTCATCCTTAATGTTAACCTAAATCACTCTTGTACCATCTCTCCACGGCCGGCTTTTTTTCAGCAATTCTCTTTTCTTTTCTTTTTTTCGTCTGTCTCAAAAAAAATTATATTTGGTGCTGGTAAAATATTCATGCCTTGTCGTAGCGCTGAAAACCATGAATCATAGATCTAAAAAGTGTGGGAGCGCAGGGGCAAGGGAGGAGGAAAGGAAACGGAATGGCTACAAATGTATAATGATGGAGGGATGATCTAGGTGTCGACAGGCAAGGAGAGAGGAAGCATAGGAGACAAATGAGGGAGGATGGGAGAGAAGCGGAGAGAGGGGGGGGAGCGAGGGAGTAAGAGAGCGGGGTTTTCGGAGGGGAAGAGTGCCGTTTGATGTAGATTGGGATGAACAGAGGAGTAAGCTGCGAAAGAAGAAAAGTGGAGATGGGGGAATGAGGCGTTCGCTGACAGTGGGAACGCTGCAATAGAGAACAGAGATAGAAATAGAGGCTTAATATATAGGAAAATGTTCGGATAAAGGGCTCATTTTAGGCTATTTTCTGATCTATATTATCATGTTTCCTCATCACAAACAGACCCGGAGTGTGTTTTCTTTCATTTACACACAAATCAACACAAATCCTGCATATTTAGGCGGAGTTCTTCTATCACTCAGAAAACACTCTGTTCCATCTTGTGATCTCATGTGGCAATACATGAAGTTTTTAAACGCCACACACCTTCACTAGAATCATTTGGATGATTTCAGACCTGGAATTGCCAATTTCTACTAAACAAGAGGCAAAAAGTAGCTGTTAACTTCAAAACTACTGCTTCGTGACATCACAAGGTGGGACAGAACATTTAGACCATTGAAGATGTAGACAGAGTAATTATAAAGGGTTACTCAAGCATGTTTGTATGAAAAAAAACCACACAACTACAGGTATGTTTTTGATGAGGTATCAATATTATAACATGGCCAAAAGTTTGCACATGTAAATTTTGCATGATATAAGACCTTGATATACCATGATATAAGACACTTGTATCCACGATCTTGTCTCTTCGGTCATTACCCAAACCACAGGGTGTCTGGCCGCTCCCAGTTGAGTTGAGGAGTTCAGTCACACAGGAGGAGCTCAGAGTAGAGCCACTGCTCCTCCACATCGAGACGAACCAGCTGAGGTGGCTTGGGCATGTCTTCTGGATGCCTCCCGGATGTCTCTGTGGGGAAGTGTTCTGGGCACGTCCCACTGAGAGGAGGGCCCGGGGAAGACCCAGGACACGCTGAAGGGACTATGCGTCTGGGCTCACCTGGGAACGCCTCAGGATCTCCTCAGAAGAGCTGGAGGAAGTGTGTGTGGAAAGGTATGTCTGGGCCTCCCTGCTCAGACTGCTGCCTCAGCGACCCGGCCCCGGGTAAAGCGTAAGAAAACAGATGGATATTGGAGCTTTAATATGCCCATATGCTGCACTGTAGATAAACACACTGTACAAATACTACTGAAGTCACTGTACTGCTCTTTATTCTCGTCCTTATGCATATACAGTATGTACATAACCACAGTCAGAGACACTTGTTGTACTAAAGTCTTTAGTCTTATAGCTTTACTCTGCTGACAGAGCAATGCGTGTATAACATCTACTGTTAAGTCTTTATAGTTATTTATCTTGATTTAATTGCACATTGTTATTCTCCTGCTGTTTCTGAACTTTGCGTTGCAACACTGTAACTTGACCATCGTGGGACAAATACAGGTTTATCTTATTGTATCATAAAATGCAACTGTGAGCAACGTAATGATGAGGAGAAATGTTTCAAAGTTCATAAAAGTCACATCTCCATATGTTTCCTTTTAAAGCTTAGACCGATAATTGGTCATTGTTTATGAAAAATAATTTCATAGCATATGTTTAGTTTTATATATTCACTTGGTCTTCTGCACATTCTATAAAGGACAACAGTCAGATTTTATTTTGTTGTTTCATTAAAATGAACAGGATGGAGCGTTTATATCAGTACCAGGCTGTGTGTGTGATAATTCTAAAGTAATTCAGTCTTTAAAAACTTTTTTTTAATCTGTATTTGTTAAAGTGTGTAAATAGAAATACATGTACAACACCCCCAGCATGATGTCTCTGCAAAGAATCAATAGGCCAGTACGACACCATATTGTAAAACATTTGAGCCAACTGAATATTTTTTCATTTGTTCTCTAAATAATAACCACAACAGTATAATTATGGAAAAAAATACAAAATGATAAGCAGCAAGCCAAAGATCTGTGCCTGGAGGATAAGAGCAGAGGCTTCCACAAATACAACGTGATTTAATTAAACATGAAAGCAGTTCAGAGGTCAACATTCTGCTTCTCTTTTAATCCACACTCATTGTAATGTACTAATATAGGAGTATGTGTCAAACGCCAGTGCTGGAATGTAACAAAGTACAATTAGGAATGTACTTAAGTAGAATTTTTAAGTAAAATCCACTGTAACGTAAAGCACAGATACTTTACTTACCGTATTTTCCGACTGCGCAATCCAGAGCGCCCTATACACGAATCCACTCGGGTGTCCCAGCACGACTTCAGTAAACTACAAAACCGCACCACCCGCAGCGCACGCAAACACACACGGAGCAGACAGCGACCGCGCAACAAAAAACACCAGCAGCCACACTCATCACTCCACGCCGACGAGGAACGGGAAAAAAAAGCGAGTGCAATGTGCCGCTTCTAGACACAACTGAACAACTGAGTCACTGCGAACACGACGACAATCCAGCGATCCCAGACAGCACCCTCCCTACACGCCACAACTGAACAAAGCCCAGAGTCACCGTGAACGCGACAAACAAAGTCCCACTGACCCATCGAACTGCTGTGTTTCGTTTTAAGTCCGTTGTGGTTTATTTGTGAAAAAAGTTCGAAAATAGACCATTTAATGACAGTGCGCCTTATGATCCAGAGCGCCTAATAGCCCGGAAAATACGGTAAGTACATTTGACTTCTTTTGTCTTTTACTTCACCACATTTGAAAGCAGATATGTGTATGTTCTACTCCACTACATTTTTTAACAGGACTGAAAAGTAAAAAGTACTTTACAAATGATTTTAGGGATTATTTTAAAATGGTTGTGGTAACATCCTTACTATTTCTTGCATAAATTTCATTAGAAAAATAAAGAAATTGATTAGTTGCGAAGGGTACATGTATATAATTTCATTTATGTATTTATTTTTCCTGAGGCTGTCAGACTTTTGAACAGTGACACATTGACTTCCTGCTGAGGCTGCTTCTTGCCACACGTTCTACTTGTACTTGTCTGTTGGAACTGCTAAATGCTCTTGATGTACTTTTTTTATTTGCTTATTTATTAATGTTTTTATCCTCTTAATTACTGGGCCTCGAGGAAAACATTTCGTTCTGTCATGTGTTTCTTTCTCAAGCTTGAATGACAAATAAAGAAACTTGAACCTTGATATCAGTATCACTACATTTTAAAAAACACTTGGGTGAAATACTTTTATTTTTTACTCTCAAAGATTTTAAAATGTGTACTTAAATACTTTTACTTATAGGTGCACTGTGTAATGTTTTGGTTGGAGGTCATTAAGCAGCTCTACCTTACATTTATTCAATTACAGGTGGTTTTATAGCCCAAAAACACCTAGAAAAACAGGTATTCTGACTGTTTTACTCGAGTAACTTTTAACCTTTGTACCTGTACTTTTATTCAACAAAACTGTGTACTTCACCCGACACTGCAAACCCCTTATCTCTGCAAACTGCGATGTTGTGAATGAGCACGGAGAGCGTCAGATATAAGTCAAAATGTACAAGTATGCGTTTTCGTTTTCCAAAGCAAATTTGTAGCGGATAAAAAATTCAGCACCCGGGGAGAGAGTTGGCTAAGTGACAGAAAGTTGGATGCGGGGGAGGCGAGAGTTAGCGTCCCCAGAAGTGTTACAAAAGAGCGATGTAAGCTGTTCTGAAAGAAGAGGGAGAAGGCCGGGTCAAACGGGGTCAGTGAGCTTCTTCTGCTGAACCTGAGGAGACTTGATAATGGCAATCCAAAGCTATACACAGACCAGTGGTTATGTAAATAAACAAGAAAACGTCCAAGTAATCAGGTTTGTTAATGTTTGCTGGTTTGTTCATTTCATGCTTGGAGTTGAATTGGAAGTGTATTTTGTTTTTTTTACTAATAATTCATTATAATTCTAAAATGAAATGTTTTTTTTTTTCAGTGTTTTTGTTCAGTCTTTCTTGTTATAAAATGGGTCCAGTCCAGTCACCATGAATGTGCAGAATTCAGAGCATGGAAATGTAGTAGAAGCAATTA
>NW_026571115.1:24624723-24657223 GCF_026225935.1 Boleophthalmus pectinirostris | reverse complement strand
GTTTAACTCACAAACCCCGCATAGTTAGACTGAGTTCTTCTCTCAAACACAAAACACTCTGGTTCCACCTTGTGATGTCATGTCATACAGGAAATGCTCCACTGTGTTCTTAAACTTCATCCACATTCCCTAGAATAATTTGGATGAATGGAATTGCCGATCTCTTCTGAACTAAATGTAAATGTAGCTGTTAACTTGAAAACTACAGCTTTTTGACATCACAACGTGAACAGAGTATTTTGAGCTTTAGAGATGTAGACAGACTAATAATGATGGATTACTCAAATGTGTGTGTGTGAATGAAACAAAACACAACTCCGGGTCTGTTTTTGAAGAGTTAACATCATCATAACAAGACTAATTGCTTATAAGAGTCAATTTATAAACGCTTTGTGTTGCATTTTTTGTTTGAAAAGCGCTCTCTCAATAAGGTTTGATTGATTTAGCGTAATATAGAACCTTTAACGTCCACACACTTTTCTTCACTATTAAACATCCATCTTTATTAACAATACTGCAGAATTTGCCATTTGATAACGTTGCATTTTAAAAACATGATTTTCACTTCATACAAATGACAACAGACTGAAGAATGAAGCATAACATGTGCCCTTTAAAACTGTGATTAATGGGTATTTTAAAAGTTTACAGCGAGCATGACGTGTAAAGGACATGGTACATCGTCTGTACATCAGAGTCTGTTTAATCAGTTTGAGATCCTCAGAATGTCAAACATGAGGCTGCCTTTCATTCATAATATATACAAATGTCCCTAATGTCCCCTGAAGACTCATATCAAGGACTGTCCAGTTCTCTCAGTTTTATCGGTAAGTGTATTCATCTTCTCAAAATGTCAGCTTAAAAGGTGCATGGTGTAACTTTTCTAGTGGAAATTTCGTCAAATGCTTTTATGGTATGATATTAAAACTTTATGTCTTCACAGAGATCAAGTTACAGGTCAGATCGGTGGAGAAGTGTCCCCGCTCACAGTCAGAATGCCTGTTTGTATAGACATTTTTGAGCTATAAAACCACCTGTAATTGAATAAATGTAAGGGAGAGCAGATTAATGTCATACTGTGGAACATACTAGGCAGAGACATGACATATCCATAGACACAAGAAGGTGACGGACCCCCAACCAAAAAGTTAAATAGCGCAGCTTTATCACCATACCATCCAATCAGATTTGTTTATTTCAGTGACTCACGTGAAACGAAGTAGTTCATTCTCGTTCAGTTCCAGCCCCAGAACATGTGAAGAAGCAGCTTGGAATGAGCTGCGAAACGTCTTTCAACCAAACTTCACTTTTGTTCAGTCAAAAAACTGAATTTTGTCCTCAACATAGATTAGAAAACAATCATGGCCCACTATGGAACCTACTATGGAAGAAAACATTAATATTCAATCTCATTTTGGTCCGGGGGCCGAATCCAACCTACTTTGATCCTAAAGGGGCCGGATCAAAAAACTCATGTCATATAAACCCCCAAAACAGCAATAAGTTCAAATATTTGTGCAGAGAAACACAAATCTATTACAGAAATCTTTTTTAACTGATGAACTCTTTCTTTTACAAAATATTATTATATTATAATATTATGAACAACCTGAAACTTTAAGAAAAATACAATTTCAACACAATGTTTTAACATGAACTTGTATGTAAATAGGAATAAGTCAATTTTTGTTGTAAAATCCTGCACTCAGCTCCACTTTTCTCATGTTGGACATTTTTCTGATGAGGGTGTCACGGTCAACAGTCAAAACGATCGTCCTTTAAGAGCGTTTGGAAAGAGACAAGTCTTCATTTGTGCTGCTCTGGTGGGAGGGGCCACGTACAGAGACACTGGAGACGCTGCTGTGATAAACACCACAGAAAATTAACAAGATTTTAATAAAAAATATAATTAAAATATTTTAGTAGAAAATCAGCCGAGGGCCAGATTAAAGGTCTTGGAGGGCCGGATCCGGCCCCGGGCCTTATGTTTGACACCTGTGGTCTAAATAAAAAGTCACTTGTGGTATCGGATTGGTTATTGAGCATCAGGTCTATTTCTTAGTATCGAAGTGGAGACAACACTAGTTCAATGTGCAGGAGTTTTTCCTTGTGGTGTTGTATCATGTTATCATTCTCTTTCGTATGGATATAGAGTTGGAGTTTTACGTTACATTTGACATCCTTTTCTTTTTCTACTTGTGTAAATGATGTGCTGTTTGAAATCCACCTGAACGCAGCAGTGCAGTTACTCAGCATATCTCAAAGTTTAGCCTCTCGTAGTATTGATGCTCCTGTGATGCTTACGCTGCTCAAAACTTTTATCCGCTTTCTCTCCCTCTCCCCCACACTCCCTCTCTACCTCCTCTCCTCTCTATCTCTCCCTCCCTTCTCCTCTCTCTAACCCCTTTGACCCTTTCTCTCTCCCCCCTTCTCTCCGTCTTTCCCTCCCTCTATAATCCTCCTCACCCCCTTCTTCCTTCTCAACTCTCTTCTCTCTACCCTCTCTATCTCTCCCCCTTTCTCTCTCCCTTCTCTCCTAGCTTTCCCTTTCTCGCTATCTCTCCTTCTCTCTCCCCTCTATCTCTTCCTTATTCTCTTGCTCTCTCTCTCTCCTTTCTACTTGTCAATCCCCCTCCCTCTTTCTCTCCCCTCTCTCCCCACCCCACCTCCTGTCTGTTTCCTTCCATCTCTCTAGCTCTCCCTTATTCTCTTTCTCTCTCCCTCTCTTCTCCCCCCTCTCTATCCTCTCTAGCTCTCCCTCCCCCCTCCCTCTTTCTCTCTATTGTCCCCTCTCTCTCCTCTTTCCTCTCTAATTCTTCTTTTCTCTTTCTCTCCATTCTCCCTCTTTTCTCTCTAGCTCTCCCTCTAGTGTTCCTCTTTCTCTCTCCCTTCCTTCTTCTCCCCTCTCCCTTTCTTCTCTAGCTCTCCCTCCTCCCTCCCTCTTTCTTTCCATTCTCCCCTCTCTTTTCTCTCTCTCCCTCTCTTCTCCCTTCTAGCTCTCCCTCCCCTCTCCCTCTTTCTCTCCATTCCCCCCTACCTTCTCTCTCTCCCTCCCTTCTCCCTCTCTCTTTCCTCTGTAGCTCTCCCTCCCTCTTCCTCTCCATTCTCTCCTCTCTACCTCCTCTCTCTCTCTCTTTCCTCTCTACTTCTTCCCTTCTCTTTCTCTCCTCTCTAGCTCTCCCTCTCCAGTCTTCTCTCTCCCCTCCCTTCTCTATCTCCCTTATTCTCTTTCTCTCTCCTCTCTATCTCTCCTTCACTTCTCCCCTCTCTCTCCTCTCTAGCTCCCCCATCTTTCTCTCTCCCTCCCTCCTTTCTTTCCTCTCTCTCTCCGTCCCTTCTCCCCTCTTTCTCCTCTCTAGCTCTCCTCTCCCCTCCCTCTATTTCTCCATTCTCTCCTCTTTCGCTCTCCCTTCCTTCTCCCCTCTCGCTTTCCTCTCTAGATCTCCCTCCCTCCCTCCCTCTTCTCTCCACTCTCCCCTCTCTCTTTCCTCTCTACCTCTCCCTCCCCCCTCCCTCTTTCTCTCCATTCTCCCCACCCTACCACCTCTCTCTCCTTCTCTCTCCCAACTCGATCTCTTCCTTATTCGCTTTCTCTCTCCCTCCCGCTCCCCTCTCCACCCCTTCTCTCTCTTTCTCTCTCCCTCCCCCCTCTATCTCTCCCTCCTTCTCTTTCTCTCTCGGTGACAAAGAGAAGAAGGAGCTGACTGGCCCGTGTCCCGGCTGAGAGGATTCTTCTATAGCCCTAATTACCTGTCCCAAGTACATCTTCAGTGCACTTACTCGAAGCTCGTACTTCACTTCACTCGAACACTGCTCCCTGTGGTTCTACCTGCTCAATCAGAGGAGAAATCTGTCCTCCAATTCATACATTTTACAACCCAAATGAGACACGCCGTCCGTACAGAACCTTCCGCTTTCATCCGGCATTCTCTTTAGGTCTATTTTGGAAGTTCG
This sequence comes from Boleophthalmus pectinirostris, assembly GCF_026225935.1. NCBI lineage: Eukaryota > Metazoa > Chordata > Actinopteri > Gobiiformes > Gobiidae > Boleophthalmus > Boleophthalmus pectinirostris. The sequence goes on along the minus strand of NW_026571115.1, from coordinate 24,653,269 downwards.
AGAGGTACGTTTTGATCTTTTTCCGCTCTCAAAGACGAGCCGGATAGAGGAGACTTTCTTATTTGTTAGCTTCAGGCCAAACTTCGACTGTTAATTGTGAAGGGAATTTTAATTTTGGTCTTACCTTCCAAACCTAAGAGCAATTTTAGCACATTTGTCCGCACCTGGATTTTTTTTTCGTAATTTTGCGATTAAAACTCCCCCTTTTCTCCCCCCCGATGAAGTGTTATACATCCTTTTTGTGTCATATGGCTGTAATAAAAGTTATAGGACCAGAAATACAAATGAAAAAATAAAACGGAAGCACACAACAAACATGTATAAACAACTTTCTGGACATAAAAAATTTTTCATTTAGGGCCTTAACTACAAAAGTCTGTAAGAAAACTAAAATATCTTTATTGACCTCAAAACAAAACAAAAACAAAAAAAAGTGCAGGTGCTCCATGACTTTACTGGTGCCAGTTGTGGAAACAGCTGATGTCAGGTCCAGGGCACAGAGCCACAACACTTCTGCAATTCCATGGTGTTTATTACATTTGGATTTGTACATATTTCAAATAAAAATAGCAAGGGATGTGCAATTACAGAAACCAAAGTGCATAATTTGCCTTTTATGTGAGAAATAACTGCACTTAGACCAGCTTTTTCTTTCGTTACGAACACAGACGCTCAGTGCAGTCGACCATTTTGACTCACTACATTCTTCGGCAAAGTTTGGGCCAATCAAAATGGATGGAGCGCATGCCTTTGGTTTTCGTTTTCCCTACATCATCATGCATCGAGTGTGTGACATAGGATAATGCCGGAAATATGCTCGGAAAGCCTCAAACTGTCAGCTTTTCAAGGAAAAAAAGTAAGTTTTTATCTTTTATGGTTGTAAAGTTATGTGCGGTTATATAAAACACATTCCCAGGTATCTTATACATTACTGTTGGTCTGGAAGGGTTAAACCGATCTGTACTACATTTGTTAAATTACAGGTGTTGATACTTTGCAGTGGTGTCAGGCTTGGGGTGTTCTACATGTGTCTCTAATGGTGGAATGTTTAGGAGTTACCATAGTGACACAATGCACACATAAGCAAACACTGGCAAAAGTATTAAGATGTCTGAAATTTCAAGAAAAAACACATTTTCAGGACCCTGTGATCAATACAAGTGTTTTCAACAAAAAAGGTGTGTGAGAGACTTTTGTAGTTCAGAGAGACTGTTGTAGTTCCCAGTAAGTCAGTCCTTAATGGTCAGATTGTGTTAAAAAATACCTTGAAAAACACATTCTTACAGTGACCTATAGTGACCTCTCCACAGATCTGACCTGTAACTCGACCAGTGGGTGCCACCTGCTTGTCTCCATGGAGATAGTTAAGTTCAAGGCCATATTGTGGAGCCAAAGAAACAACCAGATGAGATAGTGGACCCTCCTCCATTAAAGTTACACAGTGTACCTTTAATCGAGCCAGTATAAAAAAAGCTTTATTGAAATCATAGTAAGAATTTAATTTAGGCAATTAGCATAGAAAGTGTTATCCCAGTGAGTGGTTGGTTTTTCACTGATGTAATTAATAGCACTGGTTCACACCAATTCCTCCCAAAGAGAATGAATAAATATGTGGTGTGGTTCAGTGGATAAGTGGATTAAACACAATCATAGTCACACTTGAATTAGAGATTAGAATTGGACCAATAAATATTCTATTGGAAACATCACCAACCAGACCATTTGTTTTCTTTATTAAAAAAAAAAAAAAAAGTTTGCCAGAAGCACCACATGCAGTTATGGATGGATTTAGATTCATGTGTTTATTTAGAACATAAATGTCTTTCACATGTAATAATGCAACTTAAAAATGTCTTTCCAAAGAAGTGAGCCAGAAGTGCTTCATGCATTTATAGATGGGAATAATTTTTTGCCCAAAAGCTCATAATGTCTTAGGGACACGTCAGGAAGTACCCCAGATTGAAAGTGTGCAGAATGTGACTCAACATTGCTGAAAAAAATCACTTTAACTTTAACCAGGGCCAGTATCAAACCTACAGGCACAGGGAAAACATGCCACTCAGCAGCATAGTGCAAGAAGGTTCTGAGTTCGATTGCCTTGCCGTTCTGTGTGGAGTTTGCATGTTCTCCCAGTGTCTGTGGGTTTCCTCGTGGTACTCTAGTTTGTTAGCCTGATTCATCAGCCCATTTCACTTTGTGGAAACCGTCTGACCTCGCAGCATTAGGTACGTTTTTTATTTAACCAATCGCTGCTATTTGGTCGTAATGCGCCGCTTACAGGGCAAACTGGTGTATCAAGCCTTTCCCAAATCCTGTAGGAAGGATTTGGGAAAGGAATAATGTCTTTCCTCTTTCCACTAAAGATCCTCTTTGTCTGGTTTTAAATCCTCGATCTTGGGAATTGTTGCCAACACACAATGTATGGCTTCGTCTACATCCATCTCGACCACTTTGTTTAGTGTTGTGCTGTACCACAAAAACGGACCCAGTCACGGCTTCACAGCTCTTCACTAATTGACCTGTGCCCAGACTCCCACTTCCGGGATTCTTGCAAACCATCTAGAGCAGGGGTGTCCAAACTTTTTTCATCAAGGGCCACATATCTAAACACAAATGAAGCAGAGGGCCGATCGAGGGCCGTAGACTGGTGCTCAATAGAGTGAATAAATGAAATATGTGCATGTTTAACACGTTAGAATGAGCCATCAGTCTTTATTCATGCTAAAATCCTTAAAACCACACACTAGATATTTAATATCAGCTTTATCAAGGTAGATTTTCAGAAAACTTGCAGTAAAAATAAATAAATAAATAAATATTTGATGCAAGGTAATTTGGGCCATTTCAGCTGGAAGTCAGAGGGCCAAGAAAAATTTGTCTGAGGGCCGCATTTGGCTCCCAGGCCATAGTTTGGACATGCCTGATCTAGTGTATTCCGATTCCTGACCTAGTCGCTGGAGAGAAATGAAATTAAGCGGATGCACTAGGTGGCGTCAGTCTGGTTGGTCCTGGGGAGATGCCCCCAGTGACACTGAAGGATGGGTCAAATACAGAGCACAAATTTCCCTATGGGGACAATAAAGTGAACCTTAACTACACTGTGGGTATAGTCAGTGTGTTGTATGTATAGTGAGTGTGCTGGTGTTATGTACTTTTGTGTGATTGTTGCTGTACTTTTCCTTGTCCTATAGATGATTTGACATCAACCTGCCGAGGGACTGAAGATGGAAATAAGCCACTCTGACTATAATATTTACATATTTATATTTTTTATGTTCATAAATATGTGCTGTTCCTTTACAAATAAATAAAATAAAATAAAAGAATAAGAAATAAGTGGGCCAGGGAGGCGAATCACTTTGCAACAAAAATATGCTTTAAAGTTGCATAAGTAAGAATAAGAATCTCACTGTGAACAAGCAACAACATAAGCAGATTAAACACTAAAAGCAGAAAAGGTTCAGTATCAACATTTTCTGGTGGATGATCTGCCACCTGCTCACCTTCATGATACTGTTTTGCCTGGAATGCTCCACATTATGGCATTAAACATGGCCATCTCTCTAGTGACATCAAGCCCACTCACAGTAAAAAACAGGTTAGGCAAGGTAAGAACACGTAAGTGAATACACGCGAGGTTTATACGTTTAATGCCATATGGAGGCAGGCAGGTGACAGATCCATCACTAGAGAAGTTACAATATAATCAGCAGATAAAAAATCATATTTTACACCACTCCAAAAGCAGAAGTTGTTGTCAGTAAAAGAATAATATCTCCGTGAACATTAGTGAGCAGGTTTCAGTGTTGATGCATTGTTAATGACGGCCGTTTGACATAGCTGTGATTTGGCACGTTTCATTTGCGGGGGCTAATCTGCACGAGAAGATGGCTGCCTGACCTTGTCCTGACCACAGATAAATTAATTATACCCACTCTGGTAGCGCATTGATTTAGAGAGTGGGAGATGAGCCCTGGGTTATAAAAGCTTTAATATGGGACACAGTTTTACATCGCAGCTGTTGCATGATGGGAGGGGTGATTCTGTGTCCTTTTACTAATATGTATATTCCAACATTTTATTGTCCCCATGAGGAAATGTCATCTACATTTATAGATCCATTAAAACACCGGTGAACGTTTTCAAAATAAGTCTGTTTTTTATGTTTTATAGCTTTACAGTATCTATGAAAATTGCGAATCATATGTTATATTCTGAACATTTCATTTTAAAACGAAATAAAAATCTAAAACAATTACCATAATAAAAAGGTAGCTGTTAACTTGAAAACTATCACTACTTGGCATCGCAAGTTGGAACATTTTACACGTTAAATTTGCTTTTTTGCAGTAAATTCTTGACTTTTATGAGACTTTTATTTCAACGATTTGTAAAGGTTTTTCATTGTTGTATTTTGTCTGATTCATGCCTGTTCTGCATTTGAGGCAGACCCGTTTCTATTATTACTTTTTGGAGCTTTCTGCCACGTTATAATGTTGTTGTGTAATAGTTTTATATGTCATCCGTGCATGTTTGAGTAATCTCGTGATCTCCAGGGCCCTGTTAGAACCCCGGCAATACAAAACTGTCCAAGACTTTGCCCACGAGCCCGTGTCATCCGTGCTCCTAGTCCTACACAACAATGATCGATAAATAAACAAAACCATGATACAAAACTGCACACAACAACCTGACAAACCTGATGTGATGTGCAGGAGTCGCATTAGAGGGATTGCATGCTGACTGTGTTGTGATAGAGCTCTGAAGGGGGAGTGGGGGCCTGGGAGGATGAAAAATTAAACTGAAACTTATTTAACATGTTATTTAATACAATAAAGCTGCAATATAGTGAATATAGCATTTTCAAAACAATAAAAAGTAAAATGGTTATACAAATATATTATCTGTTAGCAGTTAATACCACAATAGAAGTAAAATACCCCCCTCTTTAAGTTGCTTCAGTAAAATTTTGGTTTACGATTAACAAAATGTAAAATAAGAAACTGAATATGTATCATATTTTTCGGACTATAAGGCGCACCGGATTATAAGGCATCTTAAGCAAAACAAATGGACGACACTCTGGACTGATACTTTAGCCCAAGCATCCATGATCCATTGGCAGATCGTGGAGTAATTCAACCGGCGTTGCCTCGCTGTCTTGGTGAATGTGGATTATGAATGTGAATGTGGGTGGATAAATTAAGTTTGCTTTTTAATTTTCTACAAGAACGACTCAAATGCACATTGAGTAATAATGTGTGAAATTCAGTTTTGCGCACATTTGTTTACATCTTACAAAAACGAAACTTAAAACCACATGGCTAATTTGCATAAACTATAAGCACTCGCTCCTTGTGCACTGATGCGGTCAACTTCTGTCGGACTTACTCTACGATAGTCTTGACTACGGCAGTTGTAATGCTCCGATAATCCATCAAGCGGTTTGGCTTCATAGTTTACCAAAGTCGTACTAAACATTTTGACAGATTTTTGAGCGCCGTGTGCCACATAAAACCGGTTCGAGGTCAGTAAACACAACCAGCATTAATACATAAGGCGCACTGGATTTTAATGCGCTGAGTCGATTTTTGAGAAAATTTAAGGATTTTAAGTGCGCCTTATAGTCCGAAAAATACGGTAATCCTGAGGGGGGAAAAAAAGCATATACACAACCACTACCTAATCAAAATTTTAATACTTTCTACATTTTGTATGCATAAAGAAGACATCAAATATATGAAGATATATGGAATCATGGAGCAAAGAAAAGATGTTAAATATATTTTATATTCAAATCACCCTTTACTTTGTCGAAACATACTCATTTAACTTTTTTCTTCACTACATAATTCCATATATCTTGATTCATATATTTGATGTCTTCCATATGTACCAAAAAAGTAGAAAGTAGTACAAAAAAAGAAAAAAACTTTTGACTGTTGTACATCTTCTATAATATTAAATGTGAAAAAAGTGTATCAAACATGCAAACTCCATACCCAAAATCACCATCCAGCCCAGGAACTGAACCACGCACCTCCTCGTTACATGCCAGACCTGCTACCCCCTCCACCTCTTCTTCCCCGCTACACCTGGAATCCGCGGTTTAACCAGACACTTTTCGTCCTAATGATTCAACAGGTAACAGGAGGAGTAAATCATCATTACGACAGAGGAACACGTATCCCAACAAGCCTTAATGAGATTAGACCGAGAGCTCTGGTGAAGCCCAACATCTGCTGTCTGCAAATATCTCAGGTGAGAGATTTTTTCTTTTTTTCTTTTTTTTTTTTTTTCATAATTCTGAAAACTACCAAGAGTGAGTCATTATGGAGCGAATTAAATGAAAGGCGTTATAAATTACTCCGGGATTACACATGGGTTATGTGGTATAGTGGAAAATGAAGGGGAAATTATGGGAGCTTTTTCGTGTTTTTTAACTGAACTGAATCATTATGCGCTTTTTAGATTCTGGTAATTTTGTATGTCTGCGAAGAATAGATAATATTCACTGGCGGTTCAACAATGGACAAAATGGCAGCCACAATAACGGTATAGGATTGCATAATGACACTATTTACAGACTTAAAAAGCATGAACAAAGACGGTGCTGTAGCATTTTGCCGTCTTGAAAACGTGAAAAACAGAGCTAGATCACGGCAGAGTTTGGCTGTGATCAACAACTAGAATGTTAACACACACTTCCTGATTATCTGACAATAAAAAAATGCCTTATAATTAGATGCAGACAGCGCACAGTGGACATATTGTGATTTCAAGAGCTGCTTTTATCTGTACTGAGGTAAGGAATTTTGGTCAAATACATGGGAACAGGACCTTTCAAACCACATTATTTAACTTTTTTTTTTATCATGAACAAAGACTTAAAGGCTCTATACCTGATGTTTACTGTCTTAAAATGGGAAAACAGAACTCGTTCATTGCAGAGTTTTTCCATAAACTTAATGCTAACACACACTTCCTGATTATCGGACAAGAAAAACTATTTATAATTTGTTGCAGACAGCACGCAGCAGACATACTGTGACCTCAAGAGCTGCTTATATAATGTATCTGTACTGGGGCAAGACAAATTTTGCCCAAAAACATGAGGAAAAAGTCAGGTGTGGCTCTGGAGCTACACATGAACTACCCTTAGGGATAATAAAAATTTCAGGAATCTGAATTTAAAGGCACATTATGTAACGTTTTTGCCATAAAATAAAAGGATCTGTTTGGTTGTGTCTATTGCATTGAAAAACTTGTATCCTGCTAGTCTCCATGGAAATGTCAGATAGGGTCAGTAAATCTGTGTCAGGGCAGTTTGAGGACATGAAGAGCCAAAAGCGTCTCTCCTCTGTGTCCTGCAGCATCACAGCAGTGTCCAGGGGGGAGCAGGTGAACACCACAGGAAAGGACTCTTTTACTTCCACTACTTCTTGTTCTGTTGTTTTGAATGGTGATGGTGATGAAAGGGCACACATAACCCATGTGTAATCCCAGATCCCATTGTCTCATAGTATTTCCTCTGGAAGATCTTCAGTAACATTTGCTGCCACATATGGTATAGAAGGCCCATAGCTAGGCTATGTAGGTGGATAATTTTAAGTTTTTTTTTAAAATTATTATTATTTCCTATAAGGTGGACTCAAATATACACTGAGTAATAATGTGTTTAATGCAGCTTTGAGCACATTTGTTTACATTTTACAGAAACAAAACTTAAAACCACATGACTAATTTGCATAAACTATAAGTGCTGAAAAAAAACAGCTCGCTCCTTGTGCCCTGATGTGGTCTGAGGCTTCTGTCGGACTACACACGAGGCTCCTGATTATATTAGCTGTAATGCTCCAACAATCTATCAAGCGGTTTGGCTTTGTACTTTACCAAAGTCGTACTAAAAACATTTTGACAGATTTTTGAGCGCTGTGTTCCACATAAGAATCGATTCAAGGTCAGTAAGCACAACCAGAATTAATACATAAAGCACACTGGATTATAAGGCGCACTGTTGATTTTTGAGAAAATTTAAGGATTTTAAGTGAGCCTTATTGTGCAAAATTACGGTAACTCCCTAGCTAGCCTCTTGTACGATCTCTATGGATAATAACACAGTCTCTCACTTGTGTACTTTCAACTGCACATGCTCCACTTCTTAGTTGGTTAAAATCCCATGATATGATGTTTAAAAACTGAGGTAAAAAATTAAAAAAGTTTCAAAAACTGCTCAATGTGTGAGCAGCCGATCACTCCATTGTTATGGGACCTTTGGCTATAACACTCCACAGTACGGCACAGAACTTATCAATGAATTTGTCAATGAATGTCCCAAAGTATGTGATATTGAGACCTTTTTAAATAGATAAATAAAAAACATTGGAGAAAAGGAATTGTGTGGGCAATAAACGGAAATACATCTGGTAAAATAAGGCTTTAGGATGAGGAATGCTTGTGTCAGGAGTACGGTCACTGAAAAATTTCCAAAAAGAGGGAAAAGCGAAACCGGGCAGCCTTGTATACGCTCACAATCATTTATAGTAATCTTTCCCCACATGTAAGCACTAACTCTGTGTCAGTGTGCTGTAGCTTTTACTCGACCATATGTGCACTATCCACTCACTGTCATGTCCCTCTTTAAATGTGCACAGGCCTCTTCAATCTTTCATTGCTTTTCTCTTTCAAAGAACTCAACAGCATGTGTCTGTCCTACATTTTACTACACTACTACACTATACTGTACTATACTAACTGGCACATGTATTCAACTGCAAACACCAAAAAATACTCAACAAATGAATTGGAATTTGAATATTTTTGTCTGCTATCTCCTTGTTTCCTACAATTTAGATTTACCTTTCCCTTCACTGTCTGTTGTTGCGTCACTATTATGGTTTGAAGCATTTTTACACACTTCAATGCTTTACAAAGATTCAAGTCTGGTCCCGAATGTCCCAGTATTCAGATTGGAATGATTGACAGGTGGATTAGCCAATCAGGGACGTGTATAATCTGTCCTAATGAAAACAAATATATAGTCCAACTGATATTACAAATCTCTTTTTATGTTTTTAGTGGTAGGAAAAACTCCACAAAGAAAGGTTACGCACCGCCCCAGAAACGAACCCAGGACTTTCTTGTAAACCACTGCTCCACTGTGCTGCCGCTGCACTTACGAGGAAAAAGAAAGTGGAAAAAATACCACAGGGGACTGAAAACGTTGGCAAATTTCTGCAAAATCAGTGTGAAATAAACAAATCTGACTGGACGGGTGTGGATCAAGATGTGGTGAAGGGATTGGGGACCAGACTGGCATCCCTCTGAAGAAAAACTAAACAGAGAGATCCTGCTGGAATTGCCTTACAAACTAAAAACAAAACAAAAACAAAAACAAAAAAACACAAATAAAAAAGCAAAAATGATCAGAAATTAGTCCTGTAAAATTATACTGACTCCAAAAACACTGTCTATAAGATAAAGGTGGAGCAGCAGTCCCTACAACTGTACAATAACTCAACCTTATGTAACAGATAATACTCCCTACAACTGTACAATAATACTGTAATACTCCCTACAACTGTACAATAACTCAACCTTATGTACAGATAATACTCCAACTTAATGATAATACTCCCTACAACTGTACAATAACTCAACCTTATGTAACAGATATACTCCTACAACTGTACACCTAACCTTATGTAACAGATAATACTCCCTACAACTGTACAACTTATCTTATGTAATAGATAATACTCCCTACAACTGTACAATAACTCACCCTTATGTAACAGATAATACTCCCTACAACTGTACAACAACTTATCCTTATGTAAAGATATACAGTACAACTAGTACATAATAACTCCCTACAACTGTAACTCACCTTATGTAACAGATAATACTCCCTACAACTGTACAATAACTCTTATGGAACAGATAATACTCCCTACAACTGTACAATAACTTATCCTTATGTAATAGATAATACTCCCTACAACTGTACAACAACTTAATGTTATGTAACAGATAATACTCCCTACAACTGTGCAAGAACTCGCCCTTATGTAACAGATAATACTCCCTACAACTGTACAACTCACTCTTATGGAACAGATAATACTCCCTACAACTGTACAATAACTCACCCTTATGTCACAGATAATACTCCCTACAACTGTACAACTCACTCTTATGTAACAGATAATACTCCCTACAACTGTACAACAACTCACTCATATGTCACAGATAATACTCCCTACAACTGTACAACAACTTATCCTTATGTAACAGATAATACTCCCTACAACTGTGCAAGAACTCGCCCTTATGTAACAGATAATACTCCCTACAACTGTACAATAACTCACCTTATGTAAACAGATAATACTCCTACTGTACAATACTCAACCTTATGTAACAGATAATACTCCCTACAACTGTACAATAACTCAACCTTATGTAACAGATAATACTCCCTACAACTGTACAATAACTCAACCTTATGTAACAGATAATACTCCCTACAACTGTACAATAACTCAACCTTATGTAACAGATAATACTCCCTACAACTGTACAACAACTCACCTTATGTAACAGATAATACTCCCTACAACTGTACAAAAACTCACCTTATGTAACAGATAATACTCCCTACAACTGTACAACAACTTAACGTTATGTAACAGATAATACTCCCTACAACTGTGCAAGAACTCGCCCTTATGTAACAGATAATACTCCCTACAACTGTACAACTCACTCTTATGGAACAGATAATACTCCCTACAACTGTACAATAACTCACCCTTATGTCACAGATAATACTCCCTACAACTGTACAACTCACTCTTATGGAACAGATAATACTCCCTACAACTGTACAACAACTCACTCATATGTCACAGATAATACTCCCTACAACTGGACAACTACTCACCTTTATGTCACAGATAATACTCCCTACAACTGTACAACAACTCACCCTTATGTAACAGATAATACTCCCTACAACTGTACAACAACTTATCCTTATGTAACAGATAATACTCCCTACAACTGTACCACAACTCACTCTGATGTAACAGATAATACTCCCTACAACAACTACTACTACAATTAATAATTTATCTTCTACTACTACTACATATATTAACAGAACAAAGTATTACTATTGCAAATACTACTCTACTACACATATTTTTGTTTACTTCTGTGATCCACCATTACCACCACCACTACTACTACTACCACTACTACTACTACAACAATAATTATTCTTCAACTACTAGTACATAAATTAACACTACAGCAAGTACTACGTATTGCAAATACTACAATACTGCACTTTTTTTTTTTACTTCAGTGCTCCAGACTCACCACCACTACTACTACATAAATTAAAACTGCAAAAGTACTACTATTGCAAATACTACAATACTGCACACATTTTTGTTTACTTCAGCGCTCCATCGTCACCACTACTACAACTACTAGTACTACTACTACAATTAATCATTCTTTTAGTACTACTACTACATAAATACTCCCTACAACTACCTACTCTATGTACAACTCACTCTTATGTAACAGATAATACTCCCTACAACTGTACAACTCACTCTTATGTAACAGATAATACTCCCTACAACTGTACAACTCACTCTTATGTAAACAGATAATACTCCCTACAACTGTACAACTCACTCTTATGAAACAGATAATACTCCCTACAACTGTACAACTCACTCTTATGAAACAGATAATACTCCCTACAACTGTACAACTCATTCTTATGAAACAGATAATACTCCCTACAACTGTACAACTCACTCTTATGAAACAGATAATACTCCCTACAACTGTACAACTCATTCTTATGAAACAGATAATACTCCCTACAACTGTACAACTCATTCTTATGAAACAGATAATACTCCCTACAACTGTAAGACCTCTTGTATATCGCTGAGATATTTTTATTACTTATTTTTCTATTTTATTTTCCCTTGTACATGTACATTTATATAATTATACCTTATTTGACACTATTTTTTTTATTTTTTTGCCTACGTATTTCAAATTTATTATTACCATTTACATTTTTTACTCTTTGTTATTATATATATTGTGATTTGTGAGCTACTGTGTCCAAATATTTTCCCTTGTGGATCGGTAAAGTTTGTCTAAGTCGAAATCTAAAGTCTTAATCTAGAGGTTTTGGGAGCTCAAAATAAAGATTACATAAATAGAAATTACTCAAATCCGTGTAAATGAAACAAAACCGTACAGTTCCCAGTAAAGCAGTCTTCACCTGGAATGCAAAACTCAGCATAAAGTTTTGCAAGAGTTTTCAAACATATTTTTCGTCTACTTTCATTTTATCTGTTGAGTCGGTTCAGCACTATCTTTCACCTCACTGTATTGCTGTACTTTAGCATTAGCGCTGAAACATTGTCTTGCGTTTACATTGAGCAGATTTATGATTGGAGGGCTGGCTTTAGGACAACGGGGCACAGATGATAAAGGAGTCAGACAGCTCCAGATTAGAGGATTTATTTCCCGGCACTGGCCCTTTCACACCCGGGCACGCACGAGCACAATGAATGGAGCGCGGTGTCAAGGTTGAGGAACTTGCGGTAGTTTCAGCAGGACTTTTTGATCAACTACAAACAACTAACACAACAAACGAACCGCTCAGAGGGCCCAAGTTACGCAATTTCTGATCTGTTTTTTCCTCATAAAAATCATACATGGAGTTGTGTTTTATTTCATTCACATGTTTAACACACAAATCTTGCGTATTTAGGTGAAGTTCTTCCACAGACACATGCCAAATATGAAGTTCGTCAGGAGGCTCTTCCGGCTTCTTCTCTCTTGACTCTGGCTCCAATGGACTTACATTAGGATCTTATGGCTCCTCTCTCTGTAAAAGCTGCTGTGATCCTCATCATTTTGGTCTTAAAATGTTCGTATTCACCCATGACACATGATTCGGAATTATTTTTATGGTATTTTGCCCGTCAAAAAAAATCATATTCATAACATCCTGGCTCCAGATTCGCTCCTGTAACCATGAGCATCACCAGCCTCATTTGAGCGACGCTGAACGCTTAGTCACACTTGCTTAGTCCACTTCTTTTATACGCTCTATGAGTTATTCTCTAAAACATGGAAAACACTCTGTTCCACCTTGTGATGTCATGTAATTATACAGGGCAGTAGACAGGGGAGGACAAAGGACAAAATTGGATCCTCTTCCTGTTAGACTTAGGCGGTGTCCACACAACAACGTTTTATCGTCGAAACGGTGCAGTTTTTATCTGTTTTGGCCTTTCATCCACATGGACAAAAGTGTGTTTTTTTTAAAACGGGCTCCAGAGTGGAGGAATCTTAGCCAGGCTGGCGCCATCTAGTGCCTCCACTCAATTTCATTTCTCTCCAGTGACTAGGTCAGGAATCAGAATACACTAGACGGTTCGCAAAAACCCCAGAAGTGCAAGTCCGGGCACCAGCCAATCAGTGAAGAGCCATATATTCAGTGTTGTCAACGATTCCCGAGGATTTAAAGCCGGTACAAAGAGAAAGTTTGGTGAATTTTATCAAGGAGAAAGTAGTTATTGCCCTTCATCCTACTGGAATTAAAGCTTAACATACCAGTTAACCCCGTTAGCGGCGCATTAAATACGTCACGACCAAACAGCAGTGACTGGTTAAATAAAAAAGTACCCTCCTACTGTCGAGCGAACAAATTCTAACACTGCGAGGTCAGACGGTTTCTATCAAGTGAAACCGTCCAACCAAATCAAGCTAGAGGAATCTGAGAATGCCATCGTTGCGTTGTCATGTGGACAAGCAAACTGCAGCTTTTGGAAAATGATGACGTCGCGACCCCGTCATCGCCACGGGACCAGAAGAGAACCCCACGCAGGAAGGACTTTATGCGCATGCTCTCTCTGTAGTATTGTGTGTCCAGTGTCTCTGGCTGTATCCTGTTTACAGCACCACATACAGGTGTGGCATATGTATTACATCGTTTTCATTCAGTGCTCTGTAGTCTTGTGGATGTGAATATTTATTGAGCCGACACGTGTGTGGATGCAAATTTTTTTTCAACCCCTCAAAAAAAAAAAAAAATCTAGAAGCGTGGTTGTGTGGACGTAGCCTTAGACTTAGACAAACTTTATTGATCCACAAGAGAAACTATTTGGACACAGTAGCTCACAGATCACAATATAATAACAAAGAGTTTAAAAGAAAAATTTTATTATATTAGAGGGGGCCCATGTGAATCTTCTTGCCCTGGGCCCCCAAATTTCTGTCAACGGGCCTGCTCCACTGTGTTTTTAAACTCCATACAGCTTCATTAGATTTTTTTTTTTTTTTTTTTTACGTATTTCAGCTCTGTAATTGTTAATCTACTGAACAAAAGTAGCTGTTAACATGAAAACTACAGCTTGATGACTTCACAAAGTGGAACAGAGCATTTTCAAACATTAATTTTCCATGTACTTTAGCTCGAAAGCGTGCAGAATACAGCCTAACAGGACAAAAAATGCAACAAACATTGGTCTGAATGAATGAATACTGAATGAATTACCCCATAATGTTTCTGTCGGTCAGGTTTGGAGCGATATTTTTGGAGAAATGTGCCACTCTACATTCTAGAAGTAATTTGCAGCTCCACTGTACTTTGAGCTACGATAAAAATAAACCAAAGTCATAGAGCGAAAAAGTATCACAAGAGTGGAACAGCCTGATTTAAACCATCACTGCCGATCACGCCGGCCCAGCTCGTGATTCTTTGTGGCGTTTTATTTGCGTTGTGGTCCATAAATGACACATCCGATCTGCGTCTCGCTAAATTTGTGGAAATAAGAGTTTGGACTTTGAGTTTGTGTGTGAAGTGTGACAGCGGAGGACTCTGATGACGCCGCGTACACGTCCTCTGATTTAAGAAAGGACCGGTGTTCACATGTGATCAGTCCCCGGCACGTCACGCCCGTATTCCTCCGCCGATCGCTCCCTAATCGCTTTTTCTCTCTCACTCTTCTCTCTTTTTCTTGGTCTCTTTCCTCTCTGTCTCTCTCCTCTTTTTCATTTTCTCTCTTTTTCTTGGCCTCTCTCCTCTCAGACTCTCTCTCCTCTTTCTCATTTTCTATCTCTTCTCTCTTTTCTCTGTCTCTCTCCCTTCTTTCTTATTCTTTCTCCTCTCTTTCTTGGCCTCTGTCCTCTCAATCTCTCTCCTCTCTGTCTCTCTCTCCTCTTTCTCATTCTCTCTCTCCTTTCTCTTTTTCTTGGTCTCTCTCCTCTTTTTCATTTCTATCTCTTCTCTCTTTTTCTTGGTCTTTCTCTTATCTGTCTCTCTCTCCTCTTTGTCGTTCTCCTCTCTTTCTCAATCTCTCTCTCTTCTCTCTTTTTCTTGGTCTCTCTCCTCTCTCTCTCTCATTTTCTATCTCTTCTCTCTTTTTCTTGGACTCTCTCCTCTGTCTCTCCCCCTTTTCTCATCTCTCTCTCTCTCTCTTTTTCTTGGTCTCTCTCTCTCTCTCTTTCTCTTCTCTCTTTCTTCCTTTTCTTTCTCTCTCTCTCCTCCTCTTTTTCATTCTCTCTCTCTTTTTCTTGGTCTCTATTCTCTCTCCCGTCTGTCTCATTCTCTCTCTCTCTCTCTCTCTCTTCTCTTTCTCATTTTCTATCTCTCTTCTTTTTTTTTGGACTCTCTCCTCTCTGTCTCTCTCTCCTCTCTTCTTCTCTTCTTTCTCTTCTTTCTTCTCTTTTTTGGTCTCTCTCCTCTCTTCTCTCCCATCTTTCTCATTCTCTCTTTCTCTCTTTTTCTTGGTCTCTCTCCTCTTCTCTCTCTCTCTCTCTCTCTTCTCCCCTCTTTTCTTCTCTCTCTCTTTTTTCTTGGTCTCTCTCTCTCTCTTCTCCCTCTCTCTCTCTCCTCTCTTTCTTCTTTCTCATTTCTCTCTTCTCTCTTTTTCTTGGACTCTCTCCTCTGTCTCTCTCTCCTCTCTTTCTCATTCTCTCTCTCTTCTCTTTCTTCTGGTCTCTCTCTCTCTTTTTCTCTGGTCTCCTGTCTCTCCTCTCTCTCTCTCTCCTCTCTCTTTCATTTCTTCTCTCTTCTTTCTTTCTTCTCTCTCTCTCTTCTCTCTCCTCCCTCTCTCTTCTCATTCTCTCTCTCTTTTTCTCTCTCTTTCTCTCTCTCTTTCTTGTCTCTCTTTCTTTCTCATTTTCTCTCTTCTCTCTTTTTTTCTCTCTCTCCTCTCTCTCTCTCCTCTTTCTCATTCTCTCTTTCTCTTTTTCTTGGTCTCTCTTCTCTCTTTTTCTTCTCTCTTTCCTCTCCTTCTCTCTGTCTCTCTCCTCTTTCTCATTCTCTCTCTCTCTCTCTCTCTTTTCTTGTCTCTCCTCTCTCTCTTTCTCTTTTTCTTGTCTCTCTCCTTTCTGTCTCTCTCTCTCCTCTTTCTCATTTTCTCTCTCTCCTGTCTCTCTCTCTTTTCTCTTTTTCTTAGCCTCGCTCCCCTCTCTCTCTCTTCTCTCTGTTTCTCTCTACTCTTTCTCATTCTCTCTCCTCTCTTTTTCTTGATCTCTCTCCTCTCTGTCTCTCTCCTCTGATTCTCTCTCTCTTCTCTCTTTTTCTTGGTTTCTCCCATGTCTGTCACTCTCTGTTTTTCTTTGTTTCTCTCAGTCTCTCTCTCCTCTCAATTTATCTTTTTCTTTCTCTCGTTTTTTCAGTCTCTCTCTCCTTTCATTTAATCTTTTTTCTTTCTCTCGTTTTCTGTCTCTCTCTCCTCTTTGTCGTTCTCCTCTCTTTTCTCATCTCTCTCTTCTCTCTTTTCTTGGACTCTCTCCTCTCTATCTCTATCTCCTCTCTCTCTTTTCTATCTCTTCTCTCTTTTTCTGGTCTCTCTCCTCTCTGTCTCTCTCCATCTTTCTCATTCTCTCTTTCTTCTCTTTTTCTGGTCTCTCCCCCCCCCCTCTCTCTCTCTCTTCTCTCTCCCGTCTTTCTCATTCTCTCTCTCTTCTCTCTCTCTTTCTTCTTTCTCATTTTCTATCTCTTCTCTCTTTTTGGGACTCTCTCCTCTCTGTGTCTCTCTCCTCTCTCTCTCCCCCCTCTTTCTCATTCTCTCTCTCTTTTTCTTGGTCTCTCTTCTCTCTTTTTCTTGGTCTCTTTTCTCTCATTCTCTCTGACTCTCTCCCCTCTTTCACATTTTCTCTCTCTTCTCTCTTTTTCTTGGGCTCTCTCCTCTGTCTCTCTCCCCTCTTTCTCATTCTCTCTCTCTTCTCTCTTTTTCTTGGTCTCTCTCCTTTCTGTCTCTCTCTCTCCTCTTTCTCATTTTCTCTCTCTCCTGTCTCTCTCTCTTCTCTCTTTTCTTGGTCTCTCTCCTCTCTGTCTCTCTCCATCTTTCTCATTCTCTCTTTCTTCTCTTTTTCTTGGTCTCTCTCCCCCCTCTCTCTCTTCTCTCTCCCCTTTTTCATTCTCTCTCTCTTCTCTCTCTCTTTCTTCTTTCTCATTTTCTATCTCTTCTCTCTTTTTTTGGACTCTCTCCTCTCTGTCTCTCTCTCCTCTCTCTCCCCCTCTTTCTCATTCTCTCTTTCTCTTTTTCTTGGTCTCTCTTCTCTCTTTTTCTTGGTCTCTTTCCTCTCATTCTCTCTATTCTCTCTGACTCTCTCCCCTCTTTCACATTTTCTCTCTTTTTCTTGGGCTCTCTCCTCTGTCTCTCTCCCCTCTTTCTCATTCTCTCTCTTCTCTCTCCTCTCTTTTTCTTGGACTCTCTCTCTCTCCTCCCTCTTTCTCATTCTCTCTCTCTTCTTTCTTTTTCTTGGTCCCCCCCTTCTCATTCTCTCTCTCTTCTCTCTTTTTCTTGGTCTATCTCCTTTCTGTCTCTCTCTCTCCTCTTTCTCATTTTCTCTCTCTCTGTCTCTCTCCTCTCATCTCTCTCTCTTTTCTCTTTTTCTTGGCGTCGCTCCCCTCTCTCTCTCTTCTCTCTGTTTCTCTCTACTCTTTCTCATTCTCTCTCCTCTCTGTCTCTCTCCTCTGATTCTCTCTCTCTTCTCTCTTTTTCTTGGTTTCTCCCATGTCTGTCACTCTCTGTTTTTCTTTGTTTCTCTCAGTCTCTCTCTCCTCTCAATTTATCTTTTTCTTTCTCTCATTTTTTCAGTCTCTCTCTCCTTTCATTTAATCTTTTTCTTTCTCTCGTTTTCTTTGTCGCTCTCTCCTCACTCTCACTATTTCTCCTCTCATTTTAGCTCTCGTCTCTCTTCTTTCCCCTCTTTCTCTTATCTCTCTCTTCCATCTGTCTCTTCTTCCTTTTCTTCTCTCTCATGTTTTTCTCTCCATCTTTTCCCCTCTCGCTCTATCTCCAATGTTTCCTCACCCTCTGCTTACATTTCCCCTCTCTTCTTTGTATTTTTTGGTCATTTTTCCTCTCTCACTCCTCTGTTTTTCCTCCGTCTGTCTCTCTTTCTTTTTTCCCCTCTCTTTCTCTTTTCACGCCCTCTCTTTTCTGGGGTTTTGGGCTGCAACTCATATTTTATTTAGACTTCTGTTTTTGTATAAATGTATGTCATGTAAATACTGTATGTAAAGCACGAGTCTTCTCTGTCTCTCCCCCCTCCCTCTCTTTTCATCTTTCTCTCCCTCCTTTCTATCCTCCCTCCCTCCCTCCCTCCCTCTCTCTCGTGGCTGATCCGCTCCTGTCTGTCACAGTGAATGATATGTGCAGTCATCACAGGGGCCGGGGAAAAAGGGGGGAGGGGGCAAACATCACAAAGCAGAGTTTATGTAAAGGGGACTCGGTCAGGAGAGGAGCGCTACACAAATAGACCGATAAAACAGGATTGTGTAACATAGACTGTGACGTAAACACCCAGCGTACGCTTATATCCTACAGACGGCTAAAAATAAATCACCTTTTAACTGTACATGTTTATACTGAATTTAAAATACTAACCTTTGATTCAGTAGTTGTTGTTTTTTTTATTATTACTATCGCATTTCTGAAAGGGATAAACATTGTTGTATTATCTGCATTGGTTCACTCACATATATGTACCTTGCCCTATCAATATTATTTTTATATTTTTGTATTTATTTGCGTGATAAGACCTGTTCGCACGGGATAAGTAAAACCTAGGGAGCCCGACTAATGACATAAATTTAAAAAAAGATATTAAATCGTGGCTTCAAATTACTATTTCGTTCTTGCAATATGTAATTCGTTCCCACGTTTTAGCCAATTCGTACACATCACCACCAATAGTTCGACCACAAACACACACACAGTAGAGATGCTGGATGTGTTGTAATAACCATTCCTGGTTCAGTCCTGGTTCAGTCCTGATTCAGTCCTGGTTCAGTCCTGATTCAGTCCTGGTGTAGTCCTCCTTGCGATCGGCTCTGACCGTTTCCTGTTTCCATGAGTTAAACTGCAATGCTGGACTTTTACGCCGCACACAGAATGAACCAGGACTAAACCAGGACTAAATCGGTCTCAGTGCTGGTCTGGTCCTGGTCTGGTCCCGGTGTCAGTCCTGGTCTCAGTGCCGGTTTAAGTCCCGGTCTCAGTCCCGGTCTTGTCCCGGTCTCAATCTAGGTCTGGTTCCAGTCTCAGTCCTGGTCCAGGTCACAGTTCTAGTCTCAGTTTTGGTCTGGTTCCGGTCTCAGTCCTGGTCTCGGTTCCGGTCACGGTCCCGGTACCAGTCCTGGTCTTGGTCCGGGTCTCGGTTCCGGTCTCTGTCTTGGTCTTGTCCCGGTCTCAGTCTAGGTCTGGTCCCAGTCTTAGTTCTGGTCTCAGTCCTGGTCTCGGTCCAGGTCTCGGTCTCAGTCTGGTCCAGGTCTCAGTCCCGGTCTCGGTCCTGGTCTGGTCCAGGTCTTGGTCCCAGGTCTCAGTCCTGGTCTCAGTCCCGATCCCGGTCTCAGTTCTGGTCTGGTCCCCGTCCCCTACACTCAGTACTGGGTCAGTCCTGGTTTAGTCCTGTTTTAGTCCTGGTTCAGTCCTGGTTCAGTCCATATGCGGCGCAAAAGCTCTTTTTGTTTTTCTTGTTTTCCTCTGACATTGCCCTGACTATTCCTCCTCACAATCATTACTGTCATATTTGATGAGATTACAAATACATATTTGTCTGTTTATTTGGCTACACTGATAAAACACAAAGGCTCATGGTCTATGTAGTTCTTTCTGTTGTTTGTAACTCATGTGAAAAAAATCTACACATTCAATGAAAAACTTTTGATCATAAAAAAAAGAGAAAAACTATCATCTGTTCCTTTGTGAAAGTCAAGTTAAATCACATTTTGCGCATTTCCACACCACAATTTACAATTTTTAGCACAATCTTTTCAAATTGTTTACTGATTTTTTAAATATTATTTTCATTATTATACTCTTTTATTCACAACTAACCTGGTTTTGTTTAAGTACTTCCTAGATCCTCTTGCACACATAGTACAGTAAAGATTACCACAGATACTACAAATACTCCACGGTGCAGTATATAATGATTTGCCCATTATTATCCCATCATGTGAGGGTCAGAGAATGCCCATGACAGCTACAGTAAACACGGCTTACACAACTGTCGATATGTGCATGGACAGACAGACTCCCTCCTCCTCCTCTTCCTCCTCCTCTTCCTCCTCTCTTCCTCCTCCTCTTCCTCCTCTCCTCTTCCTCTCATCCCTCTCTCCTCGGGTAGAGTCCATAGACCACACACATCCTGGGCCCGGGGTGCATCAGAGCAGTGAGACAGATGAGTGCGCTGGGCCTTATATAACCAACCACCCCACACGCCCAAGCACTTTTAACTAGGCTAACAACTACTACTACTACTACTACTACTACTGCTATTATTACTACTACTACTACTGCTACTGTAAACCTGTAAACATGCGGGTATCTCTGTATAGTATAGTGTAAGAAGGGCAAACTGCTCTCCATCATGGACACTCCTGCTCATCCAGAGGGACAGATAATACTCCCTACAACTTTACAACAAGTCACCCACTGCACCAGACTACAGAGGGGCAAATAATACTCCCTACAACTGTACAACAAGTCACCCACCGCTCATTCTCCAACAGGCTCCTACAGCTCGGCTCAAACAGTGAGAGATACAGGACCACATTCGTACTATAATACTCCCTACAACTGTGCAACAACTCAACCTTATGTCACAGATAATACTCCCTACAACTGTGCAACAACTCACCCTTATGTAACACATAATACTCCCTACAACTGTACAACAACTTACCTTTATATCAAAGATAATACTCCCTACAAATGTACAACAACTCACAATTATATAACAGATAATACTCCTACAACTGTACAACAACTCACAATTATATAACAGATAATACTCCCTACAACTGTACAACAACTCACTATAACAGATAATACTCCCTACAACTGTACAACAACTCACCCCTATGGAACAGGTAATACGCCCTACAACTGTGCAACAACTCACCCTTATGTCACAGATAATACTCCCTACAACTGTGCAACAACTCACCCTTATGTAACAGATAATACTCCCTACAACTGTACAACAACTCACCTTATAAAAGATAATACTCCCTACAACTGTACAACAACTCACAATTATATAACAGATAATACTCCCTACAACTGTACAACAACTCACCATAACAGATAATACTCCCTACAACTGTGCAACAACTCACTCTTATGGAACAGATAATACTCCCTACAACTGTACAACAACTCACCCTTATGTAACAGATAATACTCCCTACAACTGTACAACAACTCACCCTATGGAACAGATAATACTCCCTACAACTGTACAACAACTCACAATTATATAACAGATAATACTCCCTACAACTGTACAACAACTCACCATAACAGATAATACTCCCTACAACTGTACATCACCTCACCCTTATGTAACAGATAATACTCCCTACAACTGTACAACAACTCACGCTTATGTAATAACCTTATGTCCTGTCAATCATATCATTGTTGCACTGTCTTGTATAAAGCTGAGATTTTATTACTTATTTTTCTTTTTTCTTTTGACTTGTACATCCACTTTTATATAATTTTGTCTTATTTGACACCTGTCTCTTGCTCTTTTTTGCTACTTATTTAGAATTTATTATTACTATTTATATTTGTTAGTCTTTGTTATTATATTATATTGTGATGTGTGAGCTCCTGTGTCCAAATAATTTCCCTTGTGGATCAATAAAGTTTGTCTAAGTCTAAGTCAAAGTTTGTTTTTGTTTTGTTTTATTTTTGTTAACTTGTTTCCTGATGAAAGTATAATTTCAATCTATTAGGGTGATACTGACAGACTTTTTGCATTATGCACATTGAGCTTCAGGTATCAAACAAAATGTAAAGCAGGTGTCTCCAACCTTTTGCATTCGGTGAGCTACTTTTATGACGTGAAAATGCCGGAGAGTTACTCATTTTAGCAGTAACTGAGTCTTAGATGTTGTACAGTTAGATGCCTATAAAACTTTAAACCATTATCCATTTATTAGTGCACAAAGCTCAAAATAACACATTTACAGTGGTAATTAATCAAATTTGAGTTGTCTACAATACGTATAATTCAAAAATCCCTTGGCAAGATACTAGGGGATGGAGAGTTATTGGTTGGAGACGCCTGATGTAAAGTGACTGTAAATGAACCAAAACTATATAAAGGTCTTATAATACGTTATATTCTGATCTGTTATAGTCAGTGTTGGAGAGTAACAGATTACATGTACCAGAGTTACATAATCACAGTACAAATTATGAGTAACTGTATTCAGTTACAGTTACTGTTTCAGTGAGTGGTAATTGGATTACAGTTACTTTGTTGAAATAAATGGATTACACGGTGGTATGTTCCTGTTTTCACATTTTGGGCTAGATCCCTTTTCTTTTCTTTTCTTTTTTCCTCAGTAATTCCACTCATTGCAAGACACTAAACCAGGTCTAAACCAGGAACTAAACCAGGACTAAACCCAGACTAAACCAGGTCTAAACTAGGACTAAATCCAGACTATACCAGGTCTAAACCAGGACTAAATCCAGACTAAACCAGGTCTAAAACAGGATTAACAGGTCTAAACCAGGTCTAAAACAGGATTAACAGGACTAAACCAGGACTAAACCAGGACTAAACCAGGAACTAAACCAGGACTAAACCCAGACTAAACCATGTCTAAAACAGTTCCAAAACAGGTCTAAAACAGGATTTACCAGGACTAAATCATGCTGCGCCTCTGTGCCTCTTCTATCAATAATATTTTTAATTTCGTTAAGTAAAAACTCTGCCTTTTCATTGTCTTTTAGCAGACAAAACATCTTATGCGAAGATGACTTTGTCTTTGCTTATCTACAGTAAATCAAGTAATCCAAAGTATTCAGATTACCTTACTCACTTTAACTAATTTAATGGATTATGTTCCAAACTATATTTTGGGGTATGTAATGTGTAATCTGTAGGGGAATACATTTTAAAAGTAAACTTCCCAACACTCGTTATAATGTTGTTTCCTCATCAAAAACATACCTGGGGTTTGGCTTTGTTTCATTTTTTTTTTATTCACACATGTTTAACACACAATCCTTGTATATTTAGGCTGAGTTCTTCCCTCAAACAGAAAACACCCTGTTCCACCTTGTGATGTCATGTGGTAATACAGAAAGTGCTCCACTGTGTTTTAAACTCCATACACTTTCACAAGAATCATTTGGATAGTTTCAGACCTGGAATTACTCATCTTTACTGAACTAAAGGGAAAAAAAAATTGCAGTTGCAGGGCTGAAATTGATTATGTTTGTGATGAGGAAACAATATTATAACATAGATCAGAGTAAATAGAGTAATATGGGCCCTTTAATTAATGTATATTTAGTGATGTATTTGTAAGACAAGACAAAGTACAATGAATTTTTAAATAATTCTTTCCAATCTTTAACATTTTATCTTTCACTTTTGTCCTTTGTCACGTCGGTTCGGCATTTTTTGCATAATTTATCTTGTCAAGATTTGCACAAGTGTGAACAATTAGAAAGAAATCTGGGACTGTTTATTTGACATTTCAACAATCGAAGCTTTTCTCTTTTGATGAAACTGTCTTCCTCCAAAAAGATCAAGTCTTCTATGTTAAAACTGAGGCAAAAAGCAGTAGAGGCACCCGACTGTCTTCTTGGGCGCACCTTGGTCTTGGGTTAGTCCTAGGTTAGTCCTGGGTTATCACGGGCATGGGCGGTAACAGGTGGAATGTTAATGGGTCCGGGTGGATGTGTGTCTCTAAAAATGGACCCGTGCAGGACTCTGGGTCGGGTCAGTGATCGCGGTGGCCCAACATGCGCCGCGGTTGGCCTCTTAGTAACGCAGTGATTCGTATTTGCTTTGTTATTCCGACAACAATGGATTACGTCTTGTCAAGGCATTTTAAGATAAAAAAGTAGCATCTTAATAGTTTTGTTAGCCTCCACAAAATATCGCAATAGGTTCATACCGTGGCGATATGGAATCATCAGACTTGGATATCATTACACCCCAACTTAAAGAGTTAAAAAATAAAAGTATTTCACCCAGTTTTTGAGGTCTCATGAGGCTTCAAATGTAATGAGTTTGATACAGATTTGTTTTGTCGTAAAGAGAGTTGAAGAGTTCAATCACAAAAAAACAGATAAGTGCCATTTTAAAAAGTGATTGGAGGCTTGGTGTTTACTCTTTGTATTGATATTTTCATCATGCTGGGGGTGTTCTACATGTATCACTAATGGTAGAATGCTTATTAGTCACCATGGTCACACAATGCTTTAGCGAAGTGAGAACTTTGGCGATACGATATCACAATATTTCAATTATTGTTACATCCCTACTTTAAGAACACTGAGTGCGTATACATGCACATCAATAACCCGGTTATTAGCCATACCCCGGTTATGTCAGTATTCGGGTTACTGCGTTTACATGCGCACTGAGAAACCGGGATACTCATATCTGCGTATACATGATCAAATGGAGTATCCCGGTTTCTTGACATAATCTTACAAATGCGCAGGCGCAAAAATTTACTTAAATCAATTTCATAAACCAGGAAAAATACAAACTGTGAGCTCCTTTAGCATAAGAAGCTAAGGAGCTACGAGATCTCCCACAATCCACTGTGCAGATTCTTCATTAAAATCTTCTGCATAAATAAACTCAACTTTACAACATATAAACCATAAAGACTATAGAGCTACATCAGCCCGTTTGATCAGATAATTCAGCTGTGATCACATTTGTTTACGTTTTACAGAAACGAAACTTAAGACCGTAGGCTAATTAGCATAAACTGTTAGCGGCGATAAAAACAACTCGCTCCTTGCGCCGCTGATGTGATCAGTTTTTTTTGGACTAAATGACACGACTCTGTGGATTATGTGTGTTATTTCTGTGACAGAAGAGGCGCTAATGATGGTAAGTGTGCTCCGTGCATATAGTGTATAGGAGATAGTTCATGTTTTAGCTTTTCAGCGTCACACGAGTGCAGATTGTACGAGTGCAGGTTTAGCGCAGCTCTTTATTTTACAGTCATTTCACTCGTTTGGTCACTTTATTTATGTTGGTCAATTTATTTATGTCACTACTGTTGTGGTGAAAGGCTGGAAAGTGTCTTTTGGACGCATGCGCACTCAACTTTATGTTGCAGTAACCGGGATACTGCGTATACATGCCACAAGTAACCCGGTTACTATCGGAATAAACCAGCTACAGCAACCCGGTTTCTAACAGGGATACTGCCATAACCGGGTTACTGAAACCGGGTTACTGCGTATACATGCACCATCAAGAAACCGGGATACTCAAAAAACCCGATCATAACCGGGTTACTGATGTGCATGTATACGCACTCATTGTTAACTAAAAGTATTCAAGTACCTGTTTAAGATAGTTTCATGTGATACTTTTACTTAAACGTGCATTGTGTAACTTTGGGAGGGTCTGCCAACTACTTTTCTTCAAGGAGATGTTAGAACTTTGTCAGAAATATTTCACAGTACGGTGTTAAACCTTTCTATCTTCAAGGAGACCAAACCAGACCAAGTTACAGGTCAGATC
The DNA here is from genome assembly GCF_026225935.1 of Boleophthalmus pectinirostris. Taxonomy (NCBI): domain Eukaryota; kingdom Metazoa; phylum Chordata; class Actinopteri; order Gobiiformes; family Gobiidae; genus Boleophthalmus; species Boleophthalmus pectinirostris. The sequence goes on along the minus strand of NW_026571115.1, from coordinate 24,627,175 downwards.
TGTGGATAGGCGACCCCGCTCACAGTCAGAATGCCTGTTTTTCCTCTGTATTTTTGGGTTATAACTAGCTGTAATTCAATAAATGTAAGGTGGAGCTGTGTAATGTCGTACTGAGGAACATTAATCACTTCAAAATTCAACCCAACCCAACTGTTTCCTGAAGGGGGCGCTGTTCATGCCTAAAACGATAAAAAAAAACTCCCAAGCGAGAACACATTTCATCACAATTTTCTGAACATGAACTCCAGAGTCAAGGACCGTACAGGCATCTGAAAAAGTCTGAAACGCCACAGTACAACATAACATTTCCCCTTAAAAGAAAACGGAACATTCTTCCATTATAAAAGTACCGCATTCTTTCTCTTTTACACTGCTGTCAAGGGAAACCACACAAGCGCCATTTGAAAGAGTTAGAACATCCATTCAAATGGGAAAGGTACGCCAACAAGGTTATGTTTTGAGAGCTTTCACATTTACTGATTTATCTGAAATGGAGCTATGCCACGGTAACCTTAATAATGCGAAGTTCAGAAAAGTAAGAGAGATTTGTTTGGGCGGGTTGAATGAAATGGATTACTGTACCTTATTTTTATTGTCTTTAAAAACGTGAAAAAGCAGGACTAATTCAATTTAAACGGTCGTCCAAGGTTGTTCCGCACTTAACTTATGCATTTCAAATATCGTAATTATTTATTGTGAACACATTTCATAACTGTCAGAGGCCAGAGTGGAATTTTGCTGTCACAACTAGCATGCTAACAGCAAACTTCCTGATTGTCTAACCACAAAAAAACTTTCTAATTAGATGCAGACAGTTCACAGCTGATGAGAAAATCCAGAAATGGGCCTTTTAAGATTCCATATTATGCAAAATGGATGCGTTAAACCGTGTTATAATGTTGTTAAATCATCAAAAACAGAACTGGAGTTGTGTTTTGTTTCATTCACATGTTTGAGTAATCCTTTATTTTTAGTTTGTCTACATCTCCAAAGCTCAAAATGCTCTGTTCCACCTTGTGATGTCATGTAGTGGTAGTTTTCAGCAGTTGACAGCTACTTTTTGTGCAGTAGAGATTGCCGGGGTTCCCACTCTTTTTCACTGACAAAATTTCAACACTTTTCCATGACGTTTCATGACCTAAAGTGAATTTTCCATAACTTTACAGCACCTTACACCTGAAGAATTGATCAGACTTTTAGGGTTAAATATAAAATGTTAAGCCTTTCCACTCACCTTATGGTTTGGTATTATAGTTTTTTAACATTCAAAATCCTATCCATCCATCCAACCATTTTCTTTCGCTTATCCGGGGCCAGGTCGCGGGGGTCTGAGCAGGGACTCTCAGACTTCCTTCACCCCAGACACGTCCTCCAACTCCTCCAGGAGCACCCCGAGGCGTGACCAGGCCAGCCGAGGAGGAACAAAGACTGACCGGTAAATCGAGAGCTTTGCCTTTCGGGTCAGCTTTTCAAAATTCTGTCTGTTCTTTTAAACAAAAGGTGCATACGTTTGGTAATAATCCTAATAGCCTAATGATAACTTAACAGAACGCTGTAGTTGTGTGAAAGAGATACTAAACTTCCATGACTTTTCCAAAAATTTAATTGAATTTACAAAATTCTGTGACTTTTCCATGCCTGGAAAATGACATTTCCATGACTTTTCCAGGATTTCCATGACTGCGGGAACCCTAAGATTGGGTATTCCAGGGCTGAAATTATCCGTATGATTCTAGTGAAGGTGTATGGAGTTTAAAAACAAATTGGAGCACTTCATGTATTACCACATGACATCACAAAGTGGAACAGAGTTTTTTCAGTGTCAGAGAAGAACTGAGCCTAAATATGCAGGGTCTTTGAGTTAAAGATGTGTGAAAGAAACAAAACACAACTCCAGGCCTGTTTTTTGATAACGAAATAACATTATAATAGTTCAGAAAAGATCATAATATGGATTCTTTAAAGATGTGATGTGTAACCTTGTATGTTTATTTATTTATTTATTTATTTATTGCTCATGCTATTATTTTGTTGGCATCAATTTAAGAGAACAACAACAAAATCTGACAATGAACATAAATACATATTTCTACCATTGTTCGCCTCGTCTTTCCTGCATGAATAAAAGGAACGGGAAGACGATAAATCTTACAGACCCTTTCACAAATCCTTTCACAGATCAAAAAAAGAAATATTCCACTGTATTCCACTTTTTTTATTGGTCAAAATTACCATGGAAACCTGGTCTTGAAGCATCACCTTTTAATCCCTGGAGAAAAAAAAGCTAAAAACACACTTCTGAACATTCTTCCAGAGCGACAGATGGCTTTAATGTCACTTTAGACTCTTGGCAAAGCAATAACATCACCATGGCAACAAGCAGGTGACGGACCCTCCTCCAGAAAAGTTACACGGCGCACCTTTAAGGATATTTTCTGTCATCGTTCACGCG
>NW_026571115.1:24282223-24622223 GCF_026225935.1 Boleophthalmus pectinirostris | reverse complement strand
ACTGCAACTATTACTACTACTGTTAATACTGCAACTATTACTACTACTACTGTAACTAACTACTGTTAATACTGCAACTATTACTGCTACTGTTAATACTGCAACTATTACTACTACTGTTAATACTGCAACTATTACTACTACTGTAATACTGCAACTATTACTACTACTGGTAATACTGCAACTATTACTACTACTACTACTGTTATTACTGCGACTATTGCTACTACTACTACTGTTAATATGGCAACTATTACTACCACTACTGTCATTACTACTACTGTTATTACTGCAACTACTACTACTACTACTGTTATTAGTGTAACTATTACTATTACTGTAACTACTACTACCACTACTACAACTGCAACTATTACTGTTATTACTGCAACTACTACTACTACTACTGCACTACTGCAACTACTACTACTACTACTACTGTTGTTACTGCAACTACTACTACTACTACTACTACTGTTATTACTGCAACTGCTAATGTTACTAGTGTAACTACAACTGTTATTACTGCAAGTACTACTGTTACTGCAACTACTACTGTTTACTGTTACTACTACTACTACTGCAACAACTACTACTACTACTACTATTACTGTTATTACCACAACTACTACTGTTATTACCACAACTACTACTACCGATATTACTGCAATTAATATTAGTATAGTAGTAGTAATAGTAGTAGTGGTAGTAGTGGTACTACTACCACTACTACCACCACTACTACTGTTATTACTGTAACTATTACCACTACTACTACTACACTATCATGTCTACATTTGACCATACTGATCATACTTTCTGACCTGCCCTTCTTTAGGCCCGCTGCAGTAGTGGACAACACCATCACACACTGTAACACTATTCAAATGTGCCATTGTTTTATAATAATATATAATTTTCGCCTCACAGTAAAAATGTCGATGTTTCTAGTACTGTAAGAATGCTACTTTTTTTTCCCCCTAAAATAACCCGAGGGCAAATGAATATAGTCTTTGTAGTTCCTTCTTTGATTTACTGCTGCAGCGAGACAATACATATAGAAAATGAAGCTTACAGTTTCATACATTGCAATAGATGACTTATTATTTCATATTTTACTTTTGATATTGGGAAATGACAAGACCGTGGTTATTGCTACATCATTGCTCCAGCGCCCAAGGACCCATCTCCAGATTTTAATAAGCCATATTCTGCTCAGGAGGCCCTACCTGGAGGATTCACTTACGTAAGCATAGCAACTGAGGTTAAATTAGCGATTTATGTTTTAATAATTCTGTTCTAAACATGTGCAGAAGAATTGACAAAAAGACTATAAACTAATAAACAAAACTATTCAGAACATGTTTGTACAGATCTGAAATACAGGGTTAGTAGAATTTAGTTAGGGAAATTTTGAAATGATTGTACTTTAAAAATTTCAGCCTTTGTGTTTTGTTTGTTGTTTAATTGCGTCTATTCAAATTGCATTGTGACTGCAGGTCCTAAATTACACAAAATGGATTCTTGTGTATTTTAAGCCATGTTATAATGTTGTTACCTCATCAAAAAACATATCTGGAGTTGTGTTTAGTTTCATTCACACATGTTTGAGTATCCTGCATTATCAGTCTGTACATCTCCAAAGCTTGAAATGCTCGGTTTCACATTGTGATGTCAAAAAGTGGTACGTTTCAACAGCTTCATTTTATTTTTTCTTCAATAGAGATTGGCAATTCCAGGGCTGAAATTATCCAAATGATTATAGTGAAGCCGCCCTGCTGGCTCCCCTGCTCCATCATTTGGGTAGCTTTTTGTTAGCTGTTAGCCCTTTGTTTTGAACTGGTGGGACCGGCTGTCCTGTTTTCGCTTTTCTTTTGGGTTTAGGTTGTTGGGTTTTTTCGTCTTTAGTTACGGGTGCTGGCACCAGTTCCTACGGCCCTGTTTGGGGTTGGCCCGGTGTCGCACCCTTTTGTTCTTTTTGGCCGGCTCATCAGGTCCACCTTTCCGTTGTTACTTTTGGTTTGGGCACGGGTAGGGTTTCTTTTTGGGTTTAAAACATCTTTACACAAAGAAAAATAAAAGAACTCTAAAACTTTACTTTGGTTTCCGTGTCCTTTTATAATTATGTTGGGACTCATTTTTTTTGGGTCGCAACAGCGGACGATGAACGGAACGGAGGAACGAACCGAAAAAGCGAGTCCAATGTGCCTTTCTGAGCCACAACTGAACAAATGAGTCACTGTGAACACGCCAACAATCCAGCGGTCCCAGACAGCACCCTCCCTACACGCCACAACTGAACAAAGCCCAGAGTCACCGTGAACGCGCCAAACAAAGTCCAACTGACCATCCAACTGTTCCAGTGCATCCAAAGTCCAGTGCAGTTTATTTGTGAAAAAGTTCGAAAATAGACCATTTAATGACAGTGCGTTTTATAATCCAGAGCAACTAACAGCCTGGAAAATACGGTAGTTTGTTTATGCATAACTGATGAACTTTTGACTTCACGGATAGAAATCTAACATCTGTGTTTACGACTAATCCATGACTTTAGCTGGCAAACCTTTTCAAACTTAATCTTTGTTGACATTGAATTACTTTTAAATGACACAACCGAGTCTTTAATCTCCAGAGCCGAGCCAAGAATCCACGTATACATTATATAGGTCAAGCTTAAGAACCATATGTTTCCAGTCTCCTTGAGCAGTGCCCCGTTGCCATCATCAGCAGCGCTCCCACCTGTACAAGCACCCAAGCAGCTCTCTCCGCAGCGGGTGCTCTTTGATTACGTTATTTAGGTGCTGCGTCTCTCCGTGTGCCAACATTTAACACACAGACGTATGCACACACACAAACCCGACGAGCGCAGCCAATTAGCACCCCGTTCTCCCACTGGTACGCGGCAATCAAGCGGAATATTTTAATCAAATATGAGGCCTAGCATAGCGCCACACCTGCACCGCGCTCGTCCCGGCTCCCACGTGCACAGACGCCTTCACCGAAAGCATACGAGCTACAAGTACGGCAACAGGTAATTAGCCCGCGCTAGCAATTAGCCCCGAGCTAACCCGGACGCGCTTGTTTATCACTTAAAGCGGGTGGATAATGCGGGAAGTGAAGGGCTAATGCTAACGGTCTTCCTATGACCTCTTGTTTATAAGCTGAGATTTAATATTTTATTACTTATTTTTCTATTTTATTTTGAATTGTACATATACATTTATTTAATAGCTGGGGTTTCACACACTTCACGTTTTGACGTCACAGGGCTACGTTTGTCAGCACGCAAAATCAGATGGAGGGCAGGAAGTGAACTGACTGGAGGAAAATGCTGATGTGTTGTGTAGTTTACGGCTGTGCCAATTGTTCTAACCGAGAGAAGGAAAAGCGATTTTTTTAGAGTACCCAATATAGTCGTCCACAAAGGTCAGAAATGGGAAAAGCTGACAGAACAACGCCGTAAAAAATGGATTACAAACCTGTTTGCGGTCAGGAGGAGCAGAATTCGCTAATGCTCGTGTCTGTAGTGACCACTTCGTCAAAGGTTTGTTATAAAGCTAAATTGTTTGTGGTTTATCTAAACATAAACGAATCATTAACGACTAACGGCTAATGACGTTTGTTACATTAAATAGTTCAGATAGAGGTCACTGCCGATACACTGCAGTTTTTCCCATAACGTCTATACACATAAAATAAGAGAAACACTCACCCCGGCGAAGACCAAACGATAATCATCATTTAGGCGTTTTGCACCAAGGTTGAAGGACCCATCCACTGACAAAAAAAGTGATATGCCTCCAAACATTTGTACGCCTTCATCTGTTGTCTGGTGTAGAACGATGTCTGAAGAGCTAAATAGTTCGTGATCTCCTCTGCCTCAATTGTCGGCAAATCTTTTACTTCGGTTGAAAATTCTCTCATTTTCAATAAGATGGGGTCACGCCCAATATATTTGTCGACTAACTGCTCGTACTTTTGCCTCGCTACTGGCTCTAAATCCTGACAATAAGAACTCTTCTCCATATCTGTGTTCTCCAGAGCCGTGTTTGTCCTGTTTGTCTTCATTTTTCATATTTAGAATGTATTTTTACTATTTAGATTTTTTACTCTTTGTTATTATATTTATTGTTATGTGTGAGCTACTGTGTCCAAATAATTTCCCTTATGGATCAATAAAGTTTGTCTGAATCTAATGTTAGCGCTAGACTTGTGTTTAGAGAATGCAACAACTACATTTAAATCAATTACTTCCAAAATTCAATCATTAAAAAATGTAAAAAGTGTTGAAAATGCATGACATTGTTGACTTAAGTATCCTCAAAGTGATGTATAAAGGAACCTACATGTTTAAAAAACCCAAATTCAGAGCATCGCTGTAAAAGGAGTTAATTTATGGAATAGTTTTGACAAAGAAATCAAAGGATCAAGTACAATGATGGCATTTTAAATATACATAAAAACCAGTGCAATGTGAATGTATGAAAAAGGAAACTAAGTTGTTGTGCATAACAGTGAAGATCTCCGTTTGCTGTGTCAGACCACTGTGGTGAAGAAGGGGCTGAGGTGAAAGGCGAAGCTCTCAATTTACCACTCAACCTATGTTCCTACTCTCACCTATGGTCATGAGCTCTGGGTAATGACCGAAAGGACGAGATCGCGGATACAAGCGGCCAAAATCAGTTTCCTCCGCAGGGTGTCTGGGCGCTCCCTTACAGATAGTGTGAGGAGTTCAGTCACACGGGAGGAGCTCGGAATAGAGTCAATGCTCCTCCACGTCGAGAGGAGCCAGTTGAGGTGGCTCGGGCATCTGTTCCGGTTGACTCCTGGGCGCCTTCCTCGGGACACATGTGCCAACGGGAGGAGGCCCTGGGGGAGACCCAGGACACGCTGGTGGTAGTATGTCTCTCTGCTGGCCTGTGAACGCCTTGAGGTCCCTTTGGAGGAACTGGAGGAAGTGTCTGGGAGTCACTGCTTAGACTGTTGCCCCCCCGACCCGGCCCTGGATAAGTCGAAGAAAATGGATGGATATTTAATGTGATCTTAGCCAAGTGTGATGGATGAATTTAATTATTGATGGAACAAAGCCGTTCTGCGCTGGAGCACTGTAACACTTTATGTTCTATACATGTTTATTGTACATAATGTGGATGAATGAAATGTGAAATGTGGGACCTCAAATCTGTAAAACAAATTTACCTAAGGTTATGAAATAAAGCGACCTAACCTAACCTAAAGTATTGCTATTTTTTTTATTGACTTTATATATTTTTTCTTCAATATTTTCTTTTTATAGTGGTTGTGTGGGTCGGGCTGAAACAATAATGCGTTTAACCTCCGTGCACGTTTTGGTTCACTTGTTTACCTATATTTCTCACTCTTATCAAAAACAAAAAGTGAAAAATATAATTCTGGCAACAGCAAAAAAATCTGTGGAGGTTATCCGCAGAGTTGGAAACCTTTGAAAAATTCTTGTGAGCTAGCATATCGCCCCTCTGACAGCAAATGTTAGCAAACCTAAATGTCACCGAGCAACACTGTTATCTTTCTTACCAAATAGCCAAGCCTTACATAGCGGTTAGTCCCAAGGTAATGCGAGCAAAGATACAGATTTGAATGTAATAAATTTAACAAAATAGTCCAGAACCGACCACAGTGAGAAATAGTGGCGTCTCAATTTCTCCTCTACATGAACCGACTCAAACAATGAAGTAATTAATTTGCTTCGGGCATAGTCCAGTGAGGTTTGTTTGGTCTTCAGATAATTTATATTAGGTTGTTTTTTCAGGCCAAGAGTTTGTTTTCATACCTCACAATTTCGACTGCTCTCTATCGGTCACGTGATGTTGCTGTGTCGTGTCCGCTCAGCTCATTTATACAGGTTTTGGTGCCGTCTTCCTACCAGTGAAGGAACATGGATCTATTAAAATCACTGGATAGGGTGATGCTGCTTGTAGTTGTAGTTGACGTAGTGGACACTCACTGGAACTTCAGAAGAAAAAATCCCATGGGCTGAGAAAGGATTTTTGTCGTAGAGCGCAATGTAATCACAAACTGCTCATGTTCGGCTGACAGGACACCTCCAACTTTCAAAAAGATCAGATTTGTTGGTGATTATTTCCTGCTTTTAGATCAGAAAGTTTATCTCAGCTCAAAATCCTTCACTTGTCTTAAAAAATGCTTTATAATCACTCCGCTCCACTGTAGTTCCTGACTGGTCAATGCGATCACATGATACTTGAGCCCATGCTCCGTGTGTGCGCTCGTGTGCCCGTGGGTTAAAAGAGCACTACTGCACATGCTCGATCGGCCCACAGCCACCAGAAGTACCTCACCGTGCTAAAGGAGAATCTGGAGTCATCCACCATTGAGCTCTGCCCATTGACTTGAATGGACAGACATTTTGAAACCCCGGGGCTTGTGGAGTTTATTTTTTATTTATTTGAGACAGGGACAGCGCACAATTTTTACATTAACCTTAACAGGAGAGATGCACTGTACATCAGGTTGTAACACCAGTGTTAATTTCCACCTGTAGTCCTGGGCAGGTTCATTGATTGATTGTATTTAACTGACCTTAACTATCAACTGTTCTTCTTGGAGACTTAAGTAGCATGTTTTGGGTTTTGGAGGAAGTCCGACTTCCTCTGGACAGTATCCCAGGTGTGTGAGAGTGAAAAAGCCCCCACGTCCTGGTTTGTAGTCCCGTCCCGGACACGTCACATCAACATCACGTGACCACTCTGAGGAAGAGCGCTAGTGAGCAGTCAAAATTGTCAAGTATGAAAACAAACTCTTGGTCTGAAAAAAGAACCTAATAACATAGCATCAAACATGTTTTGGACACCTGCGAAGATTTGTGAGGTCCTTTATGGAGATGCTCAACACTGATAAGTCAAATTTAGACAAATTTGACTTGTCAAGTTATCATAAATGACTCTCCAAAGCTAAAGCTAACCACGCGTAAACGTTATTTAAAAAATGTGAATCGGACAGATGTTCATGATGGGATTTTCATCTCTTTTATGGCATCTGAATCTTTTGGATCTGTTCGTATAAAAGAGCTGTTTCATAATTCAAAAACAAAATTATTATGATCCCATTTGCATTTGTGTTGCCTGATTTAGCATTAACCAGTGTAAAAATTAGGGCTGGGAATCGCAGGGTCCCTAACATTTCGATAAAATAAAAACATAATAAAAAAATTCCTTCTCCTAAATAAAAAAAAATAAAAAATTGTATTGTGGTAACAAAAATACATAAATTAAAAACTAAATAATAATAATAATAATAATAATAATAATAATAATTCTCCACAGTCCACAATAATAATAATACTGCATCGCCAAATTTGGTATCACAGTATATCGATATTTTTGCACAGCCCTAGTAAAATCTGGTTTCAATTTTTTCACATTACGTAAAGGTGCATTGTGTAACTTTTCTGGTGGAGGGTCCATAAAACGCTTTTCTCCGTGGTGATATTATTTCTTTGTCTAGAATGTTTCACAGTATGGCATTAAACCTTTGTATCTTCATGGAGGCCAAAGCAGACCAAGTTAAAGGTCAGTCAGAATACCTGTTTTTCGAGGTATTTTTGCGCAATAAAAACATCTGTATTTGAATAAATGTAACACAGAGCTGTTTAATGTCATACTATGGAACATTTCAAGCAGAGCAAAGACATATCCATAGAAACAACAAGGCGACGGACCCCCAACCAAGAAGTAACACAGTGCATTTTTAAGGAACCGTTCAAAAGAGCCGACTCGTTCGTGAAGGCCACATCCCTGACAGCTGTAGACAAACATGTCCACAGATGTTTGCCTACTCGAAAAATAAATATGTTTTGTTGCGTCTGCCCCAAGGCTTTTTTTCTGCGGGTCGTACAAAGGTTTTCTGTATCCAAGTGAAAGATTTTGTCAGCTACGCTTGTTTGAATTCAAGGCAAGTTTGTGTTTTTTTGCAAAGTTAGTAGCAGCGTCGCAAATGGAGCATACAGTTGATCAAGGACACACAACCAGGACGAAGCTGTTACGCCAAGGACCTACGCAGAGCACGGGCTGGAGTCACCCTGACACAGCAAGGAGGTGCACAAAGTTTATTGCTGGCACAACATTAGCATACATAAGACGTAATGTGCCTCGGAAAATTGTATCTTACGTCTTATTTTCTGTAGGTAAGAAAAAATAACAGAAAAAAACAGCAATGTCAGAAAAACATGATGAAATAGTTGCTTGATTGGAAGTATAATTTAAAAGATTTTCCAGAACGACTGCATACTGCGCTCGAGCCTGCTATATAGTTATAATCTACGACACCCGTGGAGCTTTATATTGTAATCTGAACATTTTAAATCACAATATTGATGTGGGAGATGATGAATTTGATGAGGCAGGTACTGTTATCTGAGATCTGGATTTGGGGTCTTATAGGGTTGAGCAATTTTGCCTGGAAAAAAAGTTGACTGGCTTTTGGAGTTTGTTTTTTTTTTTTTGCTCCTCTAAATTAAAAATGTTCTACAATCTATAGAAAACTGTCACAACAAAATGTGTAACTTCATCTTTGTGGTCTAAACACAGTATAGAAAATAAAAGCAACTAAAGGATGTGACGTTACAACAAGATTATATTGAGAAGTGGTCAGATTTAACCCATCATCATCACAACTCTAATCCAAGTTGTGCCTTTTCCAGGTATGAACAACCAGACTCATGTTCATTTTAGCTTTGGGCAACTTTTATTTTCAGATTTTGTTTGTTTAGTTTTCTGCCTCTTTACACAATAACATAATTAATGTTCTCTTCCCCAGTGTGTCACGTTCTTAAAGTAACATGATCCTGTGAGTACATAGGTACAATGAAATTATAAACAAAAACATTATCAATATATGTAATATGTATATGTATGTGATATGTATTTATATCAAATGAAATGTTTTTTTAGATATTTAAATTACATTTTCTCTAATGAACACGAGGGTTAAGCTACAGAAGCCCAGAGGAATGTGCTGGGAATGTGGGGGAAATGACCTTCATTTTCTTCCAGACAAATCGATATGAACTCAAAATTTGATTAAACAATATAATACATTTTACATTTTCCCAAAAGTTTGCCCCAGCACACTGGACAAGGGCAGGTTGACCATAAAGTCTGCCTTGCCTTTTATTCACGTCAGTGTTAAATGTAACCAGGGAGTACTCCAGCTGGAGTATTTGGGACGGTCAGCAGACATAATCATACCCTCAGTGAGGACTGTGAAACTATTCCTCTTGGAACTGAAAATGAATAAAAGATTAACAAGATACTGTAGAAAAATAGGGCCTCATCTGAGATTGTTATATGAGCTGGTACCATTTAATTAAACCATGTGCAGTGAATGTGTTTTACATGATTAGGAAGAGAATATTACATTTTCCACACTCCCATGAATAATTAGTCAGAAAGAATTCAACCTTTACACATGTAAATGACGATGGCTCAACTTCAGTTCACAGTTGAGGCTAGTCTGTATTTTCAGCAGGTTTTAAGATTCCCCATGCTGTATATTTTAAGAGGGACTTTTTAAAGGTTTTTGGTCACTTTGCATTTTGCTTTTCCCAGGAAACAATGAAAGGGACTCTGTCTTAAAGAAAATATATCGTTCTTAAGCAGTGTTGGGGAGTAACGGATTACATGTACCCCGTTACGTAATCAGAGTACAAATTATGAGTAACTGTATTCTGTTACAGTTACTGTTTCAATGAGTGGTAATTGGATTACAGTACTTTGCTGAAATAAGTGGATTACAAGGCGGTATTTTCCTGTTTTCACATTTTGTGCTACCTCGCATTTATTTATTTTTTTATTTCGGTAATTCACTCATTGCTGGAAACCCAAACAGAACGCGCGCAATAAGAGCGATGTAAACGGCATGTTAAAGTTGGCGGTGTCAGTCACACAGTGGAAGCAGCAGTGCATTGAAAAAACGCATTTGTGTCTTGGAAATTCTTCTCCGATGTGAAATATATATAAAAAAAAAAACAAACAAATATAAAATCGCCTACAACTTAAATGTGAAACAGGAGCTACTGGCACTGGTGAAAACAACCTGCATAGACTCATGATGTCTGCACTACTGTCCTATAATGACTGCCACATGAGGTGGACGTGCACACAAACACACACAAACACACACAAACACCTTCATCATCGTCATCAACCTGAGAACCCGCGGACCACGTCTCCTTCCGTAGTTACAGCGCGGACACCGCCGTCTCGTGCGCCGCGTGTGGACCGTGTTTTCTCGCATAAACCGCACTTCCTCCTGTGCGCCTCTAAACCAGAACTAACACCAGGACTAAACCAGGACTAATCCAGGACTAAACTAGGACTAAAGCAGGACTGAACCAGGTTTAAACTAGGACTAAACCACGACTAAACCAGAACTAAAGACCAGGTCTAGACCAGGTCTAGACCTGGTCTAAAATCAGGAGTTAAACAGGTCTAAAAATCAGGACTAAACCAGGACTAAACAGGACTAAACAACATGACACCTAACAGTAGGTTGACATCATTTAAGGTGATCTCATATAAAAAATTATTTCTCTATCAATAATATTTTTAATATGGTGAAGGAAAGGCTGATCTTGTTATTGTCTTTTAACAGACAAAACCTCTTATATTAAGATCTCGTGGTCTTTGTTTCTCTACAGCAAACAGTTGTTTATTCATGGAGACTTGGGCTCAGACAATTTGAAGACAACAAACAAGAATTTTCAGGATGTGGTTGTACATTCATGTCGTTTAAAAAAACATGACAATATCAAGTAATTCAAAGTAATCAGATTACGTTACTCACTTTAAGTAATTTAATGGATTACGTTACAAACTACATTTTGGGATGTGTAATCTGTAATCTGTAGGGGATTACATTTTAAAAGTAACCTTCCCAACACTGTTCTTAAGCCTGCTATGTATAATCTATAATGTATAATGTTGTAAATCTATGTGGAGCATTATTTTATCATTTGCACATTTTAAATTGCAATATAGATCTAAAACAACTTAATAAAAGAAACAAGGCCGTGGACTGACTACGGTGCCCAGTGGGAGCTGACGTTACCATCGCTGTCATCACAAAGAGTCCTGAAGCTGATGGTGTGGTCCTGTGGATAGCTGCAGATCACGCAAGTGTTTTTTTTTTCATTTGTACCAAAATGGCTACATGATGCTACCGAATCCAACATGTATCACCGATTAAGAAAATAAAATTGTAGCACAGTGTAAGTACAGAGCAGCGGGAGTACCTGTGGCGATGAAAACGAGCGTTGATCTGCAATATGGTGTCTTGAAAATAAGTGATTAAAGATTACTCACACATGAAGGAATCACTCCAAATACAACTGAGAGGGTAATGAGACGAGGAAACAAGTGTAACATGATTAAAACACGATTCTGCATAATAGGTCTGCTTTAAAAATGTAAAAAAACTGAACTATTTGCAGTGGTTAAAAGTTATTTCTCACTCACCTTAAGCATCCTGGGCATCCTGAAAAGCACTTTCCACAAGCTCACAACAAACAACTTCCTGAGAAAACGCTTTATAATTGATACAGACAACATGCAGTGAACTAGTTTTGACCTCAAGAGCCGCTATGGATTTTTACAGAAAGAATTGTTGATATCTTATTCCTTTAGTGCAGCTCAACCCTATGAAACCTAGAATATCCTTTCTTCAAATACTAAATACGCTTCCTCAAATCTTTGTTGGTAATATGTCATCAAAATAAAACAAGACTTTCTAAACTGAACGAGGAAATAATGCGTTTTTTTTTTTTTTTTCATATATGTCAGCAGTCTATAGGAAATGGATATGCAATTTCATATCAAGTCTAAGATACTAAAAATGTAAATAGCTCTGGGAGGTCATATGCACAGAACTGAAATATGTTGAGCAGAAATAGGGCATCTGAGTTCATCTATTCTGAGACGGGGTTTTAAGTGTCCCAGATAGGCCGTTATTGTTTAATGAAACCCAGGACCTATACGCGTACGGTGCAACGGGCCTTGGGCGAGTATTACAGTATTTTCTAGATAATGTTAAGAGGTCAATCTGTTAGATTTAGTGCAAGTGCTCCCACCGTGATCACGTGCACAGGGCCGATCGATGCGCCAGGCGGCATCTAAGGACACATAGATGATGGTAATCTATTTTAACTAGGCCGTAAATGACTTGACGTAATTATTTGTATTGCGGTACTGTAGATGTCAAAGCGGGTTCGGTTGGAGAAAGTGATAGGCTAAGTACAGTATGTATTTTTGTGTGTATGTATGTAAACAAAGTGTGTAGTAACTGTAGAATGCATATATGGTACAGGACTGGAAAAAATATAGAGGAAATTGACAAGCGTTATGCATTGGTACGTGTGTGTGTGTGTGTGTGTTTGTATGAATGAAAATAATACAGCAATTTTTTACAAAGTTGATTGTTGATTAATTTGTGAATAATGAGGTAATGAAATTTGGCAAAGTCACAAATTTCCAAATGTAAAGTAAAGGTGTGCGACATTATTTTTTATTTGTTTTGATACCAACGTGGATACTTTGGCTTTAAGTGCATTTACCGATACTCGATATTAACCGATACCAGGGCAGAGACTGAAAATATAACTGATTTCCTTTAAGCACAAACAGCATGATAAAAATGATTCAAATGTGTTTTGTAAGTGTTATTATTTAAAGCTTTGTAAAAATACAAGTTTAATATTATGAGACATTTTGGGGCAACTCATAAAAAAGTCAAATTATACCAATTTATAGACTAAAATGGAATATAGCTGAACCAGTATCTTTGAGTCTAATACCCGATCCACCAAATTTTTCAGTATTAGTGCCAATATCTGATACCAGTATTGTATCAATGTATCCCTAATTAGTTTATAAGCCTAAGCTGTAGATGTCTAGTCAGGCTGGTGCCCCCTAGTGCCTCTGTTCAATTTCATTTCTCTCCAGCGACTAGGTCAGGAATCAGAATACACTAGACGGTTTGCAAGGACCCAGGAAGTGCGAGTTCAGACACCAGCCAATCAGTGAAGAGTCATATATTTTGTGTTGTCAACGATTCCCGAGATCGAGGATTTAAAGCCGAAATAAAGAGAATGTTTGGTGAATTTTATCAAGGGAAAGACATTATTGCCCTTCTTCCTACGGGATTTGGAAAAGCTTAATATACCAGTTAGCCCAGTTAGAGGCGCATTACATACGTCAGCAATTGGTTAAATGATAAAAAGTACCGTTGAGCGAATGAATTCTAACACTGAGGTCAGATGGTTACTACAAAGTGAAACCGGCTGATGAATCGGGCTAATAGATGTCTCCTTTAAAGCTACTATCCGTGTTGCAGTCAAGACCGCACTAATCGAGACCAAGACCTGTCTGAGACCACAGGGTTCCGAGACCAAGACCTCTGAGAGTTGAAGCCCAGACAAGACCAATGCTTTTAAAGACCAAGACCGAGACAAAACCGAGACCACGGCCCATCAAGACAATCTTGGTAATTTTCAACATTTATTTATATTTTACAGGTATTTTCGTACATATGTATTAATGTTTTTATAAATCTATCTCCATTTTATCACTTGTCGAGTGTCAGACTTTGAGACCGAGACAAGACCGAGTCCAAGCGCCTTCAAGATCAGAACAAGAGTCCAAAAGAGGTTAAGACTGGAGAAAAAAAAACTGTCTTAAGTACTATGACACTAGTATCCACAAGTTTCTGCCATGTACTGGTAAAAAAAAATTAAGAAACTTACAAATGGTAGCTTTAAAGATGTACTATGAAACATTTTTTTCTAGTGGATGGGGGATGCTTGTTCTTGTATGTCACCATAGAGATGTTGTTGCTTTGGAAATGGCATGAAAGCACCATGAGCCACCTCTCAACAGACCTGACTTGGTCTGGTGACGTGACCTGCTTGTTTCCATGGAGATAATGCCATAAAAAGAAACAGTCCAGGCAAGGCAATACCAGCGACATCAGGTCACACCCTCTGTAATTTATCCTCGACGTACCTCTCTCAGTCTAACATCGACTCACAGGAGCTATAGTAACATAATCATCTTCCCTGGGCGAACTATTGGCATCTTCCATTATCTCAATTGTGGCATATTTCTGTCTGACCGGTGCGACTGGCCTTCATATTCTCACCACATTTGCTTTATAAACCCTTTCCTTTAGAAGCATAGTCAAAGGGGCTTGAACATTCACACTATGTTCACTTTTGAAATCACACTATGTTGAGTTTTGGTGGTAAATAAACGTCTCCGACATCCAGTGGGTCTGCAGCCTTTTACTTCCACTTGGACAAGCTGAAAACTTCAACAACACCGTCTACCAGAAAAGTTACAATATTATATATTTATATTATTTATCTTTAAATGCATTGATCTCAGTTGTCCTGAACATTTCAAACAGTATTTAATTCCTTTCAGATCATCTTAAAGTTTACGTCATGCAGATATTTTTTGTTGTCCCAAGAATAAACTAGAAAAGCAGTCAGAGAGCGCAGACCTCCGCCAAGGACTACCCCCATTCTTTATATAAATTGCGATAAAATCAGTCTTCTGGATCAGATCCGGATCAGCCTTTGGAATATGAAAGAGGATCCCATTGTCCATCCCTGAGTCAAATTTCATGGGGTTTGGTCAATAATTAACCGAGATATTGAGAAACAAAATTTTTGGCCCCATTTACCACAATGTTAACTAAAATTTCAAAGTGATCCAGAATCCAGGATTTCTTCCGGATCACCCCCAAAATGAAATCAGTTCTTCCTTTTCACATTTCCAACAAATCCTGAAAATTTCATCAAAATCGGTCCATAACTTTTTGAGTTATGTTGCTAACAGACAAACAAACAAACAAACAAACGCCGGCAAAAACATAACCTCCTTGGCGGAGGTAAAAAAAACAAATCTTGTGTCCCGTCATTTTAAAATGCTCTGCTTCAATATTTCCATAACCCGTGTAATTGTTTTTGATCATTTAGTTGAATTTTGTTGCTCATCTTGTTGTATTTTGTGACTATATTTGAACTCTGTCTTAGTTTTTGTTCAGATTTGATGTATTATGTGCCTAACAGTCATGCGTGAGTGTGTGTGGTTGTGCTGATTTTATTCTTTTGTCTTTTCTATGTTTATTTGATTTTATGTAGCCTATGGTCTGCCCTACTTTATCTCTCTTCTGCTGTTGTGAGCATGAAGAACCCCTCGAAAATGAGACGGCGAGACATCTCAAGGGGCCAATCCTCCAAACAAATAAATCCAAATACATAGTGCACCTTTAAATTGCTTTCATTATTAGTTCTTCATCTGTTACCGTTAGTACATCTGCTCTGCTCTCTTTACAGGCAATTCATCTCTTAAAATTAAAAAGGAACTGACAGAACCGAAGTATAATTCAAAATATTTAGTGACCCCATTTTACTAGTCAAATCTACATGCCGTTTATTGTGAGTAAAAACGTCGCCTAAACCTGCGTTCATATTTCAAACCACATTTCCGTCCTGTCTCTGCGTAATTAATCACACTAATTAGCAAATAAACACAGACAGCTCCTCTTTTAATTTGCAGCTTCAGAGTCGAAAAGGGCCCGGATCCACTTCCTGACATTTATCATTTAGAATTAAGTCAGTTTGCCAAATCCACGCAGGATAAGTATCGAACACGGCCAGGGCATTAGCTGCATATTAACGGACGCGGGCTTAATCATCGTCATTAGAGTGTGACGTGTTGTAGTCAATGCGCTTCCTCCAGCTGTAACCTCGTGAAGCAGTTTCCACCGTTTTTTTTAATTAGAAAGTAGTGGGCAGTGTTTTCTTATTAACGTTTTATAATGCGGTTAGCGAGCTCCCGCACGCATCGTCACGTCTTTAAGACACGAGTAACTAGTGCAGCGTTTTGTTTAGGCCTCCGTCAAGATTTCCCCAGCGAGGAATTAAGAGTGGTTGCATTATTTGAAGCGATAGAAGAAGACGAAGTTAACGGGAACATATGCACAGTAGGGACCCCGTACTCAATTAACTGTATTACTGATAGAACTGCTGTAGACTAAGAGAACATTTATTAAACTAAAAGAGATAGAAACGCATTACTTCCAGCATGAGTCACTGGAATTCTTCTAACACCCTTGAGGTTATATGACATAGTTTTGTATCAATACTAAACAAAACTAGACTGCAGGCCCCATATGACGCTATTTTCTGATCTATGTTATGCTGTTTCCGCATCACAAACAGACCTGGAGTTGTGTTTTGTTTAATTCACGCAGGTTTAACACACCGACGCTGCATGTTTAGGCTGAGTCCTTCTCTCACAGAAAACTATGGCGTAAGAAATATTTGTGTGCATAGGATAGAAATCTGTAGCCAGGCTGGTGCCACCTAGTGCCTCCGCTCAATTTAATTTCTCTCCGGTGCCTAGGTCAGGAATCAAAATACACTAGACCAGGCATGTCCAAACTATGGCCCGTGGGCCAAATGCGGCCCTCAGACAAATTTTTCTTGGCCCTCAGGTTTCCAGGTGAATTGGCCCAAATAACCTTGCACCAATTAAAAATTAACTTTTTACTGCAAGTTTTTTTTTTTTTTAAATCTGCCTTGCTAAAGCCAATATTTACTATTTAGTTTCAAGGATCTTAGCATGAATAAAGACTGATGGCTCATTCTAACGTGTTAAACATACATTTAATTATTCACTGTACTGAGCACCAGTCTATGGCCCTTGATCAGCCCTTTGCTTGATAAAAAAAAAAGTTTGGACACCCCTGCACTAGACAGTTTGCAAAAAGCCCGGAAGTGCGAGTTCAGGCACCAGCCAATCAAGCAAAGGGCCATACATTCTGTGTTGGCACCGATTCCCGAGATCGAGGATTTAAAGCCGGAACAAAGAGAATGTTTGGTAAATTTTATCGAGAGGAAAGACGTTATTGCCCTTCTTCCTATGGGATTTGGGAAAAGCTTAATACACCAGTTAGCCTCGTTAGTGGAGCATTACATATGTCATGACCAAATAGCAGTGATTGGTTAAAAAAAAAAAAAAAAAAACTACCCGCCTACCATCGAGCGAACAAATTCTAACACTGCAAAGTCAGACGGTTTCTACGATGAATCAGGCTAAGAAATCTGTGCATATTTGTTAAATCCATGTATATCTGGCTGTAGTTGAGCATAAAATAAATATTTGTACATAAAATGAGTTTGCTTGTATATAAAATGTATTGTGCGTATTTTATCCATCAGAACACGAATTGAAAAGTTACTAAATCAAATTTATGATTACACTTTCTTCAGTGAATACAAATTTGCAGACACAACTTTACTGTCAAAAATCCGTCTTCACTTCTCAGACATTATTTACTGAGCAGAAGAAACATCAATCGAGATTCTGGGCATTTGCGCCGCATACATTTTCATTTCATGATTGTATTTCTTGATGTTGTAACTTTTCAATTCGTTTTCTGATGGATAAAATACACACAATACATTTTATATACAAGCGAACTCATTCGAGAGTTTACCAATATTTATTTTATGCTCAACTACAGCCAAATATGCATGGATTTCTATCCAATGCACACAAATATTTCTGAAAGCTTTTTTACTCCATAGAAACACTCTGTTACAAGTTTCCATATCATTTAAAGAGGTTCACTGTGTTTTTAAACTGCATACACCTTCACTAGAATCATTTTATCCCTGGAATTAGGGTTAGGGTTACTGAATTAAAGGTAAAAGGACATCAGGCAGCTGTTAACATGAAAACTACAACTTCATGACATCAAGTGTGGTGGATACTTCTGCCACCACTCCAGTGTTAGTATTATTTGATTTAATTTATATTAAGTTAATTACAACACACATAGTTTAATTTAATTCCTTCATTTAGACTTGTATTCTAATTTGGGTGCCCACATTTTAGTTAATATAAGTCTGAATTATTTATTTACACTTGTTCGTCTTTTTTGTTGAGTGGCCAAACGGAGGACCCTTGGAAGAGACCATCAACACCGAACAAAGGGGGGGAACAGTATTTAGTTTGTTTATGGGTTTGTTTAAGGTCAAGTTATTATCACTTTTTTTTCTTTATTATACTTATTCTTATATATCTTGCTACTTTGATTAAGTTAGTAGTTTTAGTTAATTATTTTGTGTTCAGTTTTAGTTGGTCCTCATGTATTTAAACACCCCTGTTCTTTGTCTGCCTGGGTTTTGTTTTGTTCTGTTCAGTTTGATTTAAGTTACTGCAGGCTTTTTGTTAATGATTTGCCTAATTTGAGCCTTTGTTAAATTACATTATTTTTGACTTTATTACATTTAAACTTATTTTTATACCTTGTCTTTGCCTTTTTGCTCGGTCCACTACAACAAGAAGGAACAGAGCATTTTGAGCTTTAGAGATGTGGACAAGATGTGCTCAAGACTAATCATAAAGGGCCACTCAAACATATGTGAATGAACCAAAACACCAGAAATGATTCTACTAAAGGTGTATGGACTTTAAAAATACACTGGAGCACTTCCTGTATTACTACATCACCAGGATGGAGTGTTTTCTGTTTGAGAGAAGAACTCAACCTAACTAAGGCTCCGTCCACACTAGTACGTATTCGAGTTGTTTTCGTTGTGGATGCAGTGTTCGTCCACACTAATCCGATTGAAAACGGCTCCAGAGACGGAACGATGTGGTGCCGCCAGCTCCCACGAATTCATCCGAGTACAGATCCGAGCCGGCGCTGTGTGGACACCTGAAAACGCTGATACGCTGATGTAGGTCTATGCACAGCGAAGTACTTCAGCGTCAAAACACTAAGAGACTAGAATATATGTCCATTCATATATACAGTGTATGCATATGATCGTACGTCTAGACCGTATAATCTGTGAAAAGTTTAACATGAACCATTTCCAATGCATTAGAAGCACAGAACAGACTCACCATCAGCAGAACACCCCTCTGTTACAGAAAGAGCATATAATCCACTGAGTCGTGTCCTTTAGTCCGACAGAAGTAAAACCGCATCAGCGCACAATAGTGAGCTGTTTTTTGAGCACTGAGTTTATGCAAATTAGCCATGCGGTTTTAAGTTTTGTTTCGGTAAAACGTAAACAAATATGCTCAAAGCTGTGTGGATAGGGAAGGCTTGCGGACACAGAAACGAGTCAGTCCTCACTCTGAGCCGCCGTGCTCGTCTTAAAATCGGAGCCTGGGAGCAGACACTCTCAAGGCGCTCGGACCATGAGAGCAGACGACTTTCAAGGCTGCACGGAGAAAGCTGTGTCTGAAAGCTAAACGAAACATATGCACCTGCTGTTGATAACACATATTTGTCATATTTGTATGTCTGGTGTTTCTGCTGTTTTCACCCCCTCTCCCTGAGAGCGGAGACACCCATTGTAACTAGGGACCCTCCTAAGACAATAAAAAGAGGAGACGCAGAGAGTGCATCAGAGCGGGTCGAGATTGTAACGGTGAATGCACTCTCTGTCCGCCCTCCTCATGAGAAAACGATTCTAATCTCTTGTCTTTCTTCTTGTTTTACAATGTTTAGGTGGGTTTAAACCTGACACAGTGTTACGCTAAGTAACAACTGAACCTCGTCGTTGGTCCATGAAAAGACACTTGCCATCTCCCTCGGCTCGAAATCAGCTGCTGCAACTTCAGACTTCCTTGTTTTTACCGCTCATGTGACGTCGAGACACCAGCCTGTCACGTGACTACTGTTTCAGGCGGTTTTGTGTTACTGTGTGGACAAGGAAGACTTTGATCGCAGATACAAAAACGACGTGTCTGGGCGCAGATCGTTTCCGATACGGTGATACGTGGATTCGTTTCAGTATAAACGGGGTCTAAATATGCAGGATTTCTGAGTTAACATGTGTGAATAAAACAAAACACAACTCCAGGTCTGTTTGTGATGAGGAAACAACATTATAAGGTCAGAAACTAGCACAATATAGGCCCTGTAATGACATTGCCAGTGCTGTACTTTCACTTCTACCCAAGTATATAAACAGACAATACAAATACTTCACTTTTATTTACTACCTGCTGGCTTTCTCTTTCAAACCCCATATCTCCTTTCGTCTCCTCTTTTTCCATTAGCAGGCATCAGCGCACTGCCAGTCTCTCCATCTCTCTCCGTCTCCCTGCGAACGAACACGTTTCAAATCCAACGCTACAACAACAAATACATTTTTCATTCGTGCAGGTTTTCTTCGTCTCTCCTCTCCTGCCCGCCTGTCTCTCGTGTCCTGACAGCGGCGCTCGGGCTCAGACATCACGTTCCATTATTGTCTTCATAAAAAAAACAATGGAGCGATGAGATGTGGCGTTCAACAACAAATACCAGCAAGACCGTTTCTCTCTCCGCACGGCAGCTCTCCCCACGCCGGGCTGATTTGATCCTTTAGAGAATTTGATACTTCCAATACGCCAATCTGACACTGCAGGTGAAATGGGGGAAAGAAATAGAGATGTCAATTTGAAACATTTTTCTGGAGTTTGCAAGATTTTTATTATGTAATGTTTTTGGTGAAAGGAGTTTTTGTGTAATAAAATAGGCAAAATTTGTACTTATGGGGCAGACAAACCTGAATATATACAAGTTTATATGGTCCATATGATGCTATTTTCTGATCTATGTTATGATGTCGTTTCCTCATCACAAACAGACCTGGAGTTGTGTTTTGTTTCATGTTTAATACAGAAATCCGTGTATCATTCGTTCATTTGTTTTTCAAAATAAAACCTAAAATAAGAAAATGAAAAAACTGCTATTTTCTTCATTATTTGTCTCCAAAACCAAAACGAAAAAAAACAGATAATGATTTGTTTTTTTCAGTTTTCGATTTTGTGTTGAAATGAATAATGGAAAAAACGGATAAAGACCATTTCCCGTTTTCGTGACTGTGATGCTGGACTTTTGCGCTGCATACGGACTGAACCAGGACTGAACCAAGATTAAACCAGGACTGAACCAGGACTAAACCAGGACTGAACCAGGACTACACCAGGACTGAACCAGGAGGACTAAACCAGGACTAAACTAGGATTAAACCAGAACTGAATCAGGACTGAGTGTTGGGACAGTCCCAGAGGTGTGCCCCCATAGACCGTCGGGTGACCACAAGTGAAAGGACGCTAAGCCATCGCCCGATTGTGCCTTGCGGACACCCTGCTACACGGGCTCGGGGTTCTCACTCTTTCTCTCTCTAAAGTCCAAGATTAGTCCTGGTTTAGACCTGGTTTAGATTTGCTTTAGTCCTGGTTTATACCTGGTGTAGTCCTGGTTTAGACCTGGTTTAGTCCTGGTGTAATCCTGATGTAGTCCTGGTTTAGACCTGGTTTAGACCTGGTTTAGTCCTGATGTAATCCTGGTGTAGTCCTAGTTTAGACCTGGTTTATTTCTGGTTTCAAAAGTCCAGAATTGCATTATTCATTTAAACACAAAATTGAAAACTGAAAAAACAAACTGATATCCGCTTTTACATTTTGGTTTTGGAGACAATGAAGAAAATAGTCGGTTTTTGTTTTCATTTTCTTATTTTTGGTTTTATTTTGAAAAACAAATGAACGAATGATACACGGATTCCAAACCCTGCATATTTAGAGTTTTTTTTCTCAAACAAAAGACCCTCTGTTACACCTTGTGATGTCATGTGGTAATACAGGAAGTGCTCCACTGTGTTTTTAAACTCCATACACCCTCACTAGATTGATATGGATTAGTCCAGGCCTGCAAGTTACACTCTCTACTGAACAAAATATAAAAGGTAGCAGTTAAAAAACTACCACTGAGTGACATCACAAAGTGGGACAGAGCATCACTCACAAGTGTGAATGAAACAAAACCACTCCAGGTGTGTTTTTGATGAGGCAACAACATGATAAAATGGGTTAAAGCTCACAAGAGTAAACTTTGTGCATTACAGGACCTTTGAAATTCTTTCTCTAAATACAACCCTTTTTACAGATGAGACATTCGAGTTAAAAACTATACTGAAAAATAAACTCACTTCTAAACTTCTGCTCAGTTTGGGCTTCAAGCTAAATTAAAATAAATCAAGCGAAAAATCGTATAGCAACAAATCCTTGTATATAATCCTTCAGTGCTTCAAAAAATATGGTTACTGTACAAGATTTAAAAAATAATAATTCAGAAATCGGCCATTTAAATTTATGGATGGGAGCGAAATAATGAAAAATGTGTAAATTTCTAGGTGAGATCTTATATACGAAAGAACGCAAACCCACAAAGTAAACATTAATATCATAATAGTAATAAAAAAGAACATAATGTAGAGTCTGTCCTTAACTGAAAATCACTGAGAGGCCTTTGCCACTGTAGATGTAGCTGAGTTGACTGCTAGAACAAATGATGGCTCAGCACTCAGTATTAAGGCGAGCTACAGGCGTCAACAACTGCAGGCTCATTAGATTCTGTCTACTGCGCCTCATGGCTCCCCACAAGTCCTGCATGGTCTGATGTACTTGTCCCTGCGCTCGCAAACAGTCACAAGAATCAGTTTACAAATCACAGTCATTACGTCTCAGAGTTAATGTCAGATATTAAGAAGATTGGTCGTCTTTGAGAGATTATACACTGCAGTAGTTTATCAGTTCTGTGAATGACCCAATGGTAATAATAATAGTGATGATTGGATTTATATACAGTGGCATTTTTCAAGTTACTCAAATCGTCTATTGGATTTTTCGATCACTCCACTAAATATATGGTGTCAAACTACAAGAAAGAAACATTGATGCTAAAAATGTCCTCTCCAATCAGTGAGATGAGGAATTAGAGACTGATTGACTTTAAAGCAGACTTAATACGCAAAATGATTTTTCAGAGCTTTTAACGCCGTTAACTCAAAGTTGTGTTTGGAGTGATTCGTTCATGTTTGAGCGATCTTTAATCACTTATTTTCAAAACGCCATTTTGCTGATCATTTCACAGCCACCAGCAAAGCCCACTACTGTTTTTAATTAATTAATCATTGCATTTATATAGCGCCTTTCAAGATACCCAAAGCGCTTTACAGTTCATTATTCATTCACTCCACACTCAGTGGTGGTAAACTACTATTGTAGCCACAGCTGCCCTGGGGCAGACTGACGAAACAAGGCTGCCAATCTGCCCAATTGAGCCCGCCAACCACCACCATCACTCACACACTTAACTTTCATACCAGGCAATGTGGGTGAAGTGTCTTTCCTAAGGACACAACAACAGTTTTTGCCACTGGTGTCCTCTGTGGCTCCTGATTTTCCCAGTGGTCTCCCATCCAAGTACTACCCAGACCCGGCCCTGCTTAGCCTCTGAGATCTGAAGGGATCAGGCTTTGACAAGCTGGTATGGACATGGTTTTTACTTTGTTTTTCAATTGTATTCTCTTCGGTACAAATAAAAAAAAAATATTGGCGATACTGACAACTACATGGCTCTTTGTTGTGATATTGTTACACCGACAACAGCAACTGCAATTTTCTAACGCAGAAGTGAGTGGATTTCGTTTTAGAGTTGTTTTAGATGAATACTTCGATTTAAAATGTCATCGATCATGTCAGTTGATCGCACCATTACTTCTGTACCACTGAACATTTAAACAAACATATAGACAACTGAGAAGTCTGAACACAAATGCCCTCAAAAAGAAAATCATATTTTGCAGATTACAAGCCGCAAGAAGCGAAATATGCAGCTGAAATCGAGCAGCAGAAAGAAAGTTTGGAGTGAGCGAGAAACTGGTGACCCCAGGGAGGGTGCGCCATGCAACTTTCCTGGAAGTCACTGGATGGATCGACAAAGCCTGGACTTCAGTATGACTGAAACCATCCTGTTGGGATTCAGAAAGGTCAGAATTATTCTAACTGGGACTGATGCTGAGTCTGACGACAGCTACTCAGAAGAGGAAGCGGTGCTCTGTGTGCGGATTTGGAGTGAGATTAATAGTTTGATAATATGTTACATTAACAGCATGTTGTTCTCTGTTTTATCATTATTTTTATTATTATTATTACAACTTGCCTTTCAAAATAAAATGTCAGTGCGTGATCTTTAATTTTATCAAAGAAATTTCCCCCAAAAAGTGCAACTTATAGTCTGGTGCAACTTATATATGATTTTTTCTTCTTCATTACACATTTTTAGGCTGGTGCGACTTATTCTCCGGAGCAACTTAGTCCAATAGTCTGAAAAATACAGTAGTTACTATTATGACCATTACAGCGCGCTTACTTTTGTAGAGAAGAAAAGAGTAACTATGAACTTGCCCAATTTTGAATCATCAAACAGGGAAATGAGTATGACTCCGAACTCATCCGCAAAAATAGTCTGTGTTGAAAAATTCTGTAACATTTCCAAGTACAATTGTATCCCATTATATCTGACTCTTATACGTTCTCAGAATAGGTGCACTAACTATAGCAATTTGAGGCAGCAGAAGTTGAAAGCTGTTAAGGTAAGGATCCTTTGTGCCTGCAGTTCATTGATGGCGAGGTGTATTAAGTTAAATGACAGGCTTTGATCCCTTTACTCTCTTATAATCAAAGCAATTTTCTTCTCCCCGAGCCCTCAAAAATGCCTGAGAATCATAATTAGTGAGGTCGGTGAGGTGGCACAATTCAGAGCGAGGCTGAAGAAAGTAGGGTGACACTAACAATTTCCTCTGTTGTAGGCTGTCAGAGCAGAATATGTAACAATAGCACATATCACAGTATAGTTTGGGCTTGGATCATTATATTGTGATTTTCGCTGCAGAAATGGCCTGCCCAGACTGACATTTTCATTGAGGCAAGTTTGTTTGGTTGGAGTTTCAAGGCAGGATTTTCAGGAATGGAGGGAAGCAGGGATTGTGGCATGTTACCTGTTCATTTTCTTCTCTACTACGACGAGTAAATCCAAAAGCAAAAAAATATTTTAGGGATGCTATCTGCTGTAGTTTTGTCCATCAAAAAACAAAAGCACAGCAGCAAAAAAATATGTGTTGCAAATAGTGATGTGACATTTCAGTTTTTTTTTTTAACAGTTTCTTAACGTTTGCAACTGGATTTTTTTTTAAAAAATTAAAGAACCAAATCTGCATTTTTATACTGATTAATGCGGAACTAACATAATAAAAATAAACAAAATTCTAATTCTGCCCAATTTAGTCAAACTAAATCAAAATAATTCAAGCTAAGAATAGTATAGCAACAAATCCTTGAATACAATCCTTCAGTGCTTCAAAAAATTTGCTAAAATAGGTGATTTTATAGGTGATGTTCAGAAATCGGCCATTTAAATTTATGGATGGAAGTGAAATAATGAAAAATTTTGATTTCGTAATGCTTGCAATTGGATATTTAATCTTTTTCTTTCAAATATTTATGCATTTTTATACTGATTAATGCTGAACTAAGACAATCAGCACAGAAGGAGACTATGCAAAACATGTGAGCGCTTTGTGCACAAAAACATCAAAAATAACTGCTTGCTTATCCTTGGTTTTCTTTCAGTGATTAGTTTGTAGATAAAGGAGTTCTCACACTAGCTTCTGTCATATAAATAAATATTAAAGAGACTTTTGAACTTTTGAACGGCTCTTTGAAAAGATGTGGATCCCATAAAGGAGCCGAAAGTCTGATATAGTTGTAAAATAGGGTGATCAAGTCAAAGTGAAGTAAAGGTCAGACAAGTTGAGCAGTGGAATATAGTGGGAAAGAAATGCATTTAAAGATAATACATGCTATTACTTCATGCATCTCATTTTCAATATCAAAGAAAAATGTATTTGAAGAGTGGATTTGTCTGTATGGAACCTGATGAAGAAGTCCAACTGAGATGACTTGCCGGGCTACTACAGAAATGATCACAACAGAGAACTGTGGTAAGTAAAAAGGTTATGTCAAACTTATTCTCTTTGATATTAATGTAATAACTTTATCAGCTACAAACAAGGTCAAGTTAAGTCTCTCTGACCACCAGGCGGCCAGGAAGGTAGGAAACTATTTAATTTAATTTATGATGATTTAATTTAGAAGACTGAGAGTGAGAACTCTCAATTTGACAATAAACGTTTTTGAATTTTGAACTGAAAGTCCATAATCCAGATAATGCCAATTAGTACTTTGCAGAGACATCACGCTGGGGGGTTTCTACATGCAGTGGTGAAGTGTTGATTTTTTTTTAAGTGGGGGTGCACGATTTGTGACGTCATCAATATGACCCCCCTTCAAATGTTGCGGAATCATGTTATTAACACTAACACTGTTTATAATCACCTACAGAACATAAATCACAGGCTACAACACATGAACCAAGACTGAAGCAGGACCAAACCAGGTCTAAACCAGGTCTAAAGCAGGTCTACAGCAGGATGGAACAAAGACTGAACCAGGACTAATCTTGGACTTGAGAGGGAGAACCCCGAGCCCGTGTAGCAGGGTGTCCACAAAGTGTGATTGGGCAATGCCCGTGGTCACCCGACGGTCTATGCGGGCGCACCTCCAGGTCCGTCCCGACACTCAGTCCTGGTTCAGTCCTGGTCCTCATGTCTCAGGTCACTATAGGACAGTACTGCAGATATCATGAGCTTATGCAGGTTGTTTTCACCATTGCCAAAAGCTCCAATTTGACATTTAAGTTGTAGCCATTTTCTATTTATTATATTTATATTATATATCTCACATCGGGAGAAGTGGGTGGACGGTGTACCCCCGCATACCACTATACCTACAGTATACATGTATCTGTAAGGTGTAATGTTCAGGAGTTACCAACACTGCAAAAAAAGATTAACTGAAAATATTTAATTGATTAATACGATAGGTGAGTTTCAGCTGACGTCATTGTTATTAAAAGCCCGTGTTGCATGCTGGGAAATATTTTGGTCGGAGGCAAGAAACACGATAGCGTCAAACACAGTGCGTAACCTTGCGTATTTATCCCTGATAATGGTAAATCCCTGCTGCATTATCGGATACACAAATAGAAGCACGGAAGAAGGAAAATGTCTTTTTCGTATTCTGAGTGAAAAGAACCGCTAACGGTGAATTAAACGGCTTTCAAACATTCGCAGAGCAAACGTAGAAGATCCTAACAAACTGTGGACTCCAAAAAGTTCAACAACACATCAAGACTCTTGTGGACTTTCATCTTTTCTGCTGTGAATGGCCCAGGAGTTTCCACCAAGTCATTGTGGATATCGCCGAAGTGAATATTTGTCCAGGTAGTTGGCGATTCTGACCAGAAATTTGGTTTGGTCCACCTCTTGTCGGGGTTGAAAAGGGTGACTTGGCGTCCGTCGATGCTTATGACCAATTTCTGGTCAAATCGTCTTCGGTCCTCTGCCGTTAGAGTGAATAAATAACCGTGATCAATACCCTTTACGTGCTTTCTCACTCCGTCCGTCATGTTGAATTAGTGTTTCTTGCTGCCGACCAAAATAATTCCCAGCATGCAACGCGCGCTTTTGTCAAGAATGAAACTCGCCTCTTGCTCAGGGTTCTGTCTGGGTTTGATTTGCAACAAAAAAAAAGGTGAGGGATTTAAGAGGTAATGGTTTAACAGCACAAATCAGCTCACCTGTTGTAGCTCCAACTAATCCAGTCTTTTCTGGTCAGACTGTGTTAAAACAAAACTCAGATTAAAGAGTAACTTGAGTGACAGAGTAGTTCCTCCGGTTAGCTCCACACCCCCAGAGAATGTTGACGCCACCAGCGAGAAAGTGTCAATACTATGACTGTACTTATCTGAGGATATATGAACACGCACGTCGGGACAGAACTCGGGGGGTGAGCTGAGTGGGCCAATTGTTTGTCTGTCAGTAATAGGAGGCCATTTTCCGAGGACTTCTGGGGGCATGAGAAAATGACAAAATAGACTACAGCAAAAAGAATGGTCTGCCATAGTATTACTGCCGAGCTTGCTGCCGCGCTACCGACCACACACACACACACACACTCATACACACACCGCTGTGATCTGACGAATGACACCCTGGCTTCAATTACCGGGCCCTACCTGGAGCCACTGTCACCCGCGCAGCACGCACCCCACACGCCATCATCCGATTTAGAAAAGTGTCCCAAGTTGGCACCCAGTTTAGTTCCAAAAAGTAGGGCATCAGCAGAAATATGATGAGTAAGAGCGTCTCTGTGTTACTAAGCTATTAAGGCCACAGGGGCAAGAGGAGGGAACAGATATATGAGATTACTTTTGTTTTCTGTGTGTTGAAGAGCCTGATGGGAATATAGGACAAATACAATCACTGTTGCGCCTTTTTTTGTTTTGTTTGTTTGTCATTTAGAGGTTTCATTAGACAACGTTTTGCTGAAATAAATTACATAAACGTAAGAAAAGTAACACATTTCATCAAAATTTTTCAACAATCATCTCTCGCTGAATAAAATAATATAGATAATAAAAAAAATGCAACATCTTACATAGGGTTGTGCAAAAATATCAAAATATCGATATATTGTATTGTTTAATGTGATGATACAGTATCGATATCGTGGGCTGCTGTATCGATATATTGCTGAGAGTATTTCTTGGAATATTTTACTAAATTACTTTGTTACAGCGCTACAGTTTTGTTGCTTGTTTAGAGAAAGGAAACTCGTTTATCTGACATATTCACTGATTTGATGATTAAAGTGTGTGTGTTTTATATTAATTTTGCACAAGAAGTGGTTTAACAAAGATTTTCAGTGTCACAGCCATGATTTAGCTTTTTTTTTTTTTTTTACTGAACTGTAACGAATTGATTTGAAATATGTATCATATCAAATCAAAAATTCACTCTATAAGATATGTATCATATTGTGGTCTGGGTATCAAGGTATGTATCGTATCAGCAACTTCTTAATGATACTCAGCCCTAATCTTAAAGGTTTTATGTAAAATTGACTCTTAGGAGTGTTAATATGTTGTTACCTTATCAAGCACATACCCGAAGTTGTGTTTTGTTTCATTCACACACGTTTGAGTAACACTTTATTATTAGTTTGTCTACATCTCCAAAGCTTAAAATGCTCTGTTCCACCTTGTGACGAAGCAGCAGTTTTCAAGTTAACAGTGACCTTTTGACTTTTGTTTAGTGGAGATTAGAAATTTCAGAGCTGAAATTACCCAAATGATTTTAGTGAAAGTGTATCTAACACAGTGGAGGACTTCCAGTATTGAACAAGGTGTTTTCATTTGAGAGAAGAAAACTGCTTAAACATGCAAGATTTGTATATTAAACATGTGTGAATGTAATGATAGACAACTCCAGGTATATTTTTGATGAGGAAATAAAATTATAACAGAGAACAGAAAATAGCCCTTCGAGATCTTCAATCTTATATTTTTGATCAAAGTTTATTTAGAGGAACAGTCCGGAATTTTGGACATAGGACCTCATTTCCTAGTTAGCCAGAGTGTTGGAGACGTGTGGAGACACTTTTTAAAAATATTCCATCCAGTCCTTTATAGTCTTACCCACTCCACAAAGGCACCTGAAGCAAATCTATTCTTACACCAAACTGTCGATCTAAATGTCTGTGTTGATAGAATAATGTTTGAAATAAAACTAATCTTGCATCGTATCAACCATCGTATGTTGAGGGACTATTTTCTCAACAATAACGGAATTTTTCTTTGCCGGTAAGATAAGTGCTAAGTGATGTCAGTCCGCCGCTGCCAAGTTTTCTATCAGGAAGTACAACTCGTTGATTCTGCTCACACATAAATCTTTCAAATGCAAGGTTGGTTTTACTTCTAAAATTATTCTATAGACACAGACATTTACATCGACCGTCTGGCATAATAATAGATTTGCTTCGGGTGTTTTGTGGAGTGGGTAAGACTGTTTTTAGTGTCAGGATAACTGTGGCCATTGACATGCACTAGCCTAGCACCAGCGACCTCTGCAAATACAAGGACTGGATGGAATAGTTAAAAAAGCGTCTCCACACGTCTCCAACACTCTGGCTAAACTAGGAAATGAGGCCCTAGATCCAAAATTCTGAACTGTGGTTTTAATGCCTTTTCAAAACTGCTTTACTTAATAACAACAGATGTAGAAGGTCCAGAAGTAAGTTATACAACACACAGCAATTTAGGGGTTCCCCAGGGATGTGTGATGAGTCCACTAATGTTTACCCAGTCTAAAATACATGCAGCTACCTTATGTTAAAAGAGACATGGCTTTAAATATTTTTGAAGTGTGTGAACATGAGGTCTGTGCCGATTATATTAAATTAAAGCTGACAGAAAACAGATGACAACAGTACTGACAGGCAATCAATGGCATTATAATGAGTTGCAGTGAGCTCGGAGTTTGATTTGTTATTCTGAGCACCTCCCAAAGCCAGACATGTGTAGGCTTGCTGCTAACTGGAATAAATCATAAAAATGGGTCACAGCTATCACATGGCATTATTCAACACACAACACAATGTTATCAGACAGATCAAAACATTAGCAGCATCACAATCAATCACGGTAACGCACAACACTTCACAAATAAATAAAACAACAGCACAGACCTACAAATATGTAATAGTTGAGTCCATTGACATACTTGCCTGATAAAACCCTCTCCTGTCTGTATTCACTGTCTGCTCTTCCTCACTGGGGACTGTGTTGGCTGTCTGCCACATCTCATCTTCAGCGGTGCTTCAAAGCCATGAAGGGGGAGTTTCTCAGGCAGGAGAGTGAGTGCTCCATTTTGGGCAGCTGTCTGTCGGAGCTTTCCGGAAAGTGTCCTGTGTAAGCTCTAAGCCCGGTGACAAGACCCCTCTTATCCCACTCCTCAGGCGCCACGGCAACCAGGCCTTTCATCAGCTCCTCTTCCTCAAGGGCAGATAGTGAAAGAGTGCAGTGTCCAAACGCTCCAGCTCTTAGCCCAAACTCAATATGTTTATGAGGCTTATAACTTTGAACTTTTACAATGTGACTTTCTGTTAAAAGAGGGGGCATTTTACTTCTATGGGATATTAAGTGCTATTACTGCTATATTAAGATCATTATATCACCTTTTATTGTTCTGAAAATGCTATATTCACCAAAAATAATGCATTAACAAACGTTTTATAAGTTTTACTTTTGTTTAAGGCACCGAATCTACCTTCTCTTTGCTCTCTGCGCTATCACAACACAGTTAACGTGCAGCCCACTAATGAAACTACTGCACATCACATCAGGTTTGTCAAGTTGTTTTATCATGTTTTTGTAAACTTATGTAGAATTGTCATGTGGGGGTTGAACATTTGACAAAATTTAACATATGGAGGGTTCATATAGGACCCAGGAGAGATCGCTAAATCACTCAAACATGCATGGATGACATATAAACAGTGTTGAGGAGTAACGGATTACATGTACCGGAGTTATGTAATCAGAGTACAAATTATGAGTAACTGTATTCAGTTACAGTTACAGTTTCAGTGAGTGGTAATTGGATTACAGTTACTTTGTTGAAATAAATGGATTACATGGTTTTCACATTTTGGGCTATATCCCGCCCTTTTTTTTTTTTTTTTTTCTTTGGTAATTCCACTCATTGCCGGAAACTAAACCAGGTCTAAACTTGATCTAAACTAGATCTAAATCAGGACTAAACCAGGACTAAATCAGGATTTAACAGGACTAAACAATGCTGCATGGACATGTCTCCTCTTCTATAAATAATATTTTTAATTTGGTTCAGTAAAGTCTGGGCTTTTCATTTTCTTTTAGCAAACAAAACATTTTATGTTACGATATCCTAGTCTTTACTTCTCTACAGCAAATCAAGTAATCCAAAGTATTCAGATTACATTACTCACCTTAAATAATTTAATGGATTCTGTTACAAACTACATTTTGGGGTCTGTAATCTGTAATCTGTAATCTGTAGGAGAATATATTTTAGAAGTAACATCCCCAACACTGTATATAAATCAATGTTAACATGATGTTTAAAAAAAATCTATTTTGCGTAATACCCCCTCTTTAATTTATCAATGTTTATAAAATGTAAGGTTTTTCTTGTTTGGAGTACATATTGAATGGAAATTAGACATTCTCAATTTTAATTATTTAGCTCTTACAATTATATTTTGACCTGAATAATTCCATTTATTGATTAACCAAATACTCTGCAGAGCTTGGACAGAATGTATCTTAATTTGTGCATTTACTTGACCTTGTAAACTGCTTCTTCCCTTTTAGCCAAAGACGATGGATTTATTGCACCATTTATTTTCACTTTTTGAGGAGGTTACCTGCTCAGTGAAGGATAATGTTCTTTTAAGAATATTGGGGAGAAAATAGATTGGTGAAAGATGTGGAAGGAGAGGAGCGCTGGGAGCAGATGGCTAAACGGACTGTCCATGCTCCATTAAACACTCACATATACATGCACAGGCTGAAGGAGAAGCCACATCTGCAACAAAGAAGGTCACAGAGTCTGGAGCCTTCCAAACATAAACGCATTTGAGGAGATCTTTTGATACACCGAAGCATGATTTTCTTGGAGCCAGATTAAAATTTTGACACAGGGGGTGAGACAGGTTAAGTGTCTTTCCCAAGGACACAATGAGAGTGTTCATTCAAGCGAGCTGGAATTGCACCGCCAACCTGTGGGTCAGTGGATCTGACGGCTCTACCAGCAATGTTTACTTCCAGAACAGGATTCACACAGCCTTCTGATAAGAGGAGTCCAACCGAGTACTACCAGCTACTCCCATGAAAATAAAAGATGAGAACACTTACAGGTGTGTATTTTTTGTTGCTTTGTGCCTTCGTTGGCAAACTTTGAGTCCAAAATTATTCTACTTTACTGTATATTTGCTTTGATCTATAACCTGTAGTTCAGGAGCTATCAGAAGCTCTCCACCTCTTTCCAAGCAGCTCGCCAAGGGATTTCTAAGATATATGTCTTGTGCAGAATAACTCAAATGTGATTCATTGCCACTGTAAATGTCTCATTTTGATGCCTAACTTGCACTGATAAATGGATAATGGTTTATGTTGCATGAGTATCCAACTGTTCCCATGTAAGGCTTAGGCCCTGTTTACACGTACACAGGTATTTTTAAAAACTGAGAAATTTCCCTTTGCGAATTCACCTCTGAAAAAGAATCTTCCTAAAAATTCAGGCTAAGTGGAGATCCTGGAAAACTATGGTTTTGCGTTTGAGTGTAAAGTGACATAAAGTTTTAGGAGCTGATGCGCCAAAAGTGCGACCAGTGTTGCTCTTTTGCTCTGATGATGATCGCGGAGCCTTCAGAGCAGCAGTCGCATTTCTTCTGGTACAAACACTTTTCATGTGTTTGCATTTGGACAAACAGCTGATGTATAATATCCATGATCAGAGACAAATGAGGCTCAGAGGTCAGCAATTTTGCCATTTCTTTAACAGATCTGCGGAGAGGTGAGCCCATTAAGTAATGCACGTTTGAGTAATACAACTGTAATCAAATAAATGCTACACGTTTGAATCTAATCCAGGTGCCCTTCAGAGGCTTGGTGTAGTTATGACGGTGCTCGATGGTGTATTTATGCAGGTTGATGTAAACGAAAAGTTTTTTGAAAACTATGCTTTGTGCACAATGTTATTTTGGAAAACGGAGGGAGGGAAATATTCGTTTCTCAACATACCCGGCTGTGTGTAAACGTAACCTTACTGTGGCTCTTATATTGCTTACATTTCTTGCGACTGCTAAAATAAGTCACTTTCAAAGATTTTGGTTTGTAAAAAGTAGCTAAACGGAGCAAGAAGTTTGGAGACCCCGGCTCTGTAATCATATCCAATACGTCATACCTCATCTATAGTTCATTTAATCATTCCTGAGAACATCTTGAGAACATCTTTTGTAAACACAGTTCTTCTCCATAATACAAACAAATATAATAATTCATCATAAACATTGTATATAACACTGAACATAAATGACATATTTACCCTTAAGGATCATAATATATTTCTTTGCCATGCTAGTCTAATCTCTATTTTAATAAATTAAATAGAATACATTCTTTCAGTATTTCTATTATCAACAAAATAAATGAATTGGACTGAACTAATTAAAAAAAGATAAAACTGTCTATATAACACATAAAATCCTTGTCTTGCTGAAGTTATTTCACTGCAGTAGAGAAGGCAAAGTTTGACAGGACAGCAAGTCTTGTGAATGGTGACTTTTTATTCTAGTCGCTCTACAGAGAGAGAGAGAAAGAGAGAATGAGAGAGAAAG
Source organism: Boleophthalmus pectinirostris (assembly GCF_026225935.1). Taxonomy (NCBI): domain Eukaryota; kingdom Metazoa; phylum Chordata; class Actinopteri; order Gobiiformes; family Gobiidae; genus Boleophthalmus; species Boleophthalmus pectinirostris. The sequence continues at coordinate 24,587,976 of NW_026571115.1, read as the reverse complement.
AAAGAGAGAGAGAAACAGTGCCACTGTACAGAAGAGCTTCTTGTGAAATCGACACAAAAAATATTGTTTTTACTCTTTATCATTTATAATTCTTCATGATGATGTATTCCAGTATGAATTTACAAGCCATGTATACAGGTGTCATTTCTAAATATATTCAAAATAGTTCCTTAAAAGTCTTTGAGGAAGTATTTGTTCTTTTCTTTAAAAAAGCTCTATTGTTACAGCAAACCATAATGAAAAAGGTCTTGAATCTTTGGAGGGATAGCAGACTCAAAGTAGTTTTTTTCTTTTTTTCTTTTTGTCGTCTTTACAGTTGGAGTCTTGTCTACACATGAAGGAGAGGGAGGAGAGAAGCAGAGCTGGTGATACAGTATTTCTCACCTGCCATTGGAGGAAGAGCAAGGAAGTACCGCCTTAAAACGCGAATCGGAGCCACCCCATTGGTCCGTCACCGCCTCGATAACGGCCAATGGGGTCCGGTCCTTGCACTCTCCCCTTATAAACAGCAGCATCTTCATGTGTTCAACTTTTTTTTTTCTCTCAGATATGTCAATACACCTGGTTACAAAGTGATCGTAACATCCAAATAAAAACGACCCAAAAGATGAACAGAAAACATTAAAATAGTTACATCCGGGATTGCATGCCATCACTCATTATTTATCATGAATTAAAATACATTTTGCTATTAAAAAAGAGCAGGGTTGTCATCACAAGGGCGCGTGTGAGTGCATTTGAACAAAAGAACAGATTTACATGACAGTCTCGTCAAAAGAACTCTGAACTCATGTTTTTTAGCGACAGTGCTGTTGTTTTGATATTTGTACATGTGCATATTGTTCTGTCAAGCAGCATGTGAGGATAACTATGATACGAAATAGAAACATGTAAAAATAAATGAAAATGTCAAGTCATCTAACGCGCTGTCGACTCCCGAGTAGTTCCCTCGACCGTACAAAAGTGAACATGTAGTTTTAAACATGGAGCTTGTCTATAGCACAGTGGAGAAAGCAGGAGAGTTTAAAAGTAACTGATCCTCAATGCTTAACAATATCTTCCATTATGATTAGATCCTCTTTTATGTTCCTGTGTTTACTTGGGATGCAATATATCATTCAAACCTGGAAGACTTTGGACTGGTAAACATTAACAGGATAATTCTGCTTCCCGGTCACTTTTTCTTTCGTAACTTTCTTATGTTTTTCTTTTTTTCTACAAAACAATCTGTGCCACGTGGTTTTGTTTTGCTGTTATGATTGAAGCTCTCCCCAAAATGCACAGAATCATCCTGAGGTATTTGAATTGACAAAATTTGGCGAAATTTGAGAACGCCAATCAATTCAGTCAAGTAAATATACGCTTGCATGTTGCTGTACGCACAAAATAAGTTACAAAAATGTGGCACGTTGAAGTATGTACATGTCAAAGTTATTAAAAAAAAGAACAAACAATAAAAAAAGGCATATAAGAAAACAGAATACACCCAAATGAAGTAGCATCAAGCTAACAGAAGGAGTGCCATGCACACATCTTACATGGTTATGCGGTAATGAGGAACACTTGTGTAACATTGCATTCAAGTGAAAACACAAAAAACGAGGAGCCTTCTCAAGTAGATCCTCAGGAGGTCCCTGGTTGATTGTGGGTTGATGGAATTGGCTGCATTTGTATTATTCAAATTACCATTTCATTTTGTTGAAGCACAAAAGCAAAATAAAACATAGAAAAATGATGTTTACCCAACACAGCCACATCTGGCATGTCTAGAAGAGCTAAAGTAGAAAGGAGAAAAGAGTCATTGTTTTATACCCTGTTTGTCAGTATTAGGGAGGTCAGAAGACGTTAGCCTCCATTTGCTAGCTAACAGAAAATGCAGTGGTAGATTTGCCTTGGTCATCTCCTCTCTTCCCTTCCACCATCCTCCTGCCCTTTGGAAGCAGGAGCCTTACCGTGACACAGGTTTTACTAAGCACAAAGTTCAATGTTACGATTGTACAAGTATCCATCCACACCTGACGCGTCAGTGTCCCTTTTATAAACATGGACGTGTATAAGTCAGTATTTTCAATTCTCCAACATGAAATCAAAAATCAGTACATGCAAAATAATCTACTACCTTTGATGGCGATTTCAAAAAGCTATGCTTTTTCAAAGCATTGTGGGAAAGGTTTTGAACTAATGCTATTATGCTACCAAATAAGCAAACACTAAAGTCCTACACATGGGGATCTGAATGCCAGAATCCCGAAGAAATTGTACAGTAGAATAGAATAAAAAAGCAATACTGCAATTTTTTTTTCTATGCGAAGTGCCAGAAAAGAAATGCCCGTCAGCCTGCTAGTCCTTTCATTTGTAAACTTCTTTAGGAGCACTCCTACACATTACTCTTCACCTCCATCACTATGTGTCACTGTGGTTTATCAAATCCATCTGGATTGTGACAAATGGTTTGATAGCATCCTGCTAAAAGCCTTTAGATCAGCCCTCATCACATTTGCCTGTCTCCTCTCACCCTGCCAAGGGTCTCGGTGGCCATATTTGTCAGCGTAACAGCGACTAGAGCACTGTGACGCCCCGGCCCCCTGGGAGGCCCCGTGTCTGGCCCTGTGTCTGGCCCTGACATGGAACGTGCCCATCTGGTTTCCTGTCAGGCCTTTTACGCTCAGCCAGCCTGACAGCAGAGGTGGGCCAGAGAACGCACGTTATTTCACAACAACAAGTGACAAACTAAACACAACAGTTCTTTACCAACAGTACAACATCACCTTCGACCTTTTCTGACACATTTAACACAAGGTGCCCTTTCATCGCCCCTTCCTGCAACCCCTTTGCTTATAGCAAGCTGAGCTCCAGCCATGAATCCAAGAGGGTACATGGCTGAGACTGGACAGAAATGATACCATCTGCAGAGTAATCATAATCCCATCACCTCAGAGGGCATGAGTTCTTTTGGATTAGGTCAGAGAAGAAGAAAAGAATGGCTATGGCATCCTTTAGTGGATAACATAGTTGATAAAATATAATACAAAGCCAGAGAGGAGTTAGGAGCAGAAAAGACATACTTCTTATATCAACTAAACATCGGACTCAAGACTGGGGACTTTTTTATACAGCCGTCTATTGCTGATCTGGGCTGAGTTTAGGACACCACGCTGTGCGGGGTATGCACTAGTCTTATTGGCTGAGTAAGGCATTGCATGCTCCTTAGTGTACATGTCATTGGCTATCCGCCCGTCCCGTGAACAGTATGAAGCATTGGACTTAACAGAGGAGCGCAGATTGTTCGCATCAATGCGTGTTTGAATGGGGGCTGATGTGAGCACAGCTGCAGGGGAGGCCACAGCCAGCTGTTTGTAAATATCTGAGGAGCTCCGCCCATGGACCAGTCTGCTACTGGTGTCGTCCCTTAGTGAGTGGCTGAGGAAGGGGTTGTCAGAGCCATGGATAGGGTACAGGGACTTGCTCCTCTTGCTCTCCTCTAAATTATGATTGAACATAGATTTGGGGCCTGTGCCGAACAGTTTGCCAGAGTAGGGCCGCATGCCGAAAAGATTGGCATACTGGGAGTCGGAGGCAGAATCCAGGAAGCGGTCCTTCTCCTTGAGGCTTACGCTGCGGGCAGGTCGTCCCTGGTCCGTGTCCTTGGGCTTTTCTAGCATGATGTTGTCAAAGGAGTGCTGCCGACTCAGCCGTAGACGGTTTCTCTTTTGCACATGAGGCCCGTCGGTCTGGGGCCAGTAGAGCCCAAACATCTCGTCTTGTGTCTGTGGATGCTGGAGGTGCATGGTGGGACTGATCAGGGAGTCAGCGAGGAGCTGGTCCTCACTAATATCATACAGGTTTGCTGTGTGGAGGCAGGCTTCACAGCGGTTGTAGGGGGAGCGCGTAGCAGACCCTGATGAGGGATAGGATCCGCCTGCTGGGTAACTCGTGGTCATCTTAGACAAGCATGCACGGCAGTGTGTCTGTTTGTATCGATCAATAGTTTCATGTGGCGACAGAGAGAGGTTTTTTTCTTTTAGGCTGTAGTGTTTGGAGTATGTTGGGTCTGGTAACATGTCAGAGTCTGTGTGATGCAGAGGAGAGGAGTTCAGGTGGATAATGGGCTGCTCACACTTCCTGTAATTATCACTGTGGTCAGAATAGATTTCGGGGTAGTCCAGATCGTCAGCGGCCAGGCCTCTGCTCTCGCGGTACTGAATGGGGTCTGAATGAAGGCTCATTTCTCGGTCTGATTCAATAGTGTAAATTTTTTCTCCTCCTGCTCCTCTCCCGCTTTGGTTAGTTCCACTGCTGACCTGTTTAGTCTTTAAGTAGGACAGCTCTACCTCACTGCAATCCCTTGGGTATTTTGACGTCACGGATCTTTTTTTTAAGTTGTCCTTGGACTTCAGGTGCTTGTTGTTTTCTGGGTCCTTGTAGGAGGCGGCTCTGCTGGAGCAGTCGGAGATGTCCGAGTGGGCGGTGTCCTCCGGGAGGTACCTCTGGGTCTTCATGGACAGACGGGGGTCAGGCATGAGCATGTCAGGCATGGGGGCGGGGCCAGGAGGCGCTGAGCGAAGTGAGTCCACAGACTTTTTCCACAGGGTGCGAGGGGGTTTGGCATTGGTCTGGACTGCATCAGCACTCACTGCTACCTCCACTGAGTTGGGATTGGCATCATTCAAGGTCAGGGGATGCTGTCCTCCCTGGAATATGTAGTTGTTGAGGTGGTCTTTGTGGCGGTTGGCGAGATAGGCCTGTATGTCCCCAGTGTCCCCGTAGATCATGTCTTTGGGAGCGTAGCTTCGGTTGTCCGCATAGATAAAGTTCCCCTTCTCCGCCATCATGTCCATGATCATGGGACCAGCCGAGTGCATAAACTCCCGTTTGGGAGAGTTGGCCGCCAGGTTGGCCATGTTGGACATCTGTTTAGCGGACTTTATCAGCTTAAGCATCTTATCCTGGGGACTGAAATCCAGATCCGTCTTTTTCTTCATGTCAATATGAACTCCATGGATACAACTCCAGATTCCCTGTTTGGGGTGAATGTATAAATGGCATGATGGAGGGGAAATGGAAAAAAGTAAATAGGAAAATAGTAGAAAAAAAAGTTAGACAAATGAAATGAGAAATTATATAAAATATCAACATAAACAAAATGTAAATGTGATAGGAAAAGAGAGAAGAGAAAAAACATTTACTTACTCAGTGTTAGAAATCTGTATTTGCAAAGTGAAAAAGCAACTTCAACAAAATTATCAAAACATGACATACAAAAGCCCATACAAGGCTGACAGTGCAGAGCCTTTTGTACTGTAGAGTAGGTGTTTATTTTTCATATAATCACGCTAATCTATTCTATCCTCAGTTCAACTATACTGAAAAAGAACTCTGCTCTAACTACAACTATTTTGTAAAACCTCAGCACCTTCTTCCTTCTAATGTGCTTCTTTTTCTAAGCTAACTTTGCTACATTACCCCTCCCAAAATGGAGCCCAAATACCGCAAAGCTTTTAGGGATGCGTGTCCATGCCTTGCGCTCGCACACACACAACGGGGGGAGACTGCTGACCTTTTACCACAATGGGAGAGAACGGATTGATTTAGCGCCGGGCTGCGACGATTTCACCGCAAAACACGACGCAATTGGGATCTATTCTGGTCGTCGTTGGAGCGCGCCTCGTGATTCCCCGCCCGTGTCATCCTCCCTTTGTGCCTCGCTCCCCTTCTCACAGCCCCTCACTTCCGCACCAGTTCTTAGATGGTGCGTGTGTGTGCCGCGCGCTGGCTCTGCACTCTTCTTTCACGCCAATGGTTGAAAATAGCATCATTAAAGGCCTGTCTGACCCCAATAAGGCGGTATTAGACTTTGCTATGTACTATATGACCTGGAAGGGGGACAAAGTTAAGAACGCTCGCATGGATTTTGGCATTTACTGAAGACTATAAAAATGAGTAATTGGAATTGTTGCATAATTTTGGAGCAGTTTTCTAAAATGTTGCTAATCAGGTCACATAGAACGGCGGACTTAAGACTTATTCCCCACGGTTGTAGTATATTATTCAATGACGTAGGCTTGGCGAAAAGAGACTAGAGAATTTTGGTCTTGAAACTTTCTTTAGCAATTACTCTGATAAGTTACTAAATAGGACAGTTAAATGTGGCGTAGCTGATCCAGCTGTTCAAAGTTGCATAGACAGCAGAAATATGGGTTTTGTCTGAATTAAAGACATGTCAAGGGACTCAAACTCTATCCTGTTCCATAATATCAGTGGGTAGATCTATTTTACAGATTTTTAGGCTACATATATATGATGACGGCCTGAACGGAAGTGGCGTCGCGTCTTCAGTTTTTATTCTGCGTTGAGACAAGCGTTTTTCGAGAGGAAATCTGTGAAGCAAAAATGTCTGGAATTTGATTGGGTATGCATGCCAGGCGGCTAGGCGATGATGTATGTGACGTAAACGCGTACGAAACGTGAGCAGATCTGACCAGAGTTTTGCGTCTTGGGCAGTGTAGACGAAAACGCTACAGCGGAGTGTATTCAACTTTTCCACTCTGGAGGGCGGTTTCAGATTTTTGCGTTTTTTAAGCCCCAAAAACGCCGTCACCGTCTAAACGAAAGGCACTTCCGATACATTATTTTGTTGTTTTTACCCGCAAGCGCTATCATGTAAACAGGCCCTTAGACTTTTGTACAATACGTTAAAATGGTATCATACAAAACTCTGGAGCATTGTTCAAATCAATGAGGCTGGAATTACATGAGACCTAGAAATAAAAATGTGACATTACCATTTAACATTCGCACTCAGGGTTTCCAGGCTTCAGTGATCAATGCATAAGAGTGCGTGAAAAAACTTTACAAGACAATATGGCATAGCTGTGTTTTCTAATGTAATTGTGAAAGTTGCGTTGTTCCTAGGCGTGTGTAAAATACTGAAATATTGGTATATCGTATTGTTTAATGTGATGCTACAGTATCGATATCGTGAGCTGCTGTATCAATATATGGCCAAGAGTATTTTTTGGTATATTTTACTAAATTATTTTGTTACAGCACGACAATTTGGTTTATTCTTTAGTGGAAGGAAACTAATTTATGCGACACATTTGACATTTTCACTGTTTTGATGATTAAATTGTTTGTGTTTCATATTCACTTTGCACAAGAAGAACACTTTTAGTATCACAGCCATGATTTCATCTTTATTGAGCCATATCGAATCGATTTGTAATATATCATATCGAATCAAAAGTGCACTGTAACGAGATATGTATCGTATCGTGGCCTATGTATCGAGGTATGTATCGTATCGGCAACTTCTTAATGATACCCATTGATGGCTTGGGAATTAAGATTTGTCACTGAAATTAAGGGCCATTATTAGGAAAATGTAAATAAATAAATACTAATAAACTTCTATGAGCACAACATTTTCACATGCAGCTCTTAAAAGCGAACCAAATCTACAGGAAAACTGCGTATCTGGCAAACACTAAAAAAGTAAAAGCAACCTATTTTCTAGTATCCACGTGTGAGGTTGACATTACTTTACATAACGTTGCTTTCGATCTTAGACGATACTCAAGTCTAATCACCCACACCACAGAGTGAACTTTGAACTTACCCGACTGATGGAGAAGAGGAGCCCCGGCTGTCCGGAGCAGACCCCAGTGAAGCAGTAGCGCAGCCTCCAGTAGAAGAGATGCTCTGAGATGAAGGTGATGAGGGACAGGCCCATCGCCGTAGCCAACATGTAGAAGACCCCGGCCATGTTGTCCACATCCAGCTGACTGGACATCACCTCGTTCTTCTCGTTGTGGCAGATACCAGTCAGCCATTGGGCCTCCAGCTCCTCCATCTCACCTGGTGCATAAAACAGAGGGGTTCAGCAGTGTGAGGAAGGGAGAGAGAGAGCATTTATATGAATGACTTGAGAGATGACAGGTTGAGGTTGATTCCATGGCAAAAGAAAAGTTGACAGGACAAAAGTTTGACATTTGAGTGACGACATTTCCATGACTTCTTCAGGCGAAACATCTACACACTAAAACTTTAAATTAGTTGAGTAAAATTTTCTTTTGCCATGTTTGAGAATGATAAAAATCTAGGATCGTTGTCACAATTTAAAACAAAATATTAACCTATAACTTTTTAATGCAAGAAAGTACTCAAAATGTTGCATATAACAAGAACTTGAACCCATGAATAGTATTATAACCTTCACTTTGCTTTCTCCAGGTTGCTCGTTTCTGAATTACGACTTGCCATAAGACTTAATCTGAATCCAAATTACTTTTTATTATTCACTTCCGAGGGACAAATATTTTTGTTACAGATATGCACTGCTGAGTAGAAGCAGAAATGGGGCGTTCAATATACAACAATGGCAAATACAATCACTCTGACTTCCCATCAACTTGTGATAGAATCGTATTAATATGAGAACGGTGACTCACTTCTAAGATGTGAGTAAAGGCAGAACTTTAAAGCAAACTTTAAAAGAGTCTGTACTTGACTCAGAAAACCAAATTTTAGTCCTTTCAGTATATAAAATTATATATTTGTGTAAAGATATTGCCTGTAAGTTTAAAAATCCTATGTCAGAATCTTGCTACCTCATCAAAAACATGCCCAAAGTTGTGTTTTGTTTCATTCACACGCTTGAGTAACCCTTTATTTTTAGTCTGTCTACATCTTCTCAGATCTCACATCTTCACACGTCTGTTCCACCTTGTGATGTCATGAAGATTTCAAGTTAACAACTACTTTTTATCCAGTGACGGAGTTAGCAATTTGGGGGCCCTAGGCGAACTTGAGTTTGGGGCCCTCACTATAATGCACCGTTTTTTTGTTTTGTTTTTTAATATATTTAGTGTCTGTTTTTCCCCGTTGTTCTTGAAACATGCACATCTCTCTTTGTTTGAACTATGGTGGATTGGAAACTTGTCTTATTAGTTTGGTCGTCTGCTAGATAATCAGAGCTGAAAGTAGTTTTATTTTTTTGCTTAGTACAGTTGCATTTTTGTTCACATCCATTACATGATTATTATTGTTTTTCTTATGATTGTTGTTTCAAAGTAAACAACCCTTATTAAATGTCATACTGAGAGAAAATCAAATTGCTCTGAGGCTTCGGTCAGTAGTGGCACTGAGGGCAATTGGTTGGGGGCCCCTCCAGGTTTGGGGGCCCTAAGCAGCCGCCCACTTTTGCCTAATGGTAGCGCCACCTCTGTTTTTACCTTTAGTTCAGCAGAGACTGACAATTCCACAGCTGAAATCATCCAAGTAGTTCTAGTGAAGGTGTGTGGAGTTTAAAAACACAGTGGAGCATTTCCTGTATCACCACATGACATCACAAGGTGGAACTGAGTGTAACTGAGAGTATATGCAGGATGTGTGTGTTAAAGATGTGTGAATGGAACAAAACACAGCTCCAGATATAATAAAACAGTACAATGCAAGCGTTTTTTTTTTTTTAGAAATTTAGTTGGATGTGAACCGTATGGAAGAAGATTCTAGAGAAGAGGAACATGCTGTACCTTTGTATATAATGAGAGACAATAGTAGGAACATTTGTCTGTAACTATTCCAGGCATTTGTTTCTCTGTCATCGTTCAACAATAGAATTAGGCTACGTTTATACAATGACAGTCTGAACAGAAGACGCAAAAGTGGCGTTGCGACTTCACTTTTTATTCTGTGTTTCGTCGAGCGTTTTCGGGAGGAAATCTGCGCGCATTCGGTGACGCAAAAGTGTGTGGAATTTGATTGGGTATGCGTGCCAGGCGGCTCGGTGGTGACTCAACGCTACGTGGTGATGTATGTGACATAAAGGCGTAAATGACGTGAGCAGATCTGACCAGAGTTTTGCGTCTTGGGCAGTGTAGACGAAAACGCTACGGCGAAGCGTGTTCAACTTTTCCGCTCTGGACGATGGTTTCAGATTTTTGCGTTTTTAAGCCCCAAAAACACCGTCACCGTCTTAACGAAAGGCACTTCTGATAAAACTTTTTGCCGTTTTTACCCCCAAGCGACAAAGTAGGTGGGGTTTGCAGTTCATTTCGAAACACATGCTTTGCTCATAGTTATAAATAGTGTAGAAAGCCTTTACAGAACACAGCGACCGGGTTTTTTTTTCCAGTGGTGTTACCAACAAAGAGACAAAAACGCTTCCTTATACAGTACATTATGCTTTGGTTCAGTACTTCACCACTTTACTGCAAAAACAACCCATTTCTTCTCGGGAGTACAATAAGTCAATATCACTCTAACATCAAACTCGCCACAATTCTATACTATATTCGCCGGAAAACACATCCGAATGCTGTTTTCCTTTCTTTGGTGCTGGCTGTTAAAGTAAATTACATTTCTGGAGCATCAGTGCGTTCCTGGCTCCTTCACGCCGCAGATTGTTTCCTTAATGAAAGAAAGGTAGAGAGCAACAAAGACCTTATCTCCTCTCATCCCTCAGCCCCTTCGCCGTGGCTCCCTCCCTGACATTTGGCGTTTAGCTAATCCAATCGCTGTCATTCAGGCTGGGGAGAGCTGCTGAGGCTAGTGGGGGAAGACAAATATCATGGCGGTGCTTAGAGCGAGGACTTTAAAGGCGGAGAGGCTAGCTAACAGAGGCTAAGCAGTGATAGCAACGGTATTAAAGGAAATGGCTTTTTTTAGTGCGTACTCGTAGTATTTCAAAAAGAACGCTGTAAACGGTGCAGTGATGAAAACTGGAAAAATGAAAAATTAGAAATACTCTGCTGTAACTAAGTAGATTTTTGGCATGTTTGTACTGTGTAGAGCAGATTTTTCACTTGTAGCTACTAGTTAAGTATAATTCAAGCCAAGTATTTGTAATTAGTTGCATTTAAAAGGTCCAATATTACACAAAATTGACTCTTGTGAGCTTTATAATGTTGTTACCTCATTCACACATGTTTAAAGGGCCCATCTCATGCAAAATCAACTTTTCAGAGCTTTCTACCTTCTAAGAGTGATGTGTGGGGCTTGTATATGTCGCCGAAGTGGTTTTTAGATTGATTTGGCGTTTTTTTTTTACAAATTGCAGCGTATTTCTGCCACCTTCCCACGTGACAACGAACTAAAGCCTGCTCCAACGATAACCCGCACCCGTGCCCCTCCCCCAATCCACCGCCTCCACCCTGCATCGGCTGACAATTCCCACATGAACACCTAAACAAAAGCAACAGCAAAAGCTAATTGTTCTACACTGCAGTGTACACGACAAAATAAGTTTATCTACTAGTGTTTATTAATACTTTACCAATCAGTAATGTTCAGCTGATGCCGACGCGGTGATTCCGGGTCCAACACATAAAGCCATGATGAATAAAAGTTTATTCCTACTGCTATCAGGGTGCACGCCTGTCTCTCCCCTCCCTCCCTGAGATGGCGGAGGAAGGGCGGCTCACTCAGAGCCTACATCATGTTTGGAGGGCGGAGCCTGTGTTTTCTCAGGACGGGCAGGGGGATGAGCAATAGTCTGTCTTTCACAGTTCCTGGTCTGTGACTGCCTCCAAGAAATCAGTAAGATTTCATAACTATTGTGTAATGGATGTTCCAAAACCCAAATTGTGCTTGTTTATGTGCAGAAGATACGAATGTGAAAAGAGTTATTTTGCATGAGATGGGCCCTTTAAGTAATCCTTTGTCTACATCTCCAGAGCTCAAAATGCTCTGTTCCACCTTGTGATGTCATGTATGCTACCTTTTACCTTTAGTTCAGTAGAGATTGGCAATTCCTGGGCTGAAGTAATCCAAATCATTCTAGTGAAGATGTATGGAGTTTAAAAACACAGTGAAGCTCTTCCTGTATTAGCACATGACATTACAAGAGGGAACAGAGAGAAGAACTCAGCCTAAATATGCAGGGTTTGTGTGTTAAACTTGTGTGAATGAATGAAACTAAACTCCAGGTATTTTTTGGTGAGGAAACAAGATAACATAGATGAGCAAAACAGCGCAATATTTAAAAAGTTCATGAATACTGTACAAGACTAGGGTGATAAGAATTTCAAAATAAAAAACTGGGACATCCCTGTTTTTGTGGTGGTTGGTAATAATACAATTGTCAAACAAGGAATGGAATAATAAAGGAATTAAGGAAAATTGCTATGCAGAGACCACTCGTGACTAACATGGGAGTCAGTATAGTCTCATTTTCGTTGTGTTTTGGCCATTTTTAAGCAGATTTTTTTGTATTTTACCTAAACAAATTACAATTAATGCATCTCTTTACTGCTGACAGGGATCAGATTGGTCAAAAATAGGGACACCTGGGACACTTCTTACATAAAACTGGGACAAATCAATGGTTTTGGATAAATCTGCTGGGACAAGGGACAGACTCCCAGTCCACGACGTCTCTGCTAATAAGGGAACTATTAACTAGTACTCTGAGAATTATTTTTCATGCATACCTTTTACTTTTACTTAGTACAATTGGCAGTGGTACTTCTACTTGCAATTTATTGACTTGAGTACAAATCCCACCATCCACTCTTTCCACCACTGCACTAGATAGTTTATTGTCAAACGCCTCCTCTTACTAGTGTAAAAATGCACAAATCTGTCTCCACAGAACTGACAAATGCTCTTGGATGTGGTTCAACATTTAAAACCTTTTACAATGGACTACTTTGGAAACCCCTGAACTTTACCTGGAGTACTTTTGTTGTTGTTGTAATCCTATTAGCAAAATGGTCTCAAATATAAGTGCTCCTACGTGTTGCTATACTCCACACATCATGATATTGTCAAAGCGATGTATTGTATTGTTAAAGTTTGCATGGTTTGTACATAAAAAAAAAAAAATAAAAATAAACATTCTAATACTTTCAAAGCATACATTGTGATTAAAAACATTAGCAACAAATTGATAAAAGCCACACTGTTAATTGTTCAAAATATTCCTCAGTGTTTTCAGCAGAGCGCACCAGATACACCTGTTCTAAGCTTTCAAAAAAAAAGATTAAAAAAATATTTCTTTCACGTTCTGTTTGAGAGTTTTATAAAAATCTAAACAACTGGTCAAAACAAAAACAAACCATAAATAGAGAGCTGAAATTAAAGTGGGAGTAAACATCTACAGTCTGCTCTTAACGTTTCAAATCGAGCTGATAAACTGGTCAGTACTTGGAGGACTAAAGTAAAACGTGAGGGATGAGGACGGGCAGGGTCTAGAGGAATAAGGAACCTTGTGATTGGTCAAACACTTCAGACACAGGCCAGTCTTGTGTGATGTCATGTAGTACTTGAAACTACAGTCGCCACAGGACGCAGCACACACTAAGGCTGCGTTCAGAATGCAGCCTGAAGTGACCCATTTCCGAATTTTTTTGGCCCCTATGTGACCTGTATCTGATCTTTTAATGACAGTCTGAACGACCCAGATCAGATTTTTTCAAATGTGACCCAGGCCACTTGGATATGTGGTCCTGAAACCGATACATATCCGATCTTTTGACCTGCGACTTCAGTCTGAACGGCCAAAGCGCATTCATCCGACCTACACGTTGTTAATGAACTCCGTGTCACTGAAGCGAAGCACATCACCACTCACCACTCTTGGCTACGTCTGCACATCCACACGTTCCTTTCAACGGACGTCGCTGCCGCTGCCCCACAAAACACCACGGCCAAAAACCTCGTCCTTCTCCTTCTCAATCTCCTCCTTAAAACAAGTAAGTTGTTCATGTTCTGGCTCCGGTACGAGAGGAACTTTAAAATCTCCAGGTGCTCAATGCTCGCGTCCATGTTTGGACAACTTCCGTAAACACAGAGCACGCTCGCTGCGGTTGACGTCATCGTGTCTCCAGTGCGCATGCGGGACACTTTCGGGCCATTTACTGTTCACACTGGAGATCACATACAAGTCACATTTAATTGGAAATGTGAACGAACTCGCAAAAACATTGGATTTCACAAAAAAATCGGAATTGAGCGTTAAGCCCTGCTGAACGTAGTCTTAGATTTAGATATTTTTTGGACCAGAAAGCTGCAAAATGATCTAGTTTGAACTCACACTGCCAAAAAAAACCCAAAACAAAAAAAACACTAGGAACAGTGGACAATGTTACGAAAAGAGTTTAGTAGAGAAACCAGTTGTAGTGTTTAGTTCCACTTTAAATAGTTCTTTCAGTGTAGATGGTTGGAGAAATGTTGAAAAAGGCGTATTTTTAGATAGGATTTTGGAGTCTCTTAGTTCCAGCCAAAGAAGAGTGAAGCAGTGGGGGGCAGCTGTGGCACTGTGAGCTGACTCTGACACAGAAGGAGACAGAGAATTCAAATGTTCCTCTCCTCTGCACAGGGAACAAGGCCCAGGCAAAAACACGCCGTTTGGAACACATAGGAGCCACTGTTGGGTTTCATCGACAGTACAATAACACCCTGTTTTTAACTCATATTTATGCTTATAATAATAATAACGCTCATTTTGTCGGGTGCTGGAGACTAATTAAAAGATGGGTTTTGACTTTAGTGAATTCATGTTGTGAATACACTGCAAAAACAGAATTTAAGAATATTAATCTGGATTGAATTTGAGTTCATATGTATATTTAAATCAGGGTCGAGATATTTGGTCTATTTCAAAGTATTTGCGACCGATTTTTTGTTTAGCTTTCTCTGGTTTCTAAAATGATCTGCCCTTTTTTTTTTTATCTTAGTTGACAGTGGAGGTGGAAGTTTATTAGATCATTAAGTTTTCTTCTTCCCACTCCTTTTTGGGCAAAATAATAATAATAGTACATTTTTTTGTTGTTATTTTCTATTATGATTTCATTTCTGTTATATGTTCCGTCGTATGTGAATGTAAATCTTTACTTGCCCAAAATAAATGCATTAAAAAAAAAAAGATCCCCCAACAGTTTTATTTATTTATTTATTTGTTGATTTATTTAAATATATAATATAATAATCTAAAAGTATCCACACTAAGTTTTAGAACACCCTCATTTTTCCAGTTATTTATTGCAACTCAAGTCGTGCAAGTCCAAGGAAGAGCTTAAAATGGTACAAAGGTAAGAACTGAACAGCCAGAGGTTTAAAAAAAAAAGGTAAAAGACAACAAAATACAAGTCCAAGCTCTGCCAAAACTACCTCAGGAAAAACAGAACAAGAAAACTTGAAAACATGGAGTGTCCAGCGCAGTGTCCAGACTTAAACCCCATCGAGCTGGTTTGGGATGAACTGGACAGAAGAGTAAAAGCCAAACAACCTACAAGTGCCACACATTTATGGAAACTTCTGCAACAGACTTGAGAAGAACTTTCTGAAGAATATTTGATTTCTATTGTAAAAAGAACGAGCCACGAGTGTGTTCAGCTGTTATATCTGCCAAAGGTGGACACTTAGATGAATCAAAAGTTTAGAAGACATTTTGGTCTATAAATTGATTCCATGATTTATTTTTCAACTCAAATTGCTTATTTGTTCTGTGCTTTCATTTCAGAATGAATGACACAATAAATAGTAAAAAAACTGCAAAAAGTGTGGTGTCTACAACCTTTGCCAGGTAGTGTTTATTGCTAAATTATATAAAAGCCATATCAAAATTGTATTAGCAGTGTATCTCTTTTCAAAATATAAATTTTGCCCCCATCTGAATGCATTACAACCTTTACTATCACTAAGTATTGATTGCTTTCACATTCTACACTGTGATCTTTCTCAGTAGTATACAAATTGGCCTTAAAAAAAACACAGGAACTAGAACAGGAAAGGCAAAGTAAGATAACATAGATCAGAAAATAGCACATTAAAAGGTCATGAATATCTCGATTTACCGGTCAATCTACGTTCCTACCCTCACCTATGGTCATGAGCTTTGGGTAATGACCGAAAGGACAAGATCGCGGATACAAGCGCTCGAAATGAGTTTCCTCCGCAGGGTGGCTGGGCGCTCCCTTAGAGATAGGGTGAGGAGCTCAGTCACACGGGAGGAGCTCGGAGTAGAGCCACTGCTCCTCCACGTCGAGAGGAGCCAGTTGAGGTGGCTCGGGCATCTGTTCCGGATGCCTCCTGGACGCCTCCCTCGGGAGGTGTTCCGGGCACGTCCCACCGGGAGGAGGCCCCGGGGAAGACCCAGGACACGCTGGAGGGACTATGTCTCTCGGCTGGCATGGGAACGTCTCGGGATCCCCCTGGAAGAGCTGGAGGACGTGTGTGTGGAGAGGGAAGTCTGGGAGGCCCTTCTCAGAGTGTTGCCCCCGCGACCCGACCTTGGATAAGCGGAAGAAAATGGATGGATGGATGGAAGGTCATGAATACTGTACAAGATTAGGGTGACCAGAATTTCAAAATAAAAAACTGGGATATCCCCATTTTTTTGGTGGTTGGTAATAATAAAATTGTGAAACGAGTGCATAATTAAGGAAAATCGTTATGCAGAGACCATTCATGACTAACATGCGAGTCAGTAAAGTCACATTTTTTTGTGTTTTGGCCATTTTTAAACAGATGGTTTTGTATTTTACCTAAACAAATTACAATAAAGGGATCAGATTGGTCAAAAATAGGGACACCTGGGACATTTCTTATATAAAACTGGGACAAATCAATGGTTTTGGATAAATCCACTGGGACAGGGGACACAGGGCTTAAAACTCGGACTGTCCTTGGGAAATAGGGACAAAAAGCAGCTGGATTTGACCAACTACGCCACAAAACTACACATCTTTGTTGTATTTCTTTTAACTCTCCAAACCTCTACAACACTGTGATACCATCTAGGAAGACGAGTAGTGCATTTCTTTCATTAACATAAGTTCCTGTTCACTACCTCTACCCCCCTTACACATAATCTTCTAAATGGCTTCTTATCAGAACTAATTATGCCTATCGCTAACAATGAAAATGATTGGAAGCGACTATACCTAGTTGACTGCATTGCCACTTGACTGCAAATGGGAGTTTATCTGTGCCATATTATGCAATGAAAACAAAGCTAAACAAAAGCAGCGATATTCTGATTTAATCTCATTTCATACATATGGGGCATGCTCTGTAAAGCCTTATAAAACCTAACAAGGGGAGTTCATTTAAGGATTCACTGTGTAATTCTTCTCACTAGAGGGTCTGCCACCTGTTTCTCTATAGAGATGTTATTGCTTTGACTGAAATGTTCCACAGTATGTCATTAAACGTATCTCTCATCATAGAAACAAGCAGGTGACAACAAGAGGCCCCGCTCGTAGTAAAAATACATGTTTTTTTCAAAAACTGGCTACAGAAAAAGCCAAAAAAGTATGTTTAAATCTATACTGTGGCGATATCAAAGTCAAGCAGTAACAGAGCACACAAGAAAAGTTACATAGTGCATCTTTAAAGAGCCCATATTTACGGAATACGGGGAGATGTCACAACAAACGCAAACGCCGCAGCAAATACAAATGCGACAACACAACAAAAAGCCACAACAAACCAAAAAAAGCCACAACGGAAATGACCGCAGGACTCTATTTTCTGACAGGCCGATCAAGCGGCAAGTGAAGAAGAAGAACTACAATGAAACGAGTAATGATAAAACAATAAATTACTTTTACTTATGTTTCCAACTTCTCCGTTCGCTTGATCGGTCCGTCGGAAAATAGAGTCCCGCGGTCATTTCCGTTGTGGCTTTTTTGGTTTGTTGTGGCTTTTTGTTGTGTTGTCGCATTTGTATTTGTTGCGGCGTTTGCGTTTGTTGTGACCCCTCTTGGCTTACATACACCGTTATCTGATCTATGTTATGTTGTTTGCTCGTCAAAAACATACTGTACCTGAAGTTAGGTTTTGTTTCATTCACACAAGTTTAACACAAATCCTGCATGTTTAGTTCTTCTGTCAAACAGAAAACACTCCAATCCACCTTGTGATGTCATGTGATGATACAGGAAGTGCTCCACTGTGTTTTCAAACTTCACACACCTTCACTAGAATCA
The DNA here is from genome assembly GCF_026225935.1 of Boleophthalmus pectinirostris. Taxonomy (NCBI): domain Eukaryota; kingdom Metazoa; phylum Chordata; class Actinopteri; order Gobiiformes; family Gobiidae; genus Boleophthalmus; species Boleophthalmus pectinirostris. The sequence goes on along the minus strand of NW_026571115.1, from coordinate 24,570,043 downwards.
TCTGGGAAATTTCAGACCTGGAATTGTCAATCTCTACTGAACAAAAGGTAAAAGGAGCTGTTAAATTGAAAACAGAGCCCTGCACTTGAGGCAAAACAGTGTGGTGAGGGACACATTTTAAAAGCTCATTGCGGCCGGGAGCGGGCGGGTGGGATGATAAACTGCAGTCCCGCAAACTAAATATGAGTGTAAAGTAAAATATACCGTATTTTCCACACCATAGGGCGCGCTCTTAAGCCTCCAACCCCATCAAAAATCGACTGCATGCCCCACAATCCAGAGCGCCCTATACAGGAATCCACTCGGGTGTCCCAGTACGACTTCAGTAAACTACAAAGCCGCACCACCCGCAGCGCACGCAAACACACACAGAGCAGACAGCGACCGCGCAGCGAAACACACCCGCAGCCACACTCATCACTCCACGCCGACGAGGAACGGAACGGAGGAACGAACCGAAAAAGCGAGTGCAATGTGTCACTTCTAGACACAACTGAACAACTGAGTCACTGCGAACACGCCGACAATCCAGCGGTCCCAGACAGCACCTCCCTACACGCCACAACTGAACAAAGCCCAGAGTCACCGTGAACACACCAAAGTCCCACTGACCCATCCAACTGTTGTGTTTCGTTTAAAGTCTGGTGCGGTTTATTTGTGAAAAAAGTTCGAAAATAGACCATTTAATGACAGTGCGCCTTATAATCCAGAGCGCCCTATAGTGCAGAAAATACGGTACAAAGATTCATGTATCCCTATCCTACATAATTTGTGCTGGATATTTTATTTGGCATTAATAAAAACATTTTAAGCAGCCTAAACTTGCAGATGTGGTCTAATCTCACGCACATTTTAGACAATTCCTTTCCACTTCTCCATGTTTTACAGGGTTTAAGAAAGCGAACCTTTCCATTCTGTGGGATTTGCGGGCGGGAGCGGGACAATATATCGCAGATTTGGGAGGAAGAGGCAATGAAAATTACAATTCTTTACAGGAGCGGGCAAGAGTGGGACTGAAAATTCCGTCCCACGCAGACCTATACTTGAAAACTACCGATTCATGACATCCCAAGGTCGAACAGAGCATTTTGAGCTTTGAAGATCTAGACAGACTAATAATAAGCAAGTGTGAATGAAACAAAACACAACTTCAGGTCTGTTTTTGAGGAAGTAACAACATTCTAACATGTCTTAAAGCGCACAAGAGTTAAATTTTGCGTAATATATAGGACCCTTAATCAACCCCAGTGCACTTTATGCTTGTGGCTGTGACTTAAAACAGTTATATTTTTGGAATCTGTAACTTGTTTATAAAGAGAGTCATTCTGATAGGATAATGCCCCAGTTGCCGCAGAGGGGACTGCATTAGAATAACTTAGAGAATCGACTCTGGCTGTGCTCAGAAAGGGCTTTGGAGTCCAGAGGAACATCAAAGCACTGTTTATGCTTTGTGCTGTCAGAGGGGAGAGCGAGTGTGTACAGAGGAAGGAATTACAGAGCTGCCACTGGAAGCCGGCTAACCTTTTGGCTACCCGTGTGCCGTCTCCGCTTTGAATTTGTATTAGAGTGGACTAAGTTGGCTATGTTCATATGAAGTAGTCGGCTATATATGATGTATGAATTAAGTTGTAGCAGTTCAACAAAGACGGGTCGGGAATAGGAAAGTGGAAAGGGGATAGAGCAGACCTGGGCATTGTGCAGCTCCCGGGACACATTTGGTTGACTCTGACTGGCCCATTTAAGTTAATTTGGAACTACAAAATAAACATATTTCATAATTTTACCTCATGCATGGACTAAAGCTGCATTGCTTTTATGTTAGAGGTGTTTTTTTTTATGTAATTTTTTGTAAGACAACATCACTTTTTCATTGCTTAGTCATAACATTTACTCTTCCCAGTCTTACCAGCTTGTCCAAACAATGTCATTTACTGCTTTTTATAAAGAAATACAATTAAAGTTATACAGAATTGAGTAAATTATGGCCCGGCCTTCCACAATATTTTCTGTTTTTCATGTGGCCCCATGGAAAAAAAGAATTGCCCACCCCTGAGTTAGAGAAACAGAGCTGTTGTTTACAAGATTAATTGAAAAGAAAAGGAAAATAAAACTGGGATCAGTGTAAACTATTTAAAAAAAAAAACATAATTTAGAAAAAATATGTTTGTTACTTGAATTCTTGGGATTACAAAGGAAATAATTCACACCAAAATCTTGTCAAGGTATTTTAAAAGCAAAAACTTTATATTATTATTATCATTATATTATTATTAATTATATCGTACCGTGAGATGCATATTGTGATAATATTGTACAGAGAGATTTGGATATTGTTACATCCCTAGTGTAAACTATTCAAAATAACATAATTAAACCATAATTTAAATGTTCTAAAACTTAAACAAACATATTTTTCCAGTGTACTTTTGTGGTAGACAGCCCACCACCCCCTTATTTCCAGGGAGACGTTATTATTTTGCCTGGAATGTTCCGCAGTATGCCAGTAAACTTCTCTATCTCCGTAGAAACAAGATGAGAGCGCCAACAGACCAAAGTTACAGATTTTTGGCGAGAGGACCCCACTCATAGATAGAGCTAGATAGAAGAGAAGTGAAATAGTCCAGGCAGAGCAATAACATCTCCATGGAGACAGACTTGTGGGCCATCAGAAAAGTTACACAGTGCAGCTTAAACATGGAGATCCGGGGTAGTTTGCATTTAATTTTTTTGGGTCATAGTTTGAGAATAAACCATAATATAGTAAGGATGTAACAATAACCGAAATGTCGTGATATCGTATCATCAAAAGTCTCACAATAATATCGTGGGCTGTCACAATATATTGAATCATAAGTTCCTTTGCTTAAATGCACGGTTTTACAGCAGCAACAGCTTTTAAACATAAGAAACTACATTTCCCATGATTCATTTCAGTGCAAAGAACATGAAGAGATCTGTTTTTTACTTGAATTCTTGGGATTATGACAGAAATAATTCACACCAAAATCTCGTCAAGGTATTTTAAAAGCAGAAACGAGTCCCATCCACAATTATATCAGCCTCTCCAAAATATCGCAATAAATATCATACCTTGAGATGCATATTGTGATAATATTGTATCGAAAGATTTGGATATCGTTACATCCCTAGTGTAAACTATTCCAAAGAAAAACATAATTAAACCATCATTTAAATGTTCTAAAACTTAAACAAGAGTATTTTTCTGGTGTACTTTTGCGGTAGAGAGCCCACCACCCCCTTATCTCCACGAAGACGTTATTGTTTTGCCTGGAATGTTCCACAGTACACCATTAAACTTCCCTATTTCCGTAGAAACAAGATAGGAGCACCAACAGACCAAATTTACAGATCTTTGGTGAGAAAACCCCACTCATAGATAGATCTAGATTGAAAAGTGAAATATTCCAAGTACTACATATCCCATGATTCATTTCAGCGCAGACAACATGAAGAAATATGTTTTTTACTTGAATTCTTGGGATTATGACGGAAATAATTCACACCAAAATCTTGTCAAGGTATTTTAAAAGCAGAAATGTGTCCTATCTACAATTATATCATAATAAATATCGTACCGTGAGATGCATATCGTGATAAAATCGTACAGAGAGATTTGGATATCGTTACATCAAACAGTAGCCTTTTTTGCTTCCATTGTTTTGAGACACACACACACATAGAGACGTATGAGTGATCCGGTGTATGTGAATGCGTTGTGAGCCTGTCCGTTACCGTCGCCGATGATGGCCAGGATCGCCAGGTCCACCTGTCTCTTCCAGTAGGAGCCCTTCTGCAGAGCGATGCCATATCCAGTGGTAGCGAAGATGTAGCTAAGAGAAAAACAAATATGTTAACCTTTATCAAGCAGGTAACGTCGCCGCGCGTTAGAATGTATGTGCCTGGAGAGATCGCTTACATAAACATGGCACAAAAACACACAAAAATGCAGCTAACAGTTTAGTTTATTTTAATACTTGTATAAATGAAAATACAGTGAAATGATACTGCACTTAAAGGTCCTATATTATGTCGAATTTTGGATTTTAACCTTTGAGAGCTTAGATTTTTCTGTTAGTGCTGACACAATACTAAAATTTTAAACCAAATCCGATACCAGAATGATGATAAAAACACTCTTTCTTTAAACAATATAACGTAACTTACAACGTTAAATCTATGTGCGCTTATACTTGTTCTGATACAGCTCAAGATCATTTAAAAATATTCAGAAAAGGTTCATTTCTGTCCTGTGAATCTGACTTTTTTAGTATCGATACCTGCTCAAATGAGTATCTAGTTTTAGTATCGATTAGTATCTTATTTTCGATATTTTTGACAACCCTAAAAGCAATAAACATGGTCATTTGCGCAGTATAAATCTGTTTGAGCTTGTAAATATGAACAGATTTTATTATTTTAAATTTGTTTGCATAATATAGGACCTTTAGATTCGACGATACCTTTATGGGAACAGGTTTTGTCCATGACTTCTCTGCTTCGGCCATAGTTGGGAATACTAAATACGTTTATGAATGCATGATGATTAGTTATGACCCAGTAAGACCAGTTATGACGTTATGTTTACGTAGAGTTTTGCGCACATCCTCTGCACTGGTCCTGGATGAGATAACGTCCTTTACTGTCTTTTGAACATTACACATACAGCTGCAGCTTTTTACATTCATAAAGATACAGAGACAGACACATGATTGCGATGTAAACATACTAAAATGGCATCTGTTTGGGATGTGGTTGGGTTTTTAAACATGCAATGCAAGATCACAGTGTATAATACAATTCGTTGATTTGAGTAGATAGCACTTTTTAATGCATTTCCTAGTAGATTGCCTCAAGTTTGTTAGTTAAATTACTTTTTTCTGGAGATATAAGACTAGTTATAAGAGGTTACATAATACCGTATTTTCCGCACTATAGGGCGCTCTGGATTATAAGGCGCACTGTCATTAAATGGTCTTTTTTCGAACTTTTTTCACAAATAAACTGCACCGCATTTTATACGAAACACAACAGTTCGATGGGTCAGTCGGACTTTGTTTGTCGCGTTCACGGTGACTCTGGGCTTTGTTCAGTTGTGGCGTGTAGGGAGGGTGCTGTCTGGGACCGCTGGATTGTCGGCGTGTTCGCAGTGACTCAGTTGTTCAGATGTCGCTAGAAGTGGCACATTGCACTCGCTTTTTCGGTTCGTTCCTCCGTTCCGTTCCTCGTCGGCGTGGAGTGATGAGTGTGGCTGCGGGTGTTTTTCGCTGCGCGGTTGCTGTCTTCTCCGTGCGTGTTTGCGTGAGCTGCAGGTGGTGCGGCTTTGTAGTTTACTGAAGTCGTGCTGGGACACCCGAGTGGATTCGTGTATACGGCGCTCTGGATTGCGGGGCACACAGTTGTTTTTTGATGGGGTTGGAGGCTTTTGAGTGCACCCTATAGTGCGGAAAATACGGTATATATTTCACAGATTTCATTCAGGCTATGGTGGCATAAATAGTTTTAAACTAACAATTTAGTCTTAATCAATTTGCTATGTAGAATTGTCAGGTTATTTTCAGAATAGTAGTAACTTTTTAAGCATATATCAATCATAGACTGTTTAAAGAAGTGGACCAAGGGAGTGTCAAATCACAAACAGTGTTCAGCTCCAGTCAAATGAAGCTCACAAGTCTAGTGGTTTTAGGGACGAATTTGGAGCAGAGTTCCAAATTAGGAATAGGAATTTAATTATGGACAAAATAGCTCAATAAAAACACCAAAATCATAGTTAATCAGAGTTAATACAAACATTTTAAGACCAAAATCATGAGACTGACTGCAGCAGTTACAGAGAGGTGACAATTTTTCCAATGTAAATTCAATTGGAGCCAAAACAGGTTAGGGTTAGGTTGCTTTACTCGTACCTGTAGGTAAATTTGTCCTGCAGATTTGAGAGGCAGGTCCCACATTTCACATCTCATTCATCCACAAAGTAGATGGAACATGGTGGCTAGCGAGTTATTTATGTTCATTTATATATATACAGCCTAAGATATCAATACAATAAGAAGAAGAAAAGTGTGATTCCGTTGTGCCAAAGTTTAATTCAAGGTGTTTTTAGACTATGAGGGAAAATTCTAGACTATCCAGGGCTACCACAGACACTAATATTCAATTAACAGTACAAATAATCTCTGAAGTTAAGAAGAAAGTGCCAGCCTTTTACAGTATCAAATCATTATAATCCACAAATCTCAAATCAGAGCTGTAGACTTCCCATAGAATCTAACAGAATTCTATGCAAATCCTACGACCCTAATTTGAAGTAAGTGGAATATTTCGTTCTATCTAGCAAGCGCACTTTTTTCTTAGAGGTTTTTTTAGACATTATTTGTACCAAAATTAACTATTGTGGTAAAAGTACTGCACTAATTACTACTATGCAAGTGTGGGCGCAGTGTTATTATGAGATATGAAGTAAAATGAAAAGCATTACCCGCTGCCAATGGTGACCAGCTTACAGCCCTCATCTCTCCCAGCCATGTAGTTGAGCACTGCAGCGTCGTAGATAAACGCATCCAGTTTCCTGAACGAGAGAGAGAAAAAAAAGAAAGAGATACAAAATGAACAAGGGAATCAGAAAAACGATGGGCGGGAAAACAGATGAGACATGAGAGCTTTGAGATGCTTAGAGCCCGTGCCAAGTACACATGGGTAGAGACAAAAGACTGCAGCGGTGTGGATCAATTCAAAAGTGTTAAATCATCTCTAATAGGAACGCCATCCGAGCGAAACCAAACGCGGGGAGGGCGCCGCGGGGAGTGGCTGCGGTTCGATACGGCACGCTTCGCCGCCGACGGGCCCTCGGGGGAGCGCCGGAGCAAGGGTATGTCAACAAACTTAGTAAATATGAAAGTTAAAGTGCATAAAGGGTTTTCATGTTTGACTAATTATCACTTGGTTTGGTGTGGGAGTGTTTATTTTCCTTTCATGTCAGTCAAGCGGCGGTTTGAGGGAAAAAAAAGTTGAAAAAGAAAAGTACGAAATACAGGAAGTAGTGGTGAGTTTTAAAATGTAATACCTCTACCTACCACAATTATGCAGATGACACTCAGATCTACGTCTCTCTGGCAGCAGGAGACTATGGACCAGTGGAGTCACTTGGTCACTGCATCCAACAGATCAGTGTGTGGATGCAAAACAACTTTCTCCAGCTAAACTCTGACAAGACTGAAGTCATAGTGTTTGGTCCACAGAAACAAAGGGACAGTGTCAGCAGTCACCTCCAGTCTCTCGCTCTAAAACCTTCAAATCAGGCAAGAAATCTAGGGGTAATAATGGACTCAGACTTGAACTTTAACAGTCACATAAAATCAATAACATCTGCAGCCTTTTACCATCTAAAAAACATAGCAAAAATCAAAGGTTTACTGTCTAAAGCAGACTTGGAGAAACTTATCCATGCGTTTGTCTCCAGTAGGTTAGATACTGTAATGTTCTGCTCACTGGTCTCTCCAAACGAGCTGTGAGACGCTGCAGAACATCCAGAACATCCAGAACATCCAGAACGCTGCAGCTCGGGTCCTTACTCGAACTAGGAAGTACGAGCACATAAGTCCTGTGCTCAGGTCTCTGCACTGGCTTCCTGTGCCTCAGAGAATAGACTTTAAAGCAGCTCTGCTTGTGTACAAGTCTCTCCATGGCCGAGCACCAAAGTACATCTGTGACATGTTAGTGTCATATGAACCATCTCACACTCTGAGGACCTCAGGGACCGGCCTCCTGCTGGTGCCCAGAGTCACGACTAAACAAGGGGAGTCAGCGTTTCAGGTTCATGCAGCTAAAACCTGGAACAGTTCTGAACATGTGAGACAGACTCTTCTGTGACGCTGTTTAAATCCAGACTCAAAACATTTCTGTTTAACTGTGCAAATAACTGAAAGGTTTTCATTCCGCACTCTTCTCTCCAATTTATGTCTCTCTTTTTTTTTTTTTTTTTTTTTTAATCTTCATGATTATTTATGTTTTGATTTGTTTTTATTATGATTTTAATGTATTTCTTATTCTGTAAAGCACTTTGAATTACTGTGTGTACGAATTGTGCTATACAAATAAACTTGCCTTGCCTTGCCTTGCCTATGTCATCCACAGAAAAATACTAATTCCTACCTTAAATGCAGGGGCAATGTGCACACAAAAAGAAAATTTGTGTAACAGATTAAGCATTGATTCAACAAAATGTAGGTATTTTCATTTACTTTTATTTCTGTAATTTAGACCTTGTTAATATCAGCGGTTGCTAGGTAACAATTATTGAAATACCTCTATGCATGTCACATCTCCTGCCCATGATTAACTTTACCTAAAATACAAAAAATAGTCAAAACTAAGACTTTTTAGTAAAATCTTAATGAAGACATAATGTGCTTCAGCCTGCTATTGTTATAATCTCTAAACACTCGTGATCATTATGTTATAATTTGCACATTTTAAATCGCAATATTCATCTAAAACTTAGACTTAGACAAACTTTATTGATCCACAAAGGAAATTATTTGGACTCGGTAGCTCACAGCATATTATAATAACAAAGAGAAACACATGAAAGGTATAATAACTTCTAAATAAGCAGCAGAAAGTTTGGCTGCAGCAAAACTTGACGCAAAACTTATGGTTAGAAGGGCGGCACGTGCAGACTTAACCCGGGTGTACACTATGTGATTTTTGGCCCTTTTTGAGACGATTTTTCACTTGTGCAACTGTTTTTGGGATCAGGCCGAGTTTTGTTGTTTTAATCGTGTGTCGTGCTTCGTGTAGTAAACATGGGGTAACGAGAACTGATTAATACCTCATGACCAGCTCCTGATCGACAATCGTAGGTCGCAAGAATATCAAACCTGTTTGAAATCCAGTCGCCTCTCATGAGGGTTTCACGCTGTTGAAGTAGTTTGACGAGCTATGAACTTTTGAACCTGCGATTTGGTCGTACAGTTTGAGCTGGGGCTGAGTGAAACGATCGAAAATATCGCAGAGTGTACGCCCGGCATTAGCGGCCTCTCGCTTTTCCAATCGTTGTCTGCATACGGGATCGAGAGAAACATAATTTCGATTCTTTTGTGTGTCTAGTAGATGTGAAAAAATCTACAATAAAACTAACTCTGAACTTTGAAACAGCAAGACATTGATGTCAAAAAAGGCATTATATTAAAAACGACTTTATAAAAGAAGCAATTCAGGTGATTTAAATGTTGGAAAAAACGTGGTGCCAAATGGGAGCTGACGTCGCCATAAACGTCAACACAACAAAAAGCCTTGCAGGTGTTGGCCGCTCCTACAGATGGCTGCCGATCACACTAGGGGATTATATTTTTTTAAATTTCTACCAAATTAACTCCACAACACTGCCAAATTTTAGTTAGTACCGTGCCGATGAAAATGGGGATTGATTGGCGATATGGTGTCTTGAAAATAAGTGATTAAAGATTGCTCCATATACAACTTTGAGAGAGTAAATAACTATAACATGAATCATTCCGCATAAATAAAATGATGTTAACTTGTGAAATAAGAAATGTGACAGTCTCTTAAACACTCTCCACAGTCAGGTCCAAAACACATAGCCTATAGGAGTGGCATTTTCTCCGTGACGCCGCCTCTCGCGCTCACACATACAGAAGACGCGTAGATCTTGTGTAACAGTGAGCTGTCAGTCTGGCATTTACTGAATGTCAGATGAGGCCCCTGAACACAACATCACAGCCCAGAGTTTAGCTGTAATTAGCCCTGTCATAGCCCCTTCGGTATCGGACACACACTTTGTACCTTTAGCTAAACCGCACAAGCGTCGACAGAAAGTAATCGTTTGAAAGCACAAGTATTTGTTTATAGTATATACAGTGTTGGGGAGTAACAGATTACATGTACCAGGAGTTACGTAATCAGAGTACAAATTATGAGTAACTGTATTCAGTTACAGTTACTGTTTCAATGAGTGGTAATTGTATTACAGTTACTTTGTTGAAATAAATTGATTATATGGCGGTATTTTCCTGTTTTCACATTTTGGGCTATATCCCTTTTTTTTTTTTTCTTGGTAATTCCACTAATTGCAAGACACTAAAACAGGTCTAAACCAGGACTAAACCAGGTCTAAACGAGGACTAAACCAGGTCTAAACAAGGACTAAACCAGGACTAAACCAGGAACTAAACCAGATCTAAACAAGAACTAAACCAGGTCTAAACAAGGACTAAACCAGGTCTAAACAAGGACTAAACCAGGTCTAAAACAGGATTTAACAGGACTAAACCATGCTCTATATCAATGATATTTTTTTGATTTGGTTAAGTAAAGACTCGGCCTTTTCATTTTCTTTTATCAGATAAAACATCTTATGTGAAGATTTCCTCGTCTTTGCTTCTCTACAGCAAACCAAGTAATCCAAAGTAATCAGATTACGTTACTCACTTTAAGTAATTTAATGGATTATGTTACAAACTACATTTTGGGGTATGTAATCTGTAGGGGAATACATTTTAAAAGTAACCTTCCCAACACTGAGTATATATTATATATCTAGTAGTTTTTTCAATATACTGTTTATTTATATGGGTAAATAAGAGTGTATATTTTTACCTCCACCAAGGAGGTTATGTTTTTGCCGGCGTTTGTCTGTTTGTTTGTTTGTTTGTCTTGTTAGCAACATAACTCAAAAAGTTATGGACCGATTTTGATGAAATTTTCAGGATTTGTTGGAAATGTGAAAAGGAAGAACTGATTTCATTTTGGGGGTGATCCGGAAGAAATCCTGGATTCTGGATCACTTTGAAATTTTAGTTAACATTGTGGTAAATGGGGCCAAAAATGTTGTTTCTCAATATCTCGGTTAATTATTGACCAAACCCCATGAAATTTGACTCAGGGATGGACAATGGGATCCTCTTTCATATTCCAAAGGCTGATCCGGATCTGATCCAGAAGACTGATTTTATCACAATTTATATCAAAAATGGGGTTAGTCCTTGGCGGAGGTCTGCGCTCTCTGAGTGCTTTTCTAGTTTATTCTTTTTTCAGACCAAATCTGAAGACCAAATGCACCTCACATAAGATAAAACCTCATATAATATTAAATAAGAACTGTTTTGAATTCACACTGCACATTTAACATCAATCCTGTGTAACAAGATAATATGTCAGTTTGTTTTGTCTTTTTACAATTTACAACAACAGCAACAACAAACTTTATTTATAGAGCGATTTTCATACATTTCATGCAACACAAAGCACTTTACTACTACTAATTTACTACTACTACACTAGTACTACAGTTCAAATTTACAGAATACTCGTGCAATTACATTTGTACTGTACTTTTCTGATCTATCTTATAATGTTGTTTCCACTTCAAAACCTGGAGTTGTGTTTTCTTTCATTCACACACGTTTAACACACAAACTCAAACAGAAAACACTCTGTTCCACTTTGTGATGTCATGTATTAATACAGCTCTACTGTGTTTTTGAACTCCATACACCTTCACTAGAATCATTTATCATCATTTCAGTCCTGGAATTGCCAGTCTCTACTGAAGTAAAGTTAAAAAGGAGCTTCATGACATCACAAGGTGGAGCAGAGCATTGTGAGCTTTGGACATGTAGACAGATGAATAATAAACATGTGTGAACAAAACAAAACACAAATCTAGGTATGTTTTTGAGGAGGTAACAACTACAGCTGCTCGATTATGGAAAAAATCATTATCACGATTATTTTTGGTCAATATTGAAATCACGATTATTTTTGTAGTTACACGATGCATTTATTCAGCATTTCTCTCTCAAAAAACCCACTTTGTTATTGATAATTTACGCAAACTTTCAAATTGAAATTAAATATAGGCTACAAATATGAACCTTACAGCAGTTTTCCAATGTATAAAACATAAAATGAATACAATATACTTAAATAAGGCATAGAAAAACATAAATGTATCCAAAATAAACTAAATATCCAGCGGTTTTACAATCTCTGCATTAAAAAATAAATAAATAAATGTACTAAATATAATTTAAAAAAATCCCAAAATAAACTGTTAAACTTTAATTGTGAGTTTGGAGATAGTTTGACACACAAATCAAAATCGTGATCAAAATTCAGTTAATTGCACAGCCTTTATAACATGACTTAAAGCTCACAGGAGTCAATTTGGTTAAATACAGGACCTTTAATATTCTTAAATCATCCTTATTCTGCCTTTTCATACACTTTGGCGACTGGGAGAGGTGCACACACGGTGGCACTGGTCAAAACATTTCAAAATATTTTGCTTTCTCCACAGTTTTTCTGTACTTATTCCTGTAACGTTGGGGGATTATCTGCTCAAAAGTTGTTGCAGTATGTTTACAACTTGAGAGGGAATTCCAGTGTGCTTGTGTCAGCAGGCTGGAGTGATTGATATACATAAATTACTTGCAAACATGCAGATATACGTGGGAGTAAGCATAAAAAAAGTAAAAACAGCCACTACAACAAATTGAGAATGTACTTTTGGTGCAGTCATATGCTTTTTCCAAAAACACAGATATGATTATAAGTATTTTTATATCTCTACAAATCCTCTAATAATTCTAATCGTAACAAGGGCATGAACAATACTGAAGTTTATATTTACAAAAAGCCTCATTAGATTCTGCACAGTTCCTATTCTGAATTGCAAATGTTACTTTAAAAACAGTGAATTAAACAATTAAACGAACAGCAATTCTTAATAGCCACAAATGTATATTCATGGTTCGTTCTCATATTAAATAATAGTTAATAAACAAGCTAATGTTTTACTAATAATTAGTTGTTAAAAGAAGTCAAAGGGTCTGTATTACACGACTTTCTGATCTGATCTATATTATACTGTATTTTTCCGATTATAAGTCGCACTTTTTTTCATTGTTTGGGTGGTCCTGCGACTTATACTCTGGTGCAACTTATATAACAACATTTTCACACTGACAGCTGCGAAAGGGTGATCTAGGCTTTTGTTCCAGTATTTGCTACTCCTATTACTCCTGTACCACTGTCACTTTGTGCTCTACTGCGCATGTCTCCTGCAGAAAGAGCCTCTGTTCTGCTGCAAGTAGTGAAATATGCAGCCGAAAACGGTAATCGAGCAGCAGAAAGAAAGCTTTGGGTTGAGCGAGAAACTTGTGACAATCGGGAGGGAGCAACTTCACCATGCAACTTTCCTGGAAGTCACTGGATGGATGGACAAAGCCTGGACTTCATTGACAACCAAAACCATCCAGTCGGGATTCAGAAATTGTTCATCATAATTGATTAACGATGCTGAGTCTGACGACAGCTACGCAGAAGAGTTTGGAAGTCGCGGAGTTGCTCAGAAGTGACACCGAGGATGAAGGATTCAATGGATTTAGTGATTTGGAGTGAGATGGAGAGTTCGGTAAACTTGTTCTGTTGTTTATCTGAAGAACTGTGGCGAGGAGAAAATTCAGTTTCCAGCCGACAAACAAAATTTTCTCGTCGCCATGGATTCTACCTGGACAACTGAGGTATTCTTCGCATATCTGAAGAACTGTTCATATGTAACATTAACAGTCTGTTGTTATTACTAGAACTTGCCTTTCAAGATAAAATGTCGGTTCCTGGTCTCTGATTTTATAAAATAAATTTCCCCCAAAAAAGTGCAACTTATAGTCCGGTGTGACTTATATATGTTTTTTTTCTTCTTCATTACGCATTTTTTGGCCGGTGCGACTTATACTCTGGAGCAACTTATAGTCTGAAAAATACGGTAATGTTCTAACTCATACTTGGAGTTGTGTTTTGTTTCATTCACATGTTTAACAACACAAATTGAGTTCTTCTCTGAAATAGAAAATAATCTGTTCCACCTTGTGATGTAATGTGGCAATACAGTAAGAGCTCCACTGTGTGTGTTTGGATCATTTCAACCCTGAAATTGCCACTGAACTAAAGGTAAAAGGAGCTGTTAACTTGAAACTACCACTACATGACATCACAAAGTGGGACAGAGCTTTTTGAGCTTTGGAGATGTAGACAGACAAATACCACGAGTGAAACAAAACACAACTCCAGGTATGTTTTTGATGAGGTAACTACATTCTAACATGACTGAAAACCCACAAGACTCAGATTAACAAAGGGTCTTTAAAGATGTGTAGTAAAAGCTCTTCACCATGTGGTTTTCCCTAATTTATGGTTCTTTTTACGCACTTTTAGTCGTCTGGGTGATTTCTTGTGACAATGATGTAATCCACTTTAAGACCTGGTTTAGCCCTGGATTAAACCTGGAATAGTCCTGTTATAGACTTAGATTTAAATCTGGTGGTACTCGGAAAGCTAATTCTTTTAGTATCTAGAGCGAAAAGTTTAAGAGCCACGGCTTTAGAGAGTTGAATCCTAAACTATTTGACTCATTAAAGATACAAAATAAGTGATTAAAAAAGTGTTTAAAGGGCCAGTATTACACTACACTATTTTCTGATCAATTATAATGTTTTTTCTCCATCAAAAACATACCTGGAGTTGTGTTTTGTTTCGTTCACACATGTTTAACACCAAACCCCCCATATTTACGCTCTAACTAGTTCTTCTCTCAAATAAAAAAACCTTCTGTTCCACCATGTGATGTCATGTGGTAACACAGGAAGTGCTCCACTGTGACCTAAAGCTCAAAAAATTTATTCCTACATGTGTGAAATTCCCCTGGACTTTATGATCTCAAACTGAATGAACTCTACTCCCCTTGCTATTATCCTTTTCTCTTCCTAAATTCACTTTTTTTTTTTTAATACTATGGTATTGTATTGTTACTGTATAATATGTTGTGTTTATGTTCCCTCATCCCGACACATAACTGCTGAGGACACACAGCTGTGTTTATTGTATCAAGTTTATGCACCAAGTTGTGTGTAATAAAAAAAAACAAAAAAAAAAAACTGTTTAACTTTTTAAACTACACACACCTTCAATAGAATGATTTGGATGATTCCAGCCCTGGAATTTCCAATATCTTTTAAACAAACAGTAAAGTATAGCTGTTAACTTCAAAACTACCACTTCATGACATCACAAGGTGGAACAGAGCATTTAGAGCTTTGGAGATGTAGACAGACTAATAATAAAGGGTTACTCAAACACGTGAATGAAACAAAACACAACTTCAGGTCTGTTTGTGATGAAGTAACAGCATTATAACTCAAACTCATAAGAGTCAGTTTTGTGTAATATAGTATTGTTTCCCAAAACCTGGGTCACGACTCTCAGGTGGGTAACATGGGATTTTTTGGGGGGGTTGCCTTGTCACGATCTGCTCTACGTCTGCAATATATAGTTATGACTCAAAATAATCGATATATCATATTGTTTAATGTAATGATACAGTATCGATATCATGGGCTGCTGTACTGATATATCGCTAAGAGTATTTTTTGGTATATTTTACAAAATTATTTTGTTACAGCGCTACAGTTTTGTTGCTTGTTCAGGGAAAGGAAACTCATTTATTTAACATTTTCACTGTCTTGATGATTAAAATGTGTGTGTTTTATATTAATTTTGCACAAAAAGTGGTTTAACAAAGATTTTTTGTGTCACAGCCATGATTTAGCCATTATTTTTTATTGAACCGTATCAAATTGATTTGAAGTATATCGTATAAAATTGAAAGTTCACTGTATCGAGACATGTATCTTATCGTGGCCTGTGTATTGATGCATGTATCGTATCCGCAACTTCTTAATGATACCCAGCCCTAGTTCTGACACATGCTGAAATGTTAAGACAGGTTTTGTATCATTTCTAATCATTTTGTCTTTATTTTATTGACCATTTTGTTCCAAGATTGCTGGTTCAATTGAATGTTGAAAAGAAAAAGAAATGGGTTACATTTAATGTCCAAATAGGCGACTTATGGATCCTTTTATTGCTGCTTAAATTACTGTTTTTCATTGTTTAAAACTTGAGTAATACTAACTGTTCATAGAGACACAATCACTCAGTCAACAATAAAATATCCTCATTAATGTTCAATAATCCCCCTTTATTTTGTGATTTATGAATAATGTATATTGACTTGGGTTGTGACTTTTAAAATGTGGGTCTCTCAAAAGAAAAAAACACTGAAATATAGGACCTTATAGCCACCAGATGAAGTGACATGTCGGATCTAATCTCCCTCAGAAAAGTTTAATACTAGTAGTGCACCTTTAATTATTATTATTGATTTTGAATCCATACAATTCTCCTCATGAATATTAATAACAAGTGTAATTTCATTGACCCACACACAAGCTGAATTTGCATTGAATATTCTGATCAATAACTTCCATCGATCATGTCCATTACTCATACATTTGTTCATTGTTTTTAACCTTTTACATTTTGAATTTGACGGCTTTGCAAGTCACGCTCAGATTTTTATACTTCTCTAATTTTGACTTAGTTTGGTGTGATTATAACTATTGTAAATATAAATTATAGTTTTCCACTAATCAAGAAGCAATTTGTGAAGAGAAGTTGAAAAATATGCCCTGTAAAAACGAAGGAAGAATTCTCATTTTGAGGGAGAATTTTGTCCCAAAAGTTCAGCACAATTTACAAGTAAGAAACACATTTTTCTGATACTTTAAAAAATTATTTAGACAAAATAAAGGTGTTTTCTTATATGTGTATTTGTCAGATAATCATTTCTGTGTACATTACAGGGGTTTTGCAGTAACAGTTATCAGGGTTACCACTGTTTTTCATTGACGAAATTTCAAAACTTTTCCATGACTTTTTCATGACCTACAGTGACTTTTCCACGACTTTACAACACCCTTCATATGTAAAACTGATCAGACTTTTAGGACTAAATATGAAATGTTAACACTTTCCACTCACCTTATGGTTTGGTGTTATAGTTTTTAACATTCAAAATACTGTCAGTGTTTATTTTAAACAAAAGGCACAGATGTTCAGAAATAATCATAATAGTCTAATAATTTTACTTAACAGAACGCTGTAGTTTAGTGAAACAGACACTAAAATTCCATGACTTTTCCAAAACTTTCATTCAATTTATTCAATTCATTTTCAATTTCCATGACTTTTCCAGGATTTCCATGACTGCGGGAGCCTTGAGTTATAGAATTTCCTAGTGTGATGTCAAGATTTCCAACCAGAAATTAAAATTTTACACCTAAAAAATGACCAAATTGTGAAAACGTGTGTGAATGTTTTTGCACAAATCTTAAATATAACGATCTTAACTGTGTTTTACTAAAATGAGTCGTCTAATCTGTCACTTTAAAGGTGTATTGTGTAACTTTTCTGGTGGAGAGTCTATCAAATGTTTTTCTCCATGGAGATCTTATTCCTTTATCTTTATCCCAATGTTTGACTACTCCAAATTTAAGACTTTTAAAGACGTTTTTAAGACCACTTACATCAACATCGCACCTATTATGAGGGTGAAAAACTCCAGATCCAATTCTAATAATAATAAAATACTTTTATTATAAAATCTCAATTTCAGAACTCATTTATAGTAGTATGCATTGCTTGTAAAATGGCCAAAAAAATCACTTATAACATTCTAACAAGACAAACTAAATACTGTTTGCGCATACTCAAAACGACGTTCATTCACGTTACATGATTTCACATCGTTGTTGTTGTTTTTTTGTTTTTTTTTCTCTCCATTTAACATTGCACTGCAGCCTGGTTGAGTATACAAAAAAAATTATGAAATTTAAGTGAAAAAAATATGACTTGAACAACATAATTTAAGACTTTTTAAGGCCTTAATTTAGGAACATAAAATTTAAGACCTTTTTAAGAGGTTTAAGACCCTGCGGATACCCTGGTATGGCATTAAACCTTTCTATCTTCATGAAGACCAAATCAGACCAAGTTACAGGTCAGATCTGTGGAGAGGCGACCCCGCTCACACTCAGAATGCATGTTTCTATAGGTATTTTGAGCTATAAAAACACTTGTAATTGAATTATTGTGAGGTAGAGCTGATTAATATGGTAAAAAGTTACACAATAAACCATTAAGGCATGTATTTGTGTCCGGTTACATTCAAATGTCTCTTATTCAGAAACTAGAGGGACTATTGAAATAAGTAAAGTATTAGAAAAGAAATTAGAAAGAGTAACACTCCAACAGGGTAAAGTTAAACCTGTGATATTCTTTCAAGTTGTTGACAACAAATTTAAAAACTCATGTCGGTAACGGAGGGAATGAAATATGCAGCACTTTTTGGGCAATAAATACAAACAGTGATAACTCTTGGTTCTCACTTACATATCCTTAACAAACTGGTTTGAATATTTGCTTCATATAGTTTTCTACCATATGGTACAAGATTAGGTTGAAAAACCTCTTACTTTTTGAGTAATGAGATTTTTTATTAAGAAAAGTCATGGTAACGGAGGGAAAAGTAACGGAGGGAAAATTGTAGAGTAGAAGGTGCATGATTTTGTATAATTTGTCAGCTTTTTTCTTCCGAATATATAAAATATGTCAGTCCTTCCAAGCAAATTTTTTATCATTTTAAATACTTTTATATATTTTTTTAAATCATGTACCTTCATCAACAGTTCAAAGATGGAATAACACAAGATATGATGAAATACATCCATTTATTTACATGATTTGCAGGTTTTTGAATTTTGGGAAATAATTTTTGTTCCATGTTTCATACATGGTCTGTTTAAAACATATGTAACTTTAGAACCAAAAATGGTACAGAAAAAGGTAAACAGTTTCATAAACTAGAGTACATATGTATCTGTTCAATACATTTTTATATCAGATGCATTAACTTGAATTTTTGGCCTTGCTGTTTACTTCTGCTTGACTGGGCCCATTTCTCAAAACTTCAGACAAGCTGCAGTAGTATCTTTGCTTGAATATATTACGTCCTGTATGTTTTGCGTGGTTAAGGACAGTTTGTATGCACCGTGGAAACCAGACGCACACTAATCCTTTTTTACACGAGCTGCCTCTTTCTGGTAAACCTGCGGCTTCCTCCGTGAGTGATGTCATTTCAGAGTTGTATTTTAAGTTCCCTGCACCGCGAGTGACTTCAGCAGCCCAAATATTAATCCAATCAGTCGAGCCCCCCGCGCACAGTTCCTCTGCCCGTGCCTGTAACAGATTTCATGCATTAAGCCTGTCAGCATTACGTGTGATCAGGGCTAATCCTAGCATCGCGCTCCCCACCTGCTAATGCTAATACTTCCGAATAGAATTATCAATGAGGGTGTTAGCGCCTGCTCGTACCTGCGGATCACTGTTTATATAAATACACGAGTGAGTGTCTTATTCCTGAGAGGTTTACGCGCGTCCCTAGTAGCGGCGTCGCGAGCGAGTGAGGCGGTGTTTCGTTTTGCATGTAGGAGTATTAGCGCTAGCATGTTTACCGCACACCCACTCTGCTCATGACTTATGGATGACAGCCTTTCTTAACGGCATAAATGTATATTCATGATGCATACTCATATTAAAGCTCCTGTAATACACAAAATTTTACTCTTATGAGCTTTAAACCGTGTTATAATGTTGTTACTTCATCAAAAACAAACCCGGAGTTGTGTTTTGTTTCATTCATATACAGTGTTGGGAAGGTGACTTTTAAAATGTAATCCCCTACAGATTACAGATTACATACCTCAAAATGTAGTTTGTAACAGAATCCATTAAATTACTTAAAGTGAGTAATGTAATCTGAATACTTTGGATTACTTGATTTGCTGTAGAGAAGCAAAGACTAGAATATCGTAACATAAGATGTTTTGTTTACTAAAAGAAAAAAAAAAAAAAACTTTAGACTTTACTGAACCAAATTAAAAATATTATTGATAGAAGAGAAGACACGTCCACACAGCATGATTTAGTCCTGTTAAATCCTGGTTTAGTCCTGGTTTAGACCTGTTTTAGACCTGGTTTAGACCTGGTTTAGACCTGTTTTAGACCTGGTTTAGACCTGGTTTAGACCTGGTTTAGACCTGGTTTAGACCTGGTTTAGATCTGGTTTAGACCTGGTTTTAGTCTTGGTTTAGTCCTGGTTTAGTCCCGTTTTAGACCTGGTTTAGATCTAGTTTAGATCTGGTTTAAACCTGGTTTTAGTCCTGTTTTAGACCTGTTTTAGACCTGGTTTAGACCTGGTTTAGACCTGGTTTAGACCTGGTTTAGACCTGTTTTAGACCTGTTTTAGACCTGTTTTAGTTTTAGACCTCCTGGTTTTAGTCCTGGTTTTTAGTCCTGTTTTTTTTTAGTCCTGTTTTAGACCTGGTTTAGATCTAGTTTAGACCTGGTTTTAGTCCTGGTTTAGTCCTGTTTTAGTCCCATTTTAGACCTGGTTTAGATCTAGTTTAGACCTGGGGATATAGCCCGAAATGTGAAAACAGGAAAATCCCTCTGTGTAATCCACTTATTTCAACAAAGTAACTGTAATCCAATTACCACTCACTGAAACAGTAACTGTAACTGAATACAGTTACTCATAATTTGTACTCTGATTACATAACTCCGGTACATGTAATCTGTTACTCCTCAACACTGTGCATATGTTTGAGTAACTCTTTAAATTAGTCTGTCTACATTTCCAAAGCTCAACATGCTCTGCTCCACCTTGTGATGTCATGAAGTGGTAGTAGGTAAGACACTGCGTTAACATAAGGTGACCAGATTTTCTGAATTAAAAACTGGGACACTGCTGGTTTGTAATAATAATAATAAAATTGTGAAACGTGTGCGTATTATTTGATTTGTTTGTGTTGTGATTTTAATGTATTTCTTATTCTGTAAAGCACTTTGAATGACTTTGTGTACAAATTGTGCTGTACAAATAAACTTGCCTTGCCTGATTAAGGAAAATTGTTCTGCACTCGGCCCATTCATGACATTCAGAACTAACGTGAGTCAGTAGTCACATTTTCTTAGTGTTTTGGTCATTTTTAAGCAGCGTTTGTGTATTTTACCTAAACAAATGTAAATGTATGCCTCTCTTTACTGTTGGCAAGGATCAAATTGGTCAAAAACAGGGACATATGGGGCATTTCTTGTATAAAACTGGGACAAATCAATGGTTTTGGATAAATCTGCTGGGACAGGGGACACAGGACTCAAAACTGGGACTGTCCCGGGAAAATAGGGACGGTCTGGTTGATTGGCTAGCACTCATGCCTCACAGCAATCAGGTTCCGAGTTCGATCCCCAAGTCACCCGGGCCTTTCTGTGTGGAGTTTGCATGCTTCTCAACGTGTCTCGATGAGTTTCTTTCAGATGCTTGCTACACAGGTCTCCAGGAAAAACATCTGATAGTTAATGTCAATGCTCAAGGACGACAGGTGAAAATTAGCACTGGTGCAACAACCTGGTACAATGTATCTCTCCTGTTAAGGTTCATGTAGATTGTACACTGTCCGTCTCATTAAATAAATAAACTAACAATAATAAACTAAGTTAACAGTTACCTTTTACCTTTTGTTTACTAGAAATTGGCAATTCCAGAGCTAAAATGATCCAAATGACTCTAGTGAAGGTGTATGGAGTTTAAAAACACAGTGGAGCACTTCTTGTATTACCACATGACATCACTAGGCTTAAAGGTTGTATGGAGGATTTTTTGTTTGTTTCAAATTGTCAGTGAAAGTTTAAAATACCATTACAGAGACGCAGCAGCCTTGTAATTATGATGACCAAAAAAAAAAAAAAAAAAGAAAGAAAATCTATCAACTGTGGACGTGTTGAGGCCAATCATCAGCCAATAGAAAACGAGGCTGCCTCATTTTCTATTGGCTGTTAGGTTGTCAATCAAACTCCCTACGTTTCTAAGGTAACTATGCAGCGGGTCTTAGGGGCTTTTTCTAATTGTGGCTCTCTCGCAGTTCGCATAAAGTTTGTTGCGATGTCAGACGAGAATCCACGACCAGTTCGCCGCAAAAAAAAGTCAGTTTTTGAGGTCGCTGAAAGAAAAAAAGGAGAAAAGGAGAGAAGACAAACTGAGGTGATTCTTGGAGATTCCTTCCAGCGATGGCGCGACTGAAGCGGACGAAGGGTCTAAAAACTGAGGTGTCGGTCTCTAAATTATTTCTAGAGGGACCTGTGGAGGAGGAAGGTGGTGTCTACATTTGAAAAAGGACTGTCGCTGGATTTCTCTTTCCTTAAAAAAAATCCTCTATACAACCTTTAAGAGCTCAGTCTAAATGTGCAGGGTTTGTGCGTTAAACATCTGTGAATGAAACAAAACACGACTCCAGATATGTTTTTGATGAGAAAGCAACATTACGACATACATCAGAAAGTAGTGGAATATTGTTTAAATAGTAGTAAATACACGTATTAATGGGTTACTAGTTAAAAGGGGCCACATTACAATACTTTTTGGTCTATATTATAGTGTTTCCTCATCACAAACAGACCTGGGGTTGTGTTTTGTTTCATTCACACATGTTTAACACACAAACCCCGCATATTTAGGCTGAGTTCTTCTCTCAAGCAGAAACTCTACTGTGTTTTTAAACTCCATACATCTTCACTAGAATCGGGTACAGGGGAACAAGGGTAAAACGTAGCTGTTAACTTGAAAACTACCTCTACATCACAAGGTGGAACAGAGGATTTTGAGCCTGGTAGATTTCACGCAGACTAAAAACACAAAGGGTTACTCAAAACATGTGTGTTGAATGTAGGATTATTAGTCCTAGCGTGTTTACATCCACTCCGCTCATGACTTATGGATGATGGCGCGCGTCACGTTTGCTGGTAACTTTCTCTCCTCCCCTCCCAGCGGGGCAGCCTGTCCTTCACGAGGAGAAATGCGATTGGGTCCCGCCCCCCAGGCCATTAGCCAATAGGGAATGGCGCCTCGTTATATCGTCCCATCAACCCTTCGTCCTCTATACCTGCTGGGCTTTTTTTTTTTCCCTCCTTGCCCCATTTTCTTATTCTCTCCAACCCCGTATTGTCCATACCTTACCCCTCCCTCCCTTCTCTCTTTTCATACATCTATCCTAAGCGCAATCTTTACTTCTACTTTTCTCCCATCCAACAGACTAAATTGATCCACTTTTTTAATCTGTCCTTCCTTAGCTCCCTGACACCCGGCTCTCCCTTGCACCCCTTCACACCCGCACCAGTCCCATTATAGAGCCCCAGTCTAAAAATAGCCTCTGCTGTTCCCAATGAGGAAGCCCATTCATCGCCGGTCTCAAAGGAGCTGTCACACACACGTACAATGCTACACTGCGTATTGGACTCGGGCTAATTCAATGGCACTGTCCGTACACTGAGAGAGGGGACTGGTTCTTACCCCGACTTGAGGCTGACCAGGGCGTCTGTCACTCCGGTCTGGTGGTATTTGACCATGTACTGGTGCATGGCCGGGTAGTTCTTCCGGATGTTTCTCTCCGTTGAACCGTTTGGCACAGTCCCGAACCGGAAAGGAGGGGAGTACGCGTATGGGTTCTGGAACTGTGGGAAGAAGCAGAAAAAGAACAAGAATTTTAACTTAAAGGTCTCCTGGCTACGATAAATGGCTTTTGTTTCATCTTGTATAAAGTAAATGCAGATCAGTGAGAAAGTATGAGACTGAACAATGCCAAAATATCCATAAATTCAAGTTGTTATATAGAAACATATGGTCTGGTCACAGTATAAAGAGAGTGGGTCATAATATTAGAACAATACTTCCTTCTGGTGTTTTGGTTTATGGCAGGGATGTCAAACTCAAATTCACAGAGGCCAAAATAAAAAACTGGGACTATGTCGTGGGCCAAATTAAATATTTATTGAAAAATTTCAACGACATCTGCATGTTTTCTCTTCTTTCTAGATATGTAATGTTAAACCTTTTCTTATTAAAATAAATGTTTAATAATATTTTTGCTTAAACAATGAATCCAGAACAAGTATAATAAAAAAAAAAAAAAAAACTAACAAAATTTTATGTAATTTTAAGTAATTTTAAGTTTAAGTAATGTCTCT
Source organism: Boleophthalmus pectinirostris (assembly GCF_026225935.1). Classification (NCBI taxonomy): domain Eukaryota; kingdom Metazoa; phylum Chordata; class Actinopteri; order Gobiiformes; family Gobiidae; genus Boleophthalmus; species Boleophthalmus pectinirostris. The sequence goes on along the minus strand of NW_026571115.1, from coordinate 24,546,028 downwards.
GTAGCCGGTGGGCAGCTCTAACACATATTTGATATGATCTTGCGGGCCAAATATAATTATATCGCGGGCCAAATTTGGTCCCCGGGCCTGAGTTTGACATGTCTGGTTTATGGTGTTGTCCGTTGCTGATATGTGCCATGATGTGCCAATTACATTACTTGTATCTGTGCATTGACTGTATCCTTAACCTTACAATTGTTGGTATGCTTACGTTATTCTACCAAGCTATAACAGTCAGACGGTTTCACTTCGTAGAAACCGTCTGACCTCACAGTGTTATTTGGTAGTTACAAAAGTAATGCTTCACCAACGAGGCAAACTGGTATGTTAAACTATTCCCAAATCCCGTAGGAAGAAGGGCAATAACGTCTTTCCCCTTGATGAAATTCACCAAACATTCTCTTTGTTCAGGCTTTAAATCTCAGGAATCATTGACAACACTGAATATATGGCTCCTCGCTGATTGGCTGGAGCCCGAACTTGCATTTCTGGGGTTTTTGCGAACCGTCTATTGTATTCTGATTTTTGAGGCACTAGGTGGTGCAAGCCTGGCTATAACAGTTACTCATTATCCGCACTTGTAAGTAGTTTATGTAGTTTAATGCAAAATGTCTGACAAATGCAAAATAAATCTCATTGTGTTAGATTAGAAGAGTGGGGGTGGGATTAAATAAGTTTTCTTCCTATTCCTTTTTGCAAATTTTTTGTTGTTGTTGTGGTTATTTTTATTTCTATTATGATTTCACGTATGTTATATGTTCCATTGTATAAAAATGTAAATCTGTACTTGCCCAAAATAAATACATAAATAACCAAAAAAATAACCTATGCATTTTGTTGGACACATCACATACCAGTACATGACATCACAAGGTGGAACAGAGCATTTTGTTACTCAAACGTGTGTGTTTTTGAGGAAAACAGGGCGTCAATTTTGTGTGATATAAGACCTTTCGGTAAAAAGTTCAGCTATCTGTACTATACGTGAGTACATTTTAAAGTGGATATTTTTACTTTTACTTCACCACATCTGAAAGCAGCAGATACGGGCGCTGATACTTAACAATTTGATGGATCTGATATCTTCCAAATATCGGTTCAGACAATATACTGGTTGGGTATTTGATTCGATGCAATAGGACTTTTTATTGGTCATAGTTTCAGAACTTTAGAATTTTTATTTACACAATGTTTGTCCTTTATTGAGAGATAAATAACAGCTATATAACACAGCAGGATTAGCTTTGTTTTTATTTTAAGGGAATAAATGGTTGATATTGGCAGATACTTAAGGCTACAGGTACTGGAATCGGTATCGGAAAGTAAAACGGCTGCGTCCCTCGTAATAATAGATAGAGAAGCTACTGCCAGTGACGCCAAATTTCATCCAATCACACAAACTGTTTGCTACGAATTATGGGAAAACAACTGCCCGAGAATACTCCTGATAGTTGATTCTCTGTGCATTATGTGTGAGGTGTGAGGGAAAAAAAAACAGAGTGGGCAGAGACTCATGTAGAAACAACAGCACGACACTATCCCAGTTTCTGTTTCTGTGTCATGGTGCAATATCAGCGCTGCAGTAAGGATTAAGGGGGCGGGTTGAAATCCAAACTTATACACTTACTCTGAGTCATGGTTTAAAGTAAGGCACAAGGTCTCTCGAATAACAGTGTGGGTTTCGGGAGCTGTTTCCAAGCTTAACAAGCACCAATATACGACCATTTCCAAACACTGCATTCGTACAGGAAAGCGTGGTGGATGAAGTGTCTTGCCCAAGGACACAATGGGCCCTATACATCTCTGTAAATGCACATTGCAAAAATCAATATCTAGTTAAGTTAAAATGACTTAAATTAAGAACTTTTGGCTTTATTTGAGTCGATTCAACTTGACGAGTGAGATGATTTACCAGTGGAATAAGTGTGTTTTTCTTATTTTAAGCAACATTACGTTTTGTTTCGTTTTTTTATTTTTAGTGCAAAGAGTTGGGCTTTTTTTTTTTTCTTATATTAAGTGTAGCAAGATGTATTTTCATATTTTAACTACAAAAAGTTGTTCTATTGGTAGATCATTTTTACTTGTGAAGTGAAATTGACTCAAATCATGATAAAACTTTCTTAGTTCAAGTCATTTTAACTTAGCTGGATTTTAGTTTTTGCAATGCATCTACATAAACTATAAAAAATAATAATAATAATAAAAAAAGCAAATAACTTAGAGAAAATACATTTAAAATCCTGGTCTATAGAACAAAAATTTTTCCTTCATGACGATGGTCTAGACAAAGAAAGATGATGCCTTAATGTCTTTACTTTTGAGAATACTATATAATATACTATGACTCTTTACAATATTCTGTTCAAACATTTATTTCCAAGCAATTTGATAAGGCTAATATAATGTCAAAATTAAATAAGAGGTCTAAGACAATTTCACAATTTCTTGATACTGGATCCTCACATTATCTTCTATTTTATTGTTATGAATATTCTCCATTTGAAAACCCGACTGTCTCACTATGGACGTATTTAGTTTTAATTTCCACTTGTTTTCCTCGTGCTTCGCGCTTATGTAACGCTTTGACTATAATATCAGATATGAATCATTAGCGAAGTGTTCCCAGCAGACCAGTTCTAACCTCAGTCTAGCCCTTTACAATTACATCTATTCACAGTTTGGGTCAGGGGGTTTTGTGCACTGCTGCTGTTAATACAATCGAGCCTTTAGCCTTGCGCATCTGTGGCTCCGGCAGCGGGATCATATCAATTAGAAGAGCACATTCAAATCATTCAAATAGAGTTATATAGTCTTTTTGCAACACGTGTTCGCAGATTTGGAAGGCAATGTTTCTTTGCAGCTGAGCTCACTGTGAAATTCATCTCAAACATTTCCGATGCACTGATAAGATTCTGGTACTGGATCTCGGCACCAATACGGAAACAACTGCTGGATTGGATATCGGTTTCCAAATATTGGTTCTGGTTGGACATTTAAATTTACTAGTCATAATCCCTTTTCACATGGGATTAGTTTTACCTGTGGACCTTCGATGATTTGTAATAATTGCAGAGGATGCCTTAGATCACAGGTGTCAAACATAAGGCCCGGGGGCCAGATCCGGCCCTCCAAGACCTTTAATGTGGCCCTTGGGTGATTTTCTACTAAAATATTTTAATTATATTTTCTATTAAAATATTGTTAATTTTCTGTGGTGTTTATCACAGCAGCGTCTCCAGCGTCTCTGTACGTGGCCCCTCCCACCAGAGCAGCACAAATGAAGACTTGTCTCTTTCCAAACGCTCTTAAAGGACGATCGTTTTGACTGTTGACCGTGACACCCTCATCAGAAAAATGTCAAAAATGAGAAAAGTGGACGCTGAGTGCAGGATTTTCCAAGAAAAGTTAACTTATTCCTATTTGCATACAAGTTCATGTTAAAACATTGTGTTGAAATTGAATTTTTCAGGTTTCAGTTTCAGGTTGTTCATAATATTATAATATTATAATAAGAAAGAGTTCATCCATTAAAAAAGATTTCTGTAATAGATTTGTGTTTCTCTGCACAAATATTTGAACTTATTGTTATTTTTGGGGTTTATATGACATGAGTTTTCTGATCCAGCCCCTTTGGGATCAAAGTAGGTTGGATACGGCTCCCGGACCAAAATGAGTTTGACACTCCTGCCTTAGATCATGATCCCGTGCAAATACATCATGTCTGTAATTTGTAAAGTCAAAATTCCACTGCAAATTACCTACTATATTTCGCCAAAAACAGACGTCGGGTGATAAAACTAGTCCTGTGCGAATCTGCGTCTCTGTGTTTATTGTTGTAATTGTGCGCCTTTTCTCTTTCCATCTCAGTCAATCTCAGTAAAACAGAGTAATTTACAGACTTTGCTTTTCCCGTGTGAATGTACTGCGAGTAACACAGAGGTGGAGCGGTAATTTGCAAATTACCAGACGTCCCAAGGTTGTACTTATCCCGTGCGAATAGGGCTATAGTCGGTTTCATAATGTTTGAATTTTATTTATACAAAGTTGTTCTGTAGTTACTTAAGTGATAAATAACAGCTACATCACATGTCTGGGTAGGTTTTGTCTTATTTTATGGAAGGAAATGTTAAATGTTTTTAGTCTGATTAGCAGCATTAGGATTCGTTCGCTCGACGTTTGGCGGGTACTTTTTTTATTTAACCAATCGCTGCTATTTGGTTGTGACGTATGTAATGCGCCAAATCCCAAAGGAAGAAGGGTAATAGCATCTTTCCCCTTGATAAAATTCACCAAACATTCTCTTTATTCCTTCTTTAAATCCTTGATCCGGGAATCGTTGCCAACACAGAATGTTTGGCTTCATCTACATCCATCTCGATCGCTTTGTTTACTGTTGTGTTGTACCACAAATGGGACCCAGTCATGGCTTCACAGCTCTTCGCTTACTGGCTGGGGCGTGGTCGACATCTTCCGGGATTCTTGCAAACCGTCTAGTGTATTCTGATTCCTGACCAAGTCGCTGGAGAAAAATTAAATTGAGTAGAGGGACTCGGTGGGGCCAGCCTTGCTAAGTCTCTGCACTTGTATCGGTTGATATCTGCAGATACTTAAAACTACAGTATTGAAATTGGTATCGGAACTGAAAAAGCTGGATTTGTGCGTCCCTGTCAAACATAAATAAATACTGGGGCTGCCAGTAGTTGACAAGCACTTTTGAGACTTTTTAAATACATTATCAATCAAATAATGGTTGCCACTGCCATTGTTATAAAAAAAAAAGGTATTTCCGTACGTGTTTTGGAGTCTGTGTAGTCCAAATAATGATTATGATGATTAAAATACGACTACAATTATTTATTAAATTAAATTAACTAGTCCCAATTAATCACTTAATATATACAGTAAGTCAAAATATGAACAAATACTCATTACAAAAAGCAAGTATTTCCAAATATTTCCAAATGCAGATTAAAAAAAGAATACATGAATACACAAATTCTGTTTATTTTATCATTCAATTATATTTTATTACTTTTTATTCAGCTTGAGGATCCATCCATGGCCTGCTGATACTGTTTTGTTTTTTACACTTTGATAATCACTCTCTCTTTTGCTGCTGCTCAGGAAGTCTTCGCTTCAAATGTCAAAGCTCTCGACCAGGAAATGTTAATTGCCTGTAATTACATAAAGTTACCTATGCATCATTAGCAGTCTGGGATTTCTCTTCACCGCCGGAAGACTGGTGACAATTTTAATAAGAGACAGATAGAAATTGTTCTGTATTATTCATTTTGTCTGTTGTCATGACCCTGGTACAATTTTAATTAGTTCTAACCTTGTAGCCTATTATAATGCAATACAATAGGGAACATAATAAACCCTATGGAAGCTTTTATGTAAATACAAAACACATAATTGAGTGTTTTTGGTGGACTGTTCAATTATCATTATCATTATATTAACTGCAGCGGCTTGACATCAATTATGCAACATTCATGTCAGGCAGAGTGCATGCTGGGAAGTGTAGTGTGTCTTGAGGAAACGTACTCATGCAAATCTGATTAAGCTTCTATTATTTTATTATTGCTTAGTTAAGTTTTCTGGCTATTTTCCAATTTTAGGCTTATATGATTAACCAGGCTGGCACCATCTTTCATTTCTCTCCAGCGTCTACGTCAGGAATCGGAATACACTAGACGGTTCGCAAAATCCTCAGAAGTGCGAGTTCGGGCACCAGTCGAAGAGACATATATTCTGTGTTGGCAACGATTCCCGAGATCGAGGATTTTAAGCCGGAACAAAGAGAATGTTTGGTAAATTTCATCAAGGGTAAAGTTATTGCCCTTCTTCCTACATGATTTGGGAAAAGCTTAATATACCAGTTAGTCCTGTTAGTGGTGCATTATATACGTCATAACCAAATAAATCAATAAATAAAAGTACCCGCCTACCGTCGAGCGAACGAATCCTTACGCTGCGAGGTCAGACGGTTTCTACGAAGTGAAACCGTCTGATGAATTATGCTACTATATTATGACATTTTCTTATCTATGTTATAATGTTGTTTCTTCATCAAAAACATATCTGAAGTTGTATTTTGTTTCATTCACAAAAGTTTAATATTTTGGCTGTGTTCTTTTCTCAAACAGAAAACACTCTGTTCCACCTTGTGATGTCATGTGGTAACACAGGAGGCAGTCCATACAGCTTTACTAGAATAATTTGGATAATTTCAGACCTGGAATTGCCAATCTCTACTGAATAAAAGTAAAAAGTAGCTCTTGAAACTTGAAAACTACCACTACATGACATCACAAGGTGGAAAGGAGCATTTAGACAAGGGGTGTCAAACTCATTTTGGTCCGGGGGCCGTATCCAACCTACTTTGATCCCAAAGGGGCCAGATCATACAACTCATGTCATATAAACCCCAAAAATAACAATAAGTTCAAATATTTGTGCAGAGAAACACAAATCTATTACAGAAATATTTTTTAATTGATGAACTCTTTCTTATTATAATATTATAATATTATGAACAACCTGAAACTTTAAGAAAAATTCAATTTCAACACAATGTTTTAACATGAACTTGTATGCAAATAGGAATAAGTCAATTTTTCTTGGAAAATCCTGCACTCGGCTCCACTTTTCTCATTTTGGAAATTTTGCTGATGAGGGTGTCACGGTCAACAGTTAAAACGATCGTCCTTTAAGAGCGTTTGGAAAGAGACAAGTCTTCATTTGTGCTGCTCTGGTGGGAGGGGCCACGTACAGAGACGGTGGAGACGCTGCTGTGATAAACACAGAAAATTACCAATATTTTAATAGAAAATATAATTAAAATATTTTAGTAGAAAATCACCCAAGGGCCACAAGGTCTTGGAGGGCCGGATCTGGCCCCCGGGCCTTATGTTTGACACCTGTGATTTAGAGCTTTGGAGATGTAGACAGACTAATAATGCAAGATTACTCAAACATGTGTGAATGAGACAAAACACAGCTCCAGGTGTGTTTTTGATGAGGCAACAACAATATAACGTGGCTAAACACTCAGAAGAGTCAGTTTTGTGCAATAGGCTCTATTCACAGTTACGTCACAAACTAGGAAGATGTTAGGAAAGATGCAATTACAACTTCCAGTGTAGTTACTGACCCTAGGCACACCAACCGACTGTGATAAAACCTGTTGAAGTAAATGTCATCAGCGGTAAAATGAAGACTGCATACATCTGTGCCGTTTGGAATAATCTTGAATTTGTCTCATCTAATCACATGTACCCAGTGCGCTCGGAGTTGTGCGTCAGCGTGCGTCGAAATGATAAAAACTGAGGTATGGTTTTAATTGTTATTTAGCCGAGCATAACGAAAAGCTACAGTGATGTGTAGATGAAGAAAACTGGTCCATTTTCTGATTTTTCTAGATTTTGTCAGACCGCGAACAGAGCCCGCCGGAAGTTTTCATCGCATGTTTCCAAACGTCTTCCTGGTTTGTGACGTAAATGTGAACAGAGCTTTTACAGGACCTTTAAATGTGCATCATGTATCTTCCCTAGTGCCACCTGCCACCCGCTTGTGTCCGTCCATGTTATTGTTTTGTCTAGAATGTGTTCCATTACATGTGTTTTTACTGCTCAAAAACGCTTCCCTCTCCATAGATCTGACCTGTAACCTGGCCCAGTGGCATCACCGGCCTGTAAATGCCAAACTGCGTCTGGGCAAATCAATAACATCTCCATGGAGACAAGTGTGTGCCTGACCCCAACACCAGAAAAGTTACATAAAGCACCTTTAGAACTTTTTCTCTTCAATTCAGCCAGGAAGAGAATCAAAATAATGAGGTGAGGTTTAATTTTGAATAAATACCTGCCATGATAACACATTTTGAAGTATAATAGTATATTGCTATAGAGATATATAGCAATAAATGATAATACTGAAACTGCTTTAGTCACTGACACAAAGCGAGATAATCCTATTAAACTTATTTTTAAATATACTGTATCATTAAAAAGATTGAACTGCAGCAAATAAATAACAGATTGAGCCAATAATTAGCCATAAAATGTACTTATCTAACTTTCTACACCTAAAATCTTTTGTTCTTACATAAAATGGCAAAAAATAAATAAATGAAAATTCCTCACTTTTGGAAAGAAACTGTACACACGACAAATACTGAGCTCCAAACTATAGTGCACCTGCTTTCATGTATCGAACAATAAGTCGAAAGAACAATTATTGTGACAGGCCTTTTGAAATGTTAAAGTTTGCAGAGAAAACGCAAAGGCTACAGGAGACAATAAAAAAGGGGGAAGAGGGTTGAAAAATTGCGGTTGTAGTTATACAAACTGATACTTTACAGCCGGTGTCATCAACATACCCAGGGGGTGTCATGCTAACTGAAGGCACTGTTCTGTCAGAAGCTTTCAGCTTAGACTTTAACCTGACCTTTGTTTTAACACAATCTTACCATGATGATCTGACTTAGTTAAAACTACAGCAGGTGAGTTCATTTGTGCTTAAGGCTGAATATCATTCAGAAGTTGCTGATACAATACATACCTCGATACATAAGCCACGATACGATACGCATCTCGATACAGTGAGCTTACAATTCATTATGATTCAATACAATATATTTCACAATCAATTTGATATAGTTCAATTAAAAAATAAAGGCTAAATCATGGCTGTGATACTAAAAGTGTTTATTAAACCACTTCTTGTGCAAAGTTATGAAACAAACACATTTTAATAATCAAAAACAGTGAAAATGTCAAATATGTCACATAAAAGAGTTTCCTTCATTCAGATAAGCAACAAAACTGTAGCTCTATAAAGTAATTTAGTAAAATAATTTAGTAAAATACACTAAAAAGTACTCACAATATTGATACTGGATCATCACATTAAATTATAAGATATATTGATATTTCAATATTTTTGCACACTCCTATGTGTGCTGTTAACTAACTGCTGCATATTCCGCCATAGACATATACGTAGACCCCTCTCCAGTAGTGTGATGTCACCGTCAAGTATTAATAGATTGAGACATGGCTGGTTTAAGGTTGTGATTGGCTGAATGGTGAGATGAAAATGCTGAATGGTGAGAGGAGGTGAGAAGAAAGCAGGAAATTATGTTTTTCTGCTTGAATTTATCCTTAACCTTCTTTGACCCGTTAGCATTTGTATTATTTTTCAGGTATTAAAACTTTCAAAAGACGCTTTCAATCAGTAGAAAACGTTGGCGATGGTTTAGCTGCACACAGCCTTGGAAGTGTGTGCAGTGGAGATAGCGGTGCTCGGCGGTGGACTATTGGGCTGTATTGGTGTAGTGGGAGCGTGTGGATTGGAAACATGGCCTTGGTGTGCTGTGTAATTATCAGCGGAGAGCTTTGGAGTGGTGCACCAGCTGCTGTTAATGAAAGCCTGATGCAGAAATGATGAGGCCGAGCAGAGCGGAGAGGAGCAGAGCGGAGATGAAGAGCTGTGGTGCGGACAGGTGGAGATGGGTGCATTCTCATCTGTGTTAAGCATTTGGGTTTGTACACGCAAAGTTAAAAGGTGCTGCTTTGGATTTTTACCGTCTACCTATTGTGCCTGTGTCTGTTGTATCATTATAATAAATGACTCCGGTGGATCATTATGTTGTAAAAGGAACTAATCTGCTGACATGTGCAGCAGAAAAGAGTTGTGAAGTTGTTGGCACCTCCTATGGACAGCTGCACATCACAGTAGCGATTTTTTGTTTGTTTGTTTGTTGTTTTTTATTTATCTAAATGCCTATGAGATGCGTATCACAGTGTTAGAGCCACAATTTAATTTATTAAAAAGTTATTTTATATTTTACCATAAATTCATATTTTATTATACCTTAAAAACAATTATTAAATATTATTCTTAAAATTATAGAAATGTTAAAATGATTTATTTTCAGTCCCAATTTAAGTTACTTTAGTCAATAAGTCTTTTGGTTTATAGCGTAAGAGGGTGGGTCCTAGGGAAATTAGGTCAAATAATCAGGTCAAATAGGGAGACAGGTGTGTGTGGACTATGGCATTGTGGAGGGCGACCGACACGGTCTTTGATTGCTCCGCACTGCACCGCATCGCACTGAACTGCATACGCAAACGCTGAAAATCTGCAAATAAAAGAAATCAAACTAACTACGGACTACGTGAGTTTTTGTACATTTCGTGTGAGTCAAGAAGCGGACGCCCTAATGACGGCTATTTACATGTGTTACAGCTCATGTTAAACTAGAAGCCATAACACACAGATTAAGAAAAAGAAATTGACCAATAAAGTAAGTACAGAGCAGTGGGCGTGTAACGGTGGCATTGAAAACTGGAGTTGATCAGCAAAATGGGGTCTTGAAAACAAGTGATTAAAGCAGACATGTCAGACTTATATTTGACCTGTGATACAATTATATTTGGCCCATGAGATCATATCAAATATGTATTAGAGCTGCCCGCCGGCAACAGATCGGCTACAGGGACATTATTTATTTATATTATGCTTGTTCTGGATTCAATGTTTAAGCAAAACTATTATAAAACATTTAATTTAATAAGAAAAGTTTTCACATTACATATCTCGAAAGAAGAGAAAACACGCAGATGTTGATGAAATTTTTCAATAAATATTTAGTTTGGCCCACAAATTAGTCCCAGTTTTTAATTTTGGCCTCTGTGAATTTGAGTTTGACACCCTTGGATTAAAGATTGCTCAAACATGCACGAACCACTCCAAATACAACTTGTACAACTGGTTAAAAGGTCTAAAAAGTCAAATTTGCATAGTAGGCGCACCTTAAAATTCAAAATTTTTACTGTTGTGTTATGGGTCATTTGTTTTCATTGCAAACCTGTTACTATCTCTAAAATGTGGGCCTGGACAGACATTTCTACTGCTACTGTTATCTATAAAGTACTTACATCACTTGAAGTAGCAAAAAACAGGGCCTTTAAACCCTAAACTTTGAACTACCCAATGTCCCAGGCCATGTAGTGCTACAGAGCAGGATTAGAGGCGAGCGAGCTAACTTCAGGGTCAAGCTTCGGCTAATCTCTTCTACAATAGAAGGACAAGTGTAGTCTGAAGCAGGTTAAGGACAGGGCGGACAGGACAGACAATGAGAGAAAAGCCAGCTGGAAATAAAGGCTATAGAGTAGTTTGAGAGCGGCTTCAAGTACAAGACGTTTTGAAAATAAATTTATATTTTTTTTCGTCTGACTGCGGTAATGAATAGATGCATCAAGAATCTCGGACTTCCGGTCATTGCGCAATGCAAACTGGGAAGGATTTTCTGAAAAAGTGAGCATCAAACCGCCATGTTTGTTTTCCCAGTGGGATGTGTCTATTGACAAAGCCAATCTTTCCTAGTCTTTTGAACCATATCGCTTTTGTTTCTGGTTCTGATATCATCATATTTTAGTTTTGGGATTCGGACATTGTAATTGTGTGGTTGTTGGATGTCTTAACACTGGAAAACAGCTCGAGAAATTTGTTTGCAAACTCCATAAATGCAAAAGGGAATCAGATCTGTATGACTGCAAACCTCCGTTCAAACTGTTTCGCTTCCCAATGGAATTGAAAAATAGTGAAAGGCGAAGGCGATGGGCAGTATTCATCCACGGGAAGGACGAAAAAGGTAACCACTGGCTGCCTAAATCATACCGAGTTTGCAGCAAACTTTTTGTAGGTGGAGAGCCATCAAAGCAAAATCCCGATCCCTTGCTCCACCTTAGTTAGGGATTTAAAAAGACTACACCAAAGAGAAGGGCACCAGCTCTTTGCCAAGAAACACCAAGAAAAAAAACCACTGCAAAGCGACCAAGATGTGATGTTGCTGTAAAACCACAAGAACAAGAAACTGTGAGCTCAGCCTGTTTGTCTTCTGTAACTCTCGCTTAACAAACGGGATCTCGCTTTGTTGGAGCGCCACATACAAAATGTTCACTGCAAACTCACGATGATTTCTTAGGCAGCTAAAGGTTTCCTTTTTCGCCCTTCCTGTGTATCAGTACTGCCCATCGCCTTCACCTTTCACTATTATTCAATTCTGTTGGGAAGGGAAACCGTTTGAACGGAGGTTTGCAGTCACACAGATCTGATTCCCAACAAATTTCTCTCATTTTCCGCTGTTAGGGCATCCAACAACCTCACAATTACGATGTCCAAATCCCAAAACTAAAATATGACAATATCAGAACCAGAAACAAAAGTGATATGTTCAAAAGACTAGAAAAGACTGGCTTTGTCAACAGACGCATCCCACTGGGAAAACAAACATGGCGGTTTGATGCTCACTTTTTTTGGAAAATCCTTCCCAGTTTGCATTGCGCAATGACCAGAAGTCCAAGATTCTTGATGCATCTATTTAAGTAATGTGGTAATGTGTCTCTTTCCATTTGTACTCAAAATATCCAAGTAAAACTCTAAGGTTGCAGAGTAGAGTTTTATCCTTCTTATCTATTTTATTTTATTTGATACTTGGTAACACAAGGTCAGAATGGGGACTTTCTGGTGGTCCATCATTAGGTCTGGCACAAAATCCACAAAAAAATATTGATTTGTGTTATTTATTTTGTTCTTCAAATTTTTGTTGTCTGTCCTTTGAAAATAAAAATGAAAGACTGTGTGCTATTCAATATTTTGTCCTTCCAATTAATTAACAGTAAATTGGGATGTTACGATGAGACCGTTACTGCTCCAGAGAGTCGTGCTTTCCCCAAATATATTTTTACTCTTTATTTCTTGGGCCACAACCTTTTACTTCTACTATCATTTAAATGTAATGGTACTCTAACTTTTTTGGCTTTTTTGGCAGTTCTCTAAACAGTAGTGTTATTAGTCGTTGTAGGTTTCATCTTTTTATACTTTGGGTGTTTTAGAATTTCAATTTGTTATAACAGAATTTATTTTGGCTCTACATGTTTGGTTTGTTTTTTTTTACCTTGCACGTCACATGTTATAACACCAGACGTTTTTTTTACTTTTTACAGATTGATACTTTACAGTGACATGAGTTTAGGGGGTTCTGCATGCACGTCTATGGCAAAATGTTCAGTGGTGACAAAGGTCCCATTTAGGTGTTTGATGTTCAACAAAAATGTGAAAATATCCATATATTGTGTCATTTAATGTGATGATACAGTATCGATATCGTGGGCTGCTGTATCAATATATCACCAAGAGTATTTTTCGTATATATTTTATCATTTTGAACGGCGCTACAGTTTTGTTGCTTGTTCAGAGGATGGAAAGTTGTTTACGCAACACATTTGACATTTTCACAGTTTTGATGATTAAAATGTGTGTTTCATATTCACTATGCACAAAAAGCGGTTTGACAAAGACTTTAAGGTTACGTTTACACTGAAACAGAGTACTGTATCAGAAAAGATTTGCGTCCAGACACGTCGTTTCTGTTTCGGTCTTTTCGTGGACTGACAATGAGGTTCAGTTGTTACTGAATGTAACATTGGATTTTCAGATATTTGTTTATTGTATGTTTAAACTGTTTTCTGCAATAGTGTCACATGACTGATGTCACAAACCCAGCGAATCAGGAAGGTGCAAGTCACAGTGACGTGGTCCAATAAAGACGCTAACTAGAGCTCAGTGTATCAACATCAGCGTATCAACGGTTTCAGGCGTCCACACATTGCTGGATCAGATCCGTACTCAGATGAATTCGTGGAGCTGGCAGCACCAGATCGTTACGCCTCTGGAGCCGTTTCCCATGTTTTGCATCCACGACAAAAACAACTCGAATACGTACGAGTGTGGATGGGGCTTTACTATCACAGCTATGATTTAGTCATTATTTTTCACTGAACAGTATCGAATCGATTCAAACTATATCATATTGAACCAAAAGGGAACTGTATCATATCGTGGTGAATGTATCGAGTTATGTATCGTATCGGCAACTTCTTATTGATACCCAGCCCTACTGTGACTTTAATTTTATGTGAGTTTAACAGCACAAATCAACACACCTCTGTAGTTCCAGCTGAGTCAATTATTAGTTAAAACAAAGCTCAGATTAAAGTCTAATTTGAGTAAGAGAGCTTCAGACAGAGCAGTGCCTCCAGTTAGCATCACTATTCCTATTTACAGATATTCTAAAATTGCGACTGTCAGTCAAGATGGCATTTCTTTACGGCTGCCGCAATTCTGACATGAACCCAGCTTAGTTCATATGAAAACCTGGCTCATTAAGAAAGGTAAATCTGAACATTACATAACCGCCAAACAGCACAACGAGCCACACTTTTTTTTTTAGCAAAATTATAAACAACATCCCCTAGCGTACAGGAGCATATAACGTGATTACACTTGTACCGAATAGCTAATTAGCCCCACTTTATTCACATCCTCAGCTAGCGTTTAGTAATCCTATTCCACACTTATTCGCTCACCTTGTTGTCGGAGAGCCCCGTCACTTGGTCCACGAACTCCTCTTGGATCATGAAGGCGGCCAGGTTGGCAGTGTAGGAGGCCAGGAAGATGACGGCGAAGAAGGCCCACACGGAGACTATGAACTTGCTGGTGGTTCCCTTGGGGTTCTGGACGGGCACGGAGTTGTTGAAGACCAGGCCCCAGAGCAGCCACACGGCCTTGCCCATGGTGAAGGAGGGGCCGTGCGGGTCTGCGGAGGAGAAGCAGGGGGGAGAAAGGGGCACAGCGGGGGGGTAGAGTTTAGAGGTGAGAGCGGAGTGATTTGTATTCAAGCGTGAGTGGAGAGGTGTGGTTTAGTTTGAGCTGTTGTAGGGCACGGGGTGAAGCTGATAACAGTGTAGATTTAAAGGTCTTACATTACACAAAATTGATTCTTGTGAGCTGGAAGCCATGTTGTAATGTTGTTACCTCTTCAAAAACATACCTGGACTTGTGTTTTGTTTCATTCACACATGTTCGAGTAACCTTTTATTATTAATCTGTCCACGTTTCCAAAGCTCAGAATGCTCTGCTCCACTTTGTGACGTTGTGTAGTTGTAGTTTTCAAGTTAACAGCTACATTTTACCTTTTTTTTCAGTAGAGATTGGAAATTCCAGGGCTGAAATGATCCAAATGATTCTAGTGAAGGTGTATGGAGTTTAAAAACACAGTGGAGCACGTCCCGTATTATCACACACAAGGTGGAACAGAGCGTTTTCTGTTTGTATGCAGGATTTGTGCGTTAAACATGTGTGAATGAAACAAAACAGCGCGTGGTCTGTTTGTGATGAGGAAACATTATAACATACATCAGAAAAAACATAATATAGTCGGCCCTTTACGTGGAAAAATCTAAAATGTTAGAGTGAAATAAAATGTAAATAAATACATAAGTAAGACATCTTTGCTTTCTCATGTAAAATACTGTTGCTTATAGAAACTTCATGGTCATCTAGGACTATACGGTTCGTGTTTTGTGTTAATTTTTTTTTTTAACTATTATATCAAGACATCTACCCATGCACAAATATATTACAAATTTTGACCTTCATCTATCTGTGACAATGTTCAAACCAAATACCAAATACAATCATAATGTGACATGATGGTCAAGTTTAGGGCTGTGCAAAAATATTGAAATATCGATATATGGTAGCGTTTAATGTGCTGGTACAGTATCGATATCGTGAGCATATTTTTTGTTATATTTTACTAAATTATCTACAGTTTTGTTGCTTGCTTAGTGGAAGGAAACATGTTTATGTGACACATTTAATATTTTCAGTGTTTTGATGATTAAAATGTTTGTGTTTCATATGAACTTTGCACAAGAAGTGGTTTAACAAAGACTTTTAGTGTCAGAGCCATGATTTAGTCTTTATTTTTTATTGAACCGTATCAAATCTATTTGAAATATGCTGTGTTAAATCGAAAGTGCACTGTGTGGAGATCTGTATCATATCGTGGCCTGTGTATCGAAGTATGTATCGTATTGGCAACTTCTTAATGAAACCCAGCACTGGTCAAGTTGTTGATGTTGTCATTTGGTGTTGTGGTTCTCAAGACAGAATGAGTTGTCAGTCCCACAACTAAAAAAAGCTGGAAAACCAACTAAAAGAACTATCTAATCTGAATGGTCACGGCCTAAACCCCAGTGCTAGTGCAGCCTCTGCATCTCAGGGAGGGAATTCTAGAGGTTCTGAGTTCTTATGTGAGGCAGAGTCTGTCCCTATACTGAGACAAACTTGTGTCCTCTATATACAGATTTTGAGTAGTGCTTTATGAGTGAGTTGTTTGATTTTTGTTTTGTGTTTGTGTTGGCTGCCACAGTTAACGTTCAAGCACCAATCAGTGCCTCTCAACTCACAAACTTATCTGCTCAGTGGGCAGAAAACTGCATTTCACAGTGGTTCTATGCAGCCTATTTGTGTATAAAAATGTTTTTCAGAAACAGAGTTTGCAGTGTTGGTTTTAGAAAGTTTTTATGTTTATTTCAATAGACAATCTGAACAGTGTTGGGGAGTAACAGGTTAGATAATCAGAGTACAAATTATGAGTAACTGTATTCAGTTACAGTTACTGTTTCAGTGAGTGGTAATTGGATTACAGTTACTTTGTTGAAATAAACGGATTACACTGCGGTAGTTTCCTCTTTTCACATTTCGGGCTATATCCCTTCTTTTTTTTAATCTTCAGTAATTCCACTCATTGCCGGACATTAAACCAGGTCCAAACCAGGTCTAAACCAGGTCCTAAACCAGGTCTAAACCAGGTCCAAACCAGGTCTAAACCAGGTCTAAACCAGAACTAAACCAGGACTAAAACCAGGTCTCAACTAGGTCAAAACCAGGTCAAAACCAGGTCTAAACCAGGTCTAAACCAGGTCTAAACCAGGTCTAAACCAGGTCTAAACCAGGTCCAAACCAGGTCTAAACCAGGTCTAAACCAGAACTAAACCAGGACTAAACCAGGACTAAAACCAGGTCTAAACTAGGTCAAAACCAGGTCTAAACTAGGTCAAAACCAGGTCTAAACCAGGTCTAAACCAGATCTAAACTAGGTCTAAACCAAGACTAAATCAGGTCTAAACCAGGTCTAAACCAGGTCTAAACTAGGTCTAAACCAAGACTAAACCAGGTCTAAACCAGGTCTGAACCAGGTCCAAACCAGGTCTAAACCAGGTCCAAACCAGGTCTAAACTAGGACTAAAACCAGGTCTAAACTAGGTCAAAACCAGGTCAGAACCAGGTCCAAACCAGGTCTAAACTAGGACTAAACCAGGTCTAAACCAGGTCCAAACCAGGGCTAAACCCAGACTAAACCAGGACTAAAACCAGGTCTAAACTAGGTCTAAAACAGGATTAAACAGGACTAAATCATGCTGCGTGGACCGTGTCTCCTCCTCTTCTATCAATAATATTTTTTATTTGGTTCAGTAAAGTCTGGGTTTTTTTATTGTCTTTTATCAGACAAAACATCTTATGTGAAGATTTCCGAGTCTTTGCTTCTTTACAGCAAATCAAGTAATCCAAAGTATTCAGATTACGTTACTCACTTTAAGTAATTTAATGGATTCTGTTACAAACTACATTTTGGGGTATGTCATCTGTAATCTGTAGGGGAATACATTTTAAAAGTCACCTTCCCAACACTGCCTGTGAGTAGTTTTGCACATGGCCCTAGCTGACCTCCTTTTGCACACAGGCCTAGTTGACCCCTTACCTTTGCCCTGCGCCAGGTTCCTGTTGAATCCCAGTGGACTGATGTACTCGAACATGAAGACAGCCATTGCAGTGACCAGCAGGAGCATCACGAACATCATGACCCACACTGATGCGCTGAATGGCTCTGCACAGAAGAAGAAAAGAAAAAAAAAAAAAAACACCAATTAATATTAACTATCCACTTCCTTTTTTTACCACCACTTCCTGTTCACTTCCACTCCTGTCTGTCCACACAGTCAATGAATAAATCAATCACACATTTACGTAGCCGCGGGTAACAAGCTGACTCGGGCATGTCCGTAGAGCTCCACGCCCACGCCCTTATATAGCCTCCGTTTGACAGAGAGAGAGAGAGAGCGAGAGAGAGCGAAGGAGAGCGAAGGAGTGGGGGCGGGCGGGCGCCGAAGGAAGCCCTGGTGTCAGCACTCCTGTCCTCCCCCAAGATTAAAACGCCAGAGCTAATGTATGGAGAGCAGAAGAGCAGAGCCGCAACTGTGTGCTCAAAGCGGTGGGTGAGGGAACGAGGGGAAGGTACAGAGAGAGAGAGGAAGGGAGTGCAGAGAGAGAAAGAGAAGGAGAGAGAAGAGGGAGAGGAGTGAGAAAGAAGAGGAGAAAGTGGGAGAGTAGTGATGGTAAGAATCAGGGGTGGAGGGAGAGAAGACAGAGTGAGGTGAGAGAGTGAAGAATGAAGAAAGGTAGAGAAGAGAGGTGAAGATAAGAGAAGAGGATAAGAGAGAGAAGGGAGCGAGAGCGAGAGGTGGAACGGAGGAGTGAGAAAGAAGGGGAGAAAGAGGGAGAGCGGTGATTGTAAGAAGAAGAGGTGGTGGGAGAAGACAGAGTGGAAAGAAGTGAGGTGAGAGTGAGGAAAGAGGAGAGGTAGAGCGTTAAAGAGAAGAGTGTAAGAGAGAGAGAGGTGGAACAGAGGAGTGAGAAAGAAGACAGAGTGAAGTGAGAGAGTGAAGACAGAAGAGAGGTAGAGAAGAGAAGTGAAGAAAAGAGTGTAAGAGCGAGAAGTGGAACAGAGGAGTGAGAAAGAAGGGGAGAAAGAGGGAGAGTCGTAATGGTAAGAATGAGGGATGGTGGAAGAGAAGTAGGAGGGGAAAGAAGTGAGGAGAGAGTGAGGAAAGAAGAGGGGAAGAGAGGTGAAGAGAAGAGTGTAAGAGAAAAGGGGTAAGAGAAAGAGATGGAACAGAGGAGAGATAAAGAAGGAGTAGTGATGGCAAAAATCAGGGGTGGAGAGAGAGGTGAGGGAGTGAGGAGAGGTGGAGAGGTGAAGAGAAGAGTGTAAGAGAGAGAGGTGGAACAGAGGAGCGAGAAAGAAGTGCAGAAAGAGGGAGAGTGGTGATGGTAAGAATCAGGGATGGAGGAAGAGAAGAGGTGAGAGAGTGAAGAATGAAGAAAGGTAGAGAAGAGAGGTGAAGATAAGAGAAGAGCATAAGAGAGAGAAGGGAGCGAGAGGCGCAAGAAAGAAGAGAAGAAAGAGGGAGAGTAGTGACGGTAGGAATCAGGGGTGGAGAGAGAGAAGACAGAATGAGGTGAGAAAAGAAGAGAGGTGAGAGAGGTGAAGAGAAGAGAGTAAGAGAGAGAGGTGGAACAGAGGAGAAAGAGGGAGAGTAGTGATGGCAAGAATGAGAGGTGGAGGGAGAGAAGACAGTGAAATAGTGAGGAAAGAAGGGACAGAAGTGAAGAGAAAAGTGTAGGAGAGAGAGGAGGAACAGAAGAGTGAGGGAAGAGATTGTAAGAATGAGAGATGGTGGGAGAAGACAGAAGGGAAAGAAGTGAGGTGAGATTGAGGAAAGAAGAGAGGTAGAGCGGTGAAGAGAAGAGGATAAGAGCAAGAGGTGGAACAGAGGAGTGAGCGATGGAGAGAGGAGGGCAAGAGAGCGGAGTGGGGCGGAGTAGAGAGAGGAGAGTGGGAATAAGAGAGAGAAGAGGTGGAAGAGAGAGGACAAGAGAGAAAGGGAGTAGTAGAGGAGAGTCGAGAGAGTTACAAGACAGAGAAGAGACAGAAGATTAAGAGAGAAAGGAAAAGAAGTGGCCAAGACTGAAAGAGAACACGATAGGGGAGAGAGAGATGGATTAAAGAGAGAAAGAATGAAGATGGGAGAGCGAGAAAAGTGCGAGTAAAAGAGAGTAAGAGAGAGAGGGACAGAGAGAGGAGAGAGGAGGAGGGTCCACTGGCACGCAGCCATTTCAGGCTTTTCCCGCTAAGTCCTTCTAATTGCCACTTTCCCAACAGAGACAGTCAACAGTGTAACTACATGTCAAGTGCAGGCGTGGGGGCGGGCTCACGTCTATATATACAAGAAGTGTTTGTGTTTTCAATGTTACGGTGAAGTACACACTCTGAGGATGGGGGTACTCCAGGTATTTGGGTCAGGGTGACAAAAGCGTACAATTATTACTATGAAAACAAACATTTCTACTGATAATAACAGGTCATCATATTAAAAGTTGTACGGATAATAGTGATTTTGGCATGAAACAATATTAGGGATGTCAAAAGAATCGAAAAGCTGATACTAATCGATACTAAAACCAGTATTAAAGCTAGATACTCATTCACTGGACATAAATTAACCTTTCCTGAGCAGCTTTAGAACAGGAGTCTCCCACCTGTAGTTCGGGAGCGACCAGTAGCTCTCCACCTGCTTCCATTAGGATTTCTGAATTATATGTAATGTGCTTAATATCTAAAATCGGATTTATTTCCACTGTAAGTTAGTCATTTTGATTCCTAGTTTGTGCACTAATAAATGGATACTGTGCCCTGTTTAAAGCTCGCCATAGCTCTTCTACGTTTTCAATTTCTTGCAATTGCTAAAATAAGTAGATGTTTGGCATTTTTGTTTCAAGACCAGAGGAAAAAGGTTGGAGACTCCAGCTTTACAATGATCTTGAGCTGTATCAGAACAAGTATAAGAGCACATAGACTATTATACGAACATGGACCACTATGGAACCTACCTGGACCACTGAGGGATCACACAGATAGAAGACTACGTGGTAATATAAAAGGAAGTGGTGCGATTTAATGTTAAAAATGATTTGCCACGTTTACATGAGAGCTTTAATTTTGAGTAAATATTTTAAAAAGACCATGTAAACACTTAATTCCTAATGAAAATGATTATTTGTAATTACACTTAATTCCAAAGTAAGTGGCTGGTTTGTTCCGATTTTAAAGTCAAATTCATTTATTCCTCGTTCATGTAAGTGTTTATTCTGAAAAATAATTCTGGTCGTTCAGCGCGTGCTCGTTGGGTCACCACGATCCGGCTCCACCAGTCCTCGCTTCGGACTTTCATCCACTGCTCTTTGGATTTGTGAGAGGGATGTGGGAGTGGGCTGAGGTAGAACAGCCTCACACTCAGTTTGTCTTCTTCCTCCCTTCTCCGACACTCTTCCCTTCTCCTCCTCAACCGACAGACGTAAAGCGTGACGAGAGAATTCTCTTAATTATTATCGGAACGACTGTGAAAAAAGTTTGGATCATGTTTGTGTCTGTGGCGTAACGACAAACCAAGACGACAAAAAAAGTCGGTAGCAGCTGAAGTGTGTGTTTTATTCCAGTCGACGTAAATATGTTTGGGTCCTCGTCCAATTAGAATCCTTCCTGATCCCCAGACGTTCAGCAGAATTAAATAAAGGCGATTTAACGTGTTTTCCATGTAAACTCGAAGGAGAATATTTGAATTCTGAACTATTACATTCAAAACAATTAAGGTAGAATTAAAAAAACATCATGTAAATGTGTTCATTGTTGCATCTGAATTGCTATTGAGCATCCAGTTTATTCCTTTATTTTAATTACTTCATTTTAGTATTATGGCAGCACTAATCAGTTTACACAAAAGTATAAAAATGCATTTAACTTTATCTGATATTGTAGAGCGGAACGTTCTCTAGCTGCTACAAACCAGAGACAGATCGACCAATAATCTCTAATTATGAGGTCAAAGCATTGATTTCGAGGGCAAATTGAATTCACACCAGATTACAACATGTCCTTGAATATCTCTCCCAATAAACAAACGGAAAATAAAATAAAATACTATCTGGACAGCTTTTCAATTGGCTTCAACAATTTGTTCATCACATTATAAATTCGATAAGCAGATGTAACTACAAAGACCATGATCCTTTGCTGTGGAAAGGTGCACTAACTGAGTCATCTGTCATCTTAGAGGAAGGATGTTTTTCAAGACATTTATGAGCAATTAAAACTAAATGAATGCGAGACAGAAAGGTTTAATGCCATATTGTGGAACATTTCAAGCAAAGCAATGGCATCTTGATGGAAAATTAAATGTTCTTTTTTCCCATGTATTATACAAATGTGTCTTGCCCCAGTACAGATCTATTGTAGAAGTAGTTCTCGAGGTCAAAATAAGTCATTAGAATGCGTTTTATTGTCCGATAATCAGGAAGTGTGCAGCAGTATACTAGTTGTTGTTAGCTTTATTATCACAGCAAATGGTTATGGTAAGTACAGAATCATTTTGGACCACTTCAAACTGTTTCAACTCAACTAATTCTGTTTTTAAAGGAGTAAAACTAAGGTACAATAAGGTACTTTAACTAGCCTGATTCATCAGACGGTTTCACTTGGTGGAAACTCTCTGACTTTGCAGCATAAGGATTTGTTCGTTCGGTAGGTGGGTACTTTTTTTATTTAACCAATCGCTGCTATTTTGGTTGTGACATATGTAATGCGCTGCTAACGGGGCTAAATATTAAGATTTTCCCAAATCCCATAGGAAGAAGGACAATAACTTCTTTCCTCTTGATAAAAATCACCAAACATTCTCTTTGTTCCGGCTTTAAATCCTCGATCACGAGAGTCGTTGCCAACAGAGAATGTATGGCTCTTCGATGATTGGCTGGTGCCCGGACTCGCACTTCCGGGGTTCTTGCAAACCGTCTAGTGTATTCCAATTCCTGACCTAGTCACTGGAAAGAAATGAAACTGAGCAGAGGCACTAGGTGGCACCAGTCTGACTATACTTTAACACTATTTTTAGAGGTTTTTTAATATGTAATTTCACTATAGTAAAGCTGCATTGTGTAATTTATCTGATGGGGACGTGAGGGGGGCATGTCATATGTTCCATCTATAGTGCAGCATTTGTAAAATTACTGATGTTTTGATGATTGAACTAACCTAAAAACATGTCTTCTTACTATGAAATGGGATGCTCCTCCACAGATCTGACCTGTAACATGGCCTGGTAGTGTCATTTGCTTGTTTCCATGGTTCTAAATTTTAGTTTTAATACCATACTATGAAAAATTCCATTGCCTTTAACAATATTGTTTGAGCATCTCTACAATCACATTAAAGAGACATTTGGCCTATTCACATATCTTGCTTTTAATGACACTCACTACGCTTCAGATCCATAATGCATATTTATTCTGTTGCTTTTGTCTGTCACTTGAGCGTGTTTTAAAAATGAATGCGACGCCCACACATCCATCTGCTGCGTGCACAAAGACTACAACCTCGGGGAGAGAGAAAGAGGTGTCCGTGGGATTCTCAGAAAAATATTGGGGGGAAAAAAAAAAAGTCACAGAAATTCCACGTTTCAAAATGGAAATGAATGCAGATATAATACGGCAAATGTTGGCCTGATGCTTTGTTTTGATTTCTGCAGGTTACATCAGGCTTTAATATAGTGAAATAAAATCCAAATGGAGTACATGAGTAGCATACATTTTGCTTAGACAGATCCTAGAATTAAATTTTCTCAAAAATCTAAACAAAAAAAACAAAAAATAATAATGATTACACAAAATGCCCCAGTACAGATGTATTGAACAAGCAACGGTTGAGGTCACAAAATACACCCACTGCACGCTGTCTGTATCTAATTATAAACTGCTTTATTGCGCAATAATCAGGAAGTATGTGTTAGCATGCTAGTTGTTGTTAGTCTTACAGCCTTTAAAGGTGCTGTAGCAGATTTTTACTGTGTTAAAAATGTGAAAAACAAAGCAAAGTCATATTAAATTGCGTTATTTTCTGATCTATGTTATAATGTTGTTTCCTCCTCAAAAACATAAGTGGTGTTCTTCTCTCAAATAGAGAAAAACCTGTTCCACTTTGTGATGTCATGTGGTGATATACGAAGTGCTCCACTGTGTTTTTAAGCCCCATATACCTCCACTAAAAGTAAAAGGTAACTGCTGAACTTGAAAACTACCACTTCATGGCATCACAAGGTGGAACAGAGCATTTTGAACTTTAGAGATGTAGACAGACTGATAATAAATAATTACTCAAACATGTGTGAAACAAAATTACATTATAACACAACTTAAAGCTCATAAGAGTCAATTTTGCGTAATAAAAGACCTTTAAACAGTTTGCAGTGGTCAGAAGTTATTAATTCATTATTCCCTGTGAATGTTTAAGAGCTTTCACAAGTTTTGCCATGATGGTAAAGCTGCCTGGCCTGATTCATCAGCCGTTTCAATTCATCAAAACCATCTGACCTCGCAGTATTAGGATTACGATGGTAGGCAGGTACTTTTTTTATTTAACCAATCGCTGCTGTTTGGTGGTGGCGTATGTAATGCACCAAATCCCGTAGGTAGAAGGGCAATAACGTCTCTGGAATTGTTGCCAACACAGAATATACAGCTCCATCTACATCCATCTCAACCGTTTTGTTTACTGTTGTTTTGTACCACAAAAGGAACCCAGACAGACGCTTGAGTTTGACATCATGGCTTCACAGCTCTTCACTGATTGGCTGGTGCGCGGTCTACAACTTCTGGGTTTCTTGCAAACGTCTAGTGTATTCCGATTCCTGACCTAGTCGCTGGAGAGAAATAAAATTGAACGGAGGTGGCCCCAGCCTGACTAAAAGCTACCAACAACTAGTAAGCTAACGCGTACTTCCTGATTCTCGGCCAACGAATGTAGACAGTACAGAGCTGATTTATTCGGACCTCAAGAGCTGTTTGTATAATATATCTGCACTGGGACAAGACAAATTTTGCTCCACGGGGAAAAAAATCGGTACCGGCCCTTTAAAAGTCATATTGCATTTCTTCCCCCCAAAAAAATACCGCATCGCTACAGTCGACTTAGTCCAAAATGAAACAAGACTTTCCCTTATTTTGTGCTTGACTTGCCGTGGTAAGCGGAGACTATTTGCAGTGGAGTACATAGCGTGTGTAAGATGAAAGAGTAAGTATTGACAGCTGTGTAAGTGAGCCGCGTTAGATCGTCCAAACACACAGCAAACAAATACAAGACGCTGGAACAACACAGAGACGAGCGCCGCTGTGCTCCAGAGCCTCTCACTGAACAGCGCTGGCCAAATGTGAGAACGATACTGGAATATGAATAGGTAAATGGTAGTTTTAAAATAACACAAGTGAAAGGAGTTGTGTGATTGTTGTAATAAATAAATAAATTAAAGAATCAGGGGCATTACTAGTGTTTAAAAAATACATAAAAGTCTAAATGTTCAGTAAGTTTGCATATTGTGTAAATTGTTGCGTTGTTGTGAGATGAAATGAGAAAATATATAGTTTTTCTTTTACTGTGGCACTTTGAGATTCACAAATCTAAATGTAAAGAGCATTAAGTACAACAACTCACCTTTAACAGATAATACTCCCTACAACTGTACAACAACTCACCCTTATGTAACAGATAATACTCCCTACAACTGTACAACTCACCCTTATGTAACAGATAATACTCCCTACAACTGTACAACAACTCACCCTTATGTAACAGATAATACTCCCTACAACTGTACAACAACTCACCCTTATGTAACAGATAATACTCCCTACAACTGTACAACAACTCACCCTTATGTAACAGATAATACTCCCTACAACTGTACAACAACTCACCCTTATGTAACAGATAATACTCCCTACAACTGTACAACAACTCACCCTTATGTAACAGATAATACTCCCTACAACTGTACAACAAACTCACCCTTATGTAACAGATAATACTCCCTACAACTGTACAACAACTCACCCTTATGTAACAGATAATACTCCTACAACTGTACAACAACTCACCCTTATGTACAGATAATATCCCTACAACTGTACAACAACTCACCATTATGTAACAGATAATACTCCCTACAACTGTACAACAACTCACCCTTATGTAACAGATAATACTCCCTACAACTGTACAACAACTCACCCTTATGTAACAGATAATACTCCCTACAACTGTACAACAACTCACCATTATGTAACAGATAATACTCCCTACAACTGTACAACTCACCATTACGTAACAGATAATACTCCCTACAACTGTACAACAACTCACCCTTATGTAACAGATAATACTCCCTACAACTGTACAACTCACCATTATGTAACATAATACTCCCTACAACTGTACAACAACTCACCATTATGTAACAGATAATACTCCCTACAACTGTACAACTCACCAATATGTAACACATAATACTCCCTACAACTGTACAACAACTCACTATATGTAACAGATAATACTCCCTACAACTGTACAACAACTCACCATTATGTAACAGATAATACTCCCTACAACTGTACACTCACCACACTCACCCTTATGTAGCAAATAATACTCCCTACAACTGTACAACAACTCACCTTATGTACAAATAATACTCCCTACAACTGTACAACTCACCCTTATGTAACAGATAATACTCCTACAACTGTACAACTCACCCTTATGTAACAAAGAATAATACTCCCTATGTACAACTGTACAACTCACCCTTATATGTAACAGATAATACTCCCTACAACTGTACAAAAACTCACCATTATGTAACAGATAATACTCCCTACAACTGTACACTGTACAACAACTCACCCTTATGTAACAGATAATACTCCCTACAACTGTACAACTACCCTTATGTAACAGATAATACACAACTGTACAACAACTCACCCTTATGTAACAGATAATACTCCCTACAACTGTAACAACACCCTTATGTAACATAATACTCCCTACAACTGTACAACAACTCACCCTTATGTAACAGATAATACTCCCTACAACTGTACAACAACTCACCCTTATGTAACAGATAATACTCCCTACAACTGTACAACAACTCACCCTTATGTAACATAATACTCCCTACAACTGTACAACAACTCACCCTTATGTAACAGATAATACTCCCTACAACTGTACAACAACTCACCCTTATGTAACAGATAATACTCCCTACAACTGTACAACAACTCACCCTTATGTAACAGATAATACTCCCTACAACTGTACAACAACTCACCCTTATGTAACAGATAATACTCCCTACAACTGTACAACAACTCACCCTTATGTAACAGATAATACTCCCTACAACTGTACAACTCAGCTGTATGTAACATAATACTCCCTACAACTGTACAACTCACCCTTATGTAACAGATAATACTCCCTACAACTGTACAACAACTCACCCTTATGTAACAGATAATACTCCCTACAACTGTACAACAACTCACCATTATGTAACAGATAATACTCCCTACAACTGTACAACAACTCACCATTATGTAACAGATAATACTCCCTACAACTGTACAATAACTCAACAAGTTTGATAATTCTTAGCACATGTAACACATGTACAGTGTATTTTTGGAAAAGGAGAAAGGAGACTGTAGTTGACGTGCTGTGTCACTGTACAATATATTCTGTTCCTTTGTTTCCAATAAACTGTATTGGAAAAAAAAGAAGAATTTCTCATCGCATGTCTCCAAACGTCTAACTGGTTTGGGACTTTAGCGTGAATAGAGCGTTTAATAATATCCCCGTGGAGACAAAGGTGGAGGACCCCCACCATAAAACTTAAATACAGTGCGCCGTTAAACCCATGATTGAAATAAATAAAGTAAACATATAGCCTAAAGGTAATAGTAAATCCTGTGCAGAGAATAAAATCGCTGTCATATTAAAGAGGCCATTGAGTTCTCACAAAGCTGCTAAATCCAAGAACCTGTCCCATGTATTAAATTCTGTCCCAGTTTCTAGAAATACTTTTAAAATAGGTGAAACGTCGCTAACATTTGGTACTGTGTGTTACGTGATTATGGTCAATTTGCCTGACCTGACACTACAGACACACACACAGACACACAGACAGACGGGTGGGTTAGGCAGTGAGTGAGTGGCAGATACCGAGGAAGGCTGATGGAGACACTGTTCCGTTGCTACGGGAGACCATGACGCTGATCCCGGTTTCCACGAACGGGACGGAGAAATCGATGACCTCAGAACGCTCCTCATTGATCGTCAGAGACCCGACGGCCATGACGGCTTTCTTATAGACCACCTGCAGGAAGGAGAAGAGATCAGGTGAGGAGAGGTTATCACTTTGTGTCACGAGCCGCCAAAGTAAAAATGATGGGTTTCAGAATGAGGAAAAATTAAGATTGTTGCCATTTATTTTGAGCTAATAATGTCACTTTACTACTTTTCTACAAAATGCTGCTTTTAACACCATAAATCTAAGTTGAAAAGGACATTTAAGTGCATTGAATTTAAGACTTTATTGTTTGTTTTTAAAGCTTTGAATGGACTGGCTTTCCAAATTTACATCCCTACACATGCTCTGAGGTCTGAAGGCGAAGACTTAAAGCCAGAAGGGACCGGGTCTTCTTTGTGGCCGGCCCAAAGCTCTGGAACACTCTGCCCCCCCACGTCCGGAGTGTTTTAAGTCTCGTCTTAATACCCGCTTTTATTCTGTGGCACTGCACACTGCGTGAGTTGTGTGGTCCTCTGTGTATTTTTTTTATTTTTTTTTTTATTTTATTGGTTTTATGTATTTGTTGCTATTCTGTGGTTTTGCTCTGATTTTATTTTACTGGTTTTGTTGTTTTAAGACCAGTATGATTAAATCTGAGCATTTATTTTATCATTATTATGTATTTGTGCAGCACTTTGGAAACTGTTTACGAAATGTGCTATATAAATAAAGTGGATTGGATTGGATAAAGGCGCACTATGTAACATTTCTGGTGAAAGGTATGGTATTGCTTTGCCTAGAAAGTTACACAGTATGTTGTTAAACGTAGTCATCTCCATGGAGACAAGCAGGTGATACCATAGGGCCTTGTCATTTTTGAGCCATAAAAAAATTTGAAACTGAATAATTGTAAGATACATTTAATGCCATACCGTGGAACATTCCAGGCAAAGCAATAACATCAAGAAAAAGTTACATAATGCATCTTTACATACTGTATTTTTCAGACTTAAAGGCGCACCGGATTATAAGGCGCAGTATTAATAATGTTGAATTCTCTCGTCTATTTTCATACATAAGGCGCACCGGATTATAAGGTGCTTTAAGCGAAACAAACGAACAACACTTGAGACTGATCCCATTGGCAGACCGTGGAGTAACTCGCCCGGCGTTGCATCCCTGTCTTGGTGAATGTGTATTATGAATGTGGGTGGATAATTAAAGTTAAATTTTTTATTTCCTATGAGGACGGCTCAAATATACATTGAGTAATAATGTGTTTAATTCAGCTTTGCACACATTTGTTTACATTTTACAGAAACAAAACTTAAAACCACATGGCTAATTTGCATAAACTATAAGCACTGAAAAAACAGCTCGCTCCTTGTGCGCTGATGCGTTCAACTTCTGTCGGACTAAAGGACACGACTCAGTGGAATATGTGTGTTCTTTCTGTGACAGAGGATGTGCTGCTGATAGTGAGTCTGTTCTGTGACTGTATTGTGTTGCAGATGGTTCATGTGAAACATTTTCAGAGATCTGCGAGACTCCTGACTACAGTAGCTCTAAGGCTCCAACAATCCATCAAGAGGTGTGGCTTCGTAGTTTACCATACTAAACCATTTTGACAGATTTTTGAGCGCCGTGTACCACATAAAATTAGTTCGAAGTCAATAAGCACAAGCAGACTTAATACATAAGGCACACTGGTAACACTTTATAATAACTACACCTTATTTAGCCTTAATAAAGCATGAACAAAGACTTAATTAATGATTCACACTTAGTAAATGCTTAATAAAGCATAATTCGTCTTCACTTTAGAAAAGCTCTCAAAAAGACTTATAACAGATAACAGCTGCCTGAATTATCATTGCATTGCATTATTAGTAAATCATTCTCTCATAACTTACTAATGATTAATAAATGCTCAAATGGTTAGTCCATGAGTAATTAAGTATGAAATAATTATGAGTAACTATTTACAGCACAGGCAAATTAAGTGCAAGTGCTAATTAAGGTAGTAATTAAGTAGTTACTAAGCGTGAATCATCATTAATTAAGTCTTTGTTCATTATTAATTAAGCCTTTGGTCATGCTTTATTAAGGCTAAATAAGGTGTAGTTATTATAAAGTGTTACCGGTGCACTGGATTATAAGGTGCACTGTTGATTTTTGAGAAAATTTAAGGATTTTAAGTGCGCCTTTTAGTCAGAAAAACACGGTACTTTTTATGTTCCAACCAACATGCCAATAGCCCTTTTAATTAAAGGTCCTATATTACACAAAACTGACTCTTGAGCTTTAAGCCTTGTTATTATAATGTTGTTAAATCATCAAAAACATACCAAGAGTTGTGTTTTGTTTCATTCACACATGTTTGAGTAACGCTGCATCAATGGGCTGTAAACATCTCCAAAGCTCAAAAGAGGGAAGAAACATGCAGAATATGTATGTAATAAACATCTGTGAAAACACAACTCCAGCTATGTTTATCATGAGCAAACAACATTATAACATTATAGATCAGGAAAAAAATGCAGAATGTGGGCCCTTTAAAGCAAATTTTGTACTAATCAGCTATTTGTCACTACTATTTAACCCATGTAACTACTTAGATCTTGAGTGAAAATAACTAACTCATAAAAGCTGCACACACTGGTGAAACGCGGTGTCACATATAAACATATTTTATTAAGCACAGTTTTAATCACTGGTGCGGAACTTTAATAAGAATCATAATATGGCGGTGACAGTTATGGCTAAACAGGAGTCTATTTTTCGTCATAAAAAACCCAGACAGCTGTAAAGTTTAGTAGCGTTAAATGAACAGGCAGAGTTTAGCTCCGAGTCGGGTCTGTAAATTAGAGATATGCACAAGAGGAGCTCAGATTAGTTTATTTTGTGAGATGATGCCAACGCCGCATGGCTGAAAACACTAATTCGCTTTTTGAAACTACAGCAAAACAAACTCTATACATTTATGCAAAGGAACTGTACTGTGTACCAGTAGAGACTATGAGGACCTATAGGGGGCGCAAGTACTACATAACACCAATAACCATACCTTAAAGATGAATTCATAGTTTAACTGTTTAAAAGAATGACAACTTATAAGGTTTAGAAGTTTAGGTTACAGTATTAAAGATTGAGATTTGAGATTTATATTAAGAAATTTACATTCTTTGACAATGCAACATATAACATTAATGAAATCATGGCAGAAATAACAAAGACAAAAAATTTAAAAAATTTGCCTAAAAAGGAGTGGGAAGAAGAAATCTAATTACTTTAAGTTGCATTTTTGTATGAAATAAAGTTTGATTTATTGATTGAATTTATTTAATCGCACCCCCCTCTGCTAATCTAACACAAAAGACCGTAAAGATTAAAGATCGTATATTACCCAAAATTGACTCTTGTGAGTTGGGCTGTAACAATAACCGGAATATCGTGATATCGTATCGTCAAAGTTCTCACAATAATATCGTGCACCATCACAATATATCGAATTACAAGTCTCTTTTCTTAAATTAAAAGTTACGGTACAGCAATAGCTAAAAAAAAAAAGACAGAGGGAACTACAT
Source organism: Boleophthalmus pectinirostris (assembly GCF_026225935.1). Classification (NCBI taxonomy): domain Eukaryota; kingdom Metazoa; phylum Chordata; class Actinopteri; order Gobiiformes; family Gobiidae; genus Boleophthalmus; species Boleophthalmus pectinirostris. Next base: position 24,514,503 of record NW_026571115.1, on the reverse strand, counting down.
AGACCATGATCCTTTGCTCCATTTCACAGTAGACTAAGCTATTTTAGTCTTAGTTCTTTGGATTAAGTCTTGTCAAGGCATTTTAAGAGGAAACAATTGCATATTTAACAGTTTTAGTGTGTTTAGTCTCCACAAAATATCGCAATAAGTATCATACCGTGAGATGTATATCATGAAAATATTGTCCTGAGAGATTTGGATATTATTACATCCCTCCCCACGATATCCTGAACTTTTCCCACAATATTGCAATAAATACCGTGAGGTTCATACTGTGACGATATCGTATCATGAGACTTTGATATCGTTACACCCCTACTTGTGAGCTTTAAGCCATGCTAGAATATTGTTAACTCATTAAAAACATACCTGGAGTGGTGTTTTGTTTCATTCACATGTTTGAGTAATCCTTTATTATTAGTCTGTCTGTATCTCCAAAGCTCAAAAGTGTAGTGCAGCACTCCTGATAGAACAACAGGACATCACAACACGGAAGAGAGTGTTTTCCGCCTAGGGGAATGTTTACACGAGAACGCTTGCGAGTAAAAATGACAATATATATATTTATAAGTGCCATTCATTTAGACGGTGACAGCGTTTTCGGGGCTTAAAAAACGCAAAAATCTGAAACCACCCTCCAGAGTGGAAAAGTTGAATACACTTCGCTGTAGCATTTTCGTCTACACTGCCCAAGACGCAAAACTCTGGCCAGATCTGCTCACGTTGCGTTTACGTCACATACATACAGCACACAGAAACCTGGCACGCATACCCAATCGAATTCCACACACTTTTGCGTCACCGTATGCACGCTGATTTCCTCCTGAAAACACTTGTCTAAACACGAAATAAAAAGTGAAGACGCGATGCCACTTTTGCGTCTTCTGTTCAGACCGTCATCATATAAACGTAGCCTAAATATGCAGTTTGTGTTTGTGTGTTTAAACGTGTGAATGAAACAAAACACAACTCCAGGTATGTTTGGAATGAAGAAACAACATTATAACATACAGAAAATAGCGTAATATGGGCCCTTTAAGCAGTTACTAAGCCTGAATCATTCTTAATAAACATATTATTCATTATCAATTAAGTCATGCTTTGTTATGGCTAATTAAGGAAAGTTATGATAAAGGTTTTTTCTTGAGAAACTTGAAATCATTCAGTCATTTCCAAAGTCATTTGCAGTCTGTTTTTATAGGACTAAGTGTGAAATACAAGCCAAGAATTATGTAAGAGTCTTGTTTTTTTTGTTTGTACTAAAGTATAAAAGAATAAGGGAACAATCATGATATTTTAAAAACAGTAAAAGATTAGATGATTGTAATGCATAAATGTTGCAAATGCCAACAATATATAATTTGAGCGAACCGTGGCCAAAATATACGTCAAAGGTAGCCAATTTTAATCTGTGCTTATCCACTTCTTGCATATAAAAATGTGTCTCTTTCTCCTGATTTAACTTTTGCCATCTTTTTATTTTACCATTCTGTTTTCTTTGGTATTAAAAACCTTTCTCATCCAAGTCTAAGAAGTTTCATTTGAACAAAAACTAAAATCAAGTTAAATCAGTCTTGTATTCAAACTTCTACATTATTTAGTTAAGTACAAGCGAACACTTTCATACAAGAGCAGGTACGTACCTCTCCCACCATCCCATTCCAGACGTTGTTGATTTTCTTGCCATGTTTGCCATTGGTTACCAGGTACAGGTCATAGGTGAACTTCACGTATTTCGCGATCTTCTTCAAAATGTCGATGCAGAAGCCTTTACAGCACTTTTTGATGTAGGTTCCACCAGATTCAGTCGAGTTGCTGTGAAAGAAAAAAACAAAAACCTTATTATAGTAGCTGTTTTTTTGTTTGTTTGTTTGTTTGTTTTTGGTACCTAGGACAGGATATCTAGACGTTGGTTGGGTCAAATGCCGAGAAAGCTTTTCCTGTCTCCATGGCGATGTTATTGTTGAGCCCGGAATATTCCAACATATGGCATTATACTCATCTGGCATATTTCTAATTACAGATGTTTTTTGCCAAACAAATTGTCTTGATGTGCACTGTTACTGTGAGCGGACTTGCCCGTCTACAAATCTGACTTGTAACTTCGCCTGCTTGTCTCAGTGAAAATAATTTTAATGCCATATTTTGAAACATTCAAGGCAAAGCGATATGAACTCCATGAAGAAAATCAGCTTTGTAGTGCACCTTTTAAGATGCTCCATAACCCGTGTCACTGGGTCAAGATTTTTGGTATTTGCAAAAAGAGAGAATGAGAGAGGGATTTCAAAAAAAGAAAGTTAGAGATGACAACCAAACTCCACCTCCTTAAAAGGGTCTGCCCAGTTTTGTATTTGAGCAAAGTTTGTCTTGCCTCAGTACAGTATACGTGTATATTATATTGTATATTGAGGTCAAAGTAAGTTGGTTGTGTACTTTCTGCATCTATTTCTAAAGTTTTTTATTGCCTGAGAAATCAAGAAGTGTGTAGTTAGTATGTGAAAAACTGTTAGTATTACGTGACCACAAAACTCTACTATGAAAAGTAGTAGTAGTATTTTATTCGGTCATTTTGCAGCACTACAAAACAAAACATAGACTGCAACCCCATGGATCATGACCGAAAGGGTTTAGGCTGAAGTAAAAAGTACTTATAATGCCAAACCCTTTTAAACAATGACAGAATTTCAAAAAACGAAAAGCAGCGTATGAACATCAAGTTTGCATTTACAAGTTCACCTACGACTTTCTGTTTATATAAGACACAAAATATAAATTGAAACAAACTAAATTTAATGCATAATGAATTGATGGCAGAGCTCTGTATCATTCAAAACACTTTATAATCTTTTTTTTTAAAGGCTACAACAGTGTTAAGACTTTTTTTTTTAATCATCACTCAGATTGTTCCATATACTAACCCCTCCAACAGAAATACTTTTTTTTCCCAAGATGCTAGTTTTGTTTTCAGTTATGGTCACACGAACCAACAATCAGTGGTGGGGAGTAACAGATTACATGTACCGGAGTTACGTAATCAGAGTACAAATTATGAGTAACTGTAATTCAGTTACAGTTACTGTTTCAGTGAGTGGTAATTGGATTACAGTTACTTTGTTGAAATAAATGGATTACACAGCGGTATTTTCCTGTTTTCACATTTTGGGCTAAACCAGGACTAAAACCAGGATTAAACCAGGTCTAAACCAGGTCTAAACCAGGACTAAACCAGGACTAAAAACAGGACTAAACTAGGACTAAACTAATACAGTATGACACTAACAATAGGGTGGACATAATTTAAGTAAGAAGTGATCTCATATAGAAAGCGATTCTCTATCAATAATATTTTTAATACAGTTAAGTAAAGACTGAACAAACAAGAAATTCAGGATGTGGTCGCTACATTCATGTAGTTTTAAAAAGCATGACAATATCAAGTAATCCAAAGTATTCAGATTATGTTGCTCACTTTAAGTAATTTAATGGATTACGTTACAAACTACATTTTGAGGTATGTAATCTGTAATCTGTAAGGAAATACATTTTAAAAATAACCTTCCCAACACTGCCAACAATAATGACAAAGAAGGCACAAAATTCATCGACCAAAACAAAAGGCAATGTTAAAGAAAAGCATCTGCCCTGCCAATAGTCGTAGTTTACTTGTGAAGAAAAGTGATTAGGACACTTGGAAAGCAGAAGGCATAATTATAATTGGCATGCGAGATCATGTCAAATATGTATTAAAGCTGACCCGCCAGCTACAGATAGGCTATAGAGACATTATTTATTTAAGATTTTGTTATTATTTTATATTATACTTGTTCTGGATTCAATGTTTAAGCAAAACTATTATTAAACATTTATATTAATAAGAAAGGGTCTACCATTACATATCTCAAAAGAAGAGAAAACATGTAGAAGTTCAATACATTTTTCAATAAATATATAGTTTGACCCACGACTTAGTCCTAGTTTTTAATTTTGGCCCTTTGTGAATCTGAGTTTGACACCCCTGGCATAAGGTAAGTGAGGAATAACCTTGGACCATTCTGAATGAACTACTACTTTTTTTTTTCACATTTTAAGTAAAAGTAAGTAAAAATCAGGTACAGCGCCTTTAACTCCAGTGCCCTTTGTTTTGATGCAGCATCTGGCGAACACAAAACACCTTGGTCAAACTTCTATTATTACCCTCATTTAAATCATCTCCGCGTGCACCTGGGACTCCTTCACCTTTAAGATCGGGTCATTTACTCTCCCGTGACAGAAAAACACCCAGAAGTCCCTCCCCCCGCTTGCTCGTCTTTTGTTTTGGACGGCGTTCTGTTGACGGACCATCTGTGGAAGTACGCTGAGAGTGCAGAGGTTCAGACAGAGATGGACTTGGAGCCACCCGTGAGTCTCATTTCAATTTCAGATGTGTGCTAATGAGACAGTATCACCCCGCGCTACGGTTAAACAACAGGGCGGACGCGAAGTTGATAGAAAGTGAACGGGGTCGATGAATTTGCAGTTACCTTGAAAGATGGCTACCGTGAGAGCGTTTAAAATTAACCTCAAATGTGAACTGTTTTGATTTGATCTTAAGTTATGTTGTGTTTTCGTTTTCCAGTGTGATTAACAAGCCAAGTACGAAACTGAAAGAAGTTGATCCTAAAAGTAAACTAAAAGAGGTTTCAGGCAAATGATTCATTCCTGATTTAAGGATTTTGTGAAGACTTTTCCCCATGCAAAAGAAATAGTAAAACAGTGAAGGTGACCATGCTTGTAGTATAAAAAATTATTGTGGTAGAGTAAACAAGCGGGCAAAAAAGGTCAGAGGCACTTGGTTGTAAATATTTTAAAGTGGTTACATGAGCCGAGGAAAAAGAAATAGTATTTTTATGTAAACTGCACTATTACAACAAAACTTTACATCTGAACAGTGATGTAAGTGGGGATTTTTTGAGTGGGGATATGCAATTTGTAATGTCATTATTACGGTCTAAACCAGGACTAAATTTGGACTTGAGAGAGAGAGGGAGAACTCCAAGCCTGTGGAGCAGGGTGTCCGCAAAGCGCGATCGGGCAACAGCTGTGCTTAACCCCGTGGGGTGTGGAAATCTGCGCCGGACCTTTCTCCTGTGGTCACCTGACAGTCTACGTGGGCGCACCTCTGGGCTCGTACTGGTTCGGTCCTGGTTTAGACTTGTTTTAGTCCTGTTTTAGTCCTGCTTCAGTCCTCCTAGTTCAAGTCCTGGTTCAGTCCTGTTTGAGTCCTGGATACCTCCGCCAAGGAGGTTATGTTTTTGCCGGCGTTTGTCTGTTTGTTTATTTGTTTGTTTGTTTGTTTGTTTGTCTGTTAGCAACATAACTCAAAAAGTTATGGACCGATTTTGATGAAATTTTCAGGATTTGTTGGAAGAACTGATTTCATTTTGGGGGTGATCCGGAAGAAATCCTGGATTCTGGATCACTTTGAAATTTTAGTTAACATTGTGGTAAATGGGGCCAAAAATTTTGTTTCTCAATATCTCGCTTAATTATTGACCAAACCCCATGAAATTTGACTCAGGGATGGACAATGGGATCCTCTTTCATATTCCAAAGGCTGATCCGGATCTGATCCAGAAGACTGATTTTATCGCAATTTATATAAAAAATGGGGGTAGTCCTTGGCGGAGGTCTGTGCTCTCTGAGTGCTTTTCTAGTTTAGTCCTGGTTCAGTCCTCCTGGTTCAAGTCCTGGTTCGGTCCTGTTTAAGTCCTGTTTTAGTCCTGGTTCAGTCCTGTTTTAGTCCTGTTTTAGTCCTGGTTCAGTCCTGGTTCAGTCCTGTTTAGTCCTGGTTCAAGTCCTGGTTCAAGTCCTGGTTCAGTCCTGTTTTAGTTCTGTTTTAGTCCTGTTTTAGTCCTGATTTAGTCCTGTTTTAGTCCTGTTTTAGTCCTGGTTCAGTCCTGGTTCAGTCCCATTTTAGTCCTGTTTAAGTGCTGTTTAATCCTGTTTTAGTCCTGGTCCCTCATGTCTCAAGTCACTATAGGACAGTCCTGCAGATATCATGACCCTATTGTTTTCACCATTGCCAAAAGCTCTGGTTTGACATTTAAGTTGTAGCTATTTTATATTTGTTTTTTGTTTTTTTTATATCTCACGTCGAGAGAAGTGGGTGGACAGTGTACTTTTACTGTCGCGTACCACGCCCACTACACCCTTGTATCTGAAATTCCTGTCTGTATCCCTAATATCCACCCCTAGCCCCTAATCCAAGTGTGGGCAGTTATTTTTTTCCATGGGGCCACATGAGAAACAGAAAATATTGTGGAGGGCCGGGCCAAAATGCTTAACTCAATTCTGCATCATATTCATTGAATTTCTTTATAAAAAGCAGTAAATAGCGTTGTTTTGACACACTGGTAAGACTGGTAAGAGTAAATGTTATGACTAAGCAATAAAAAAGTGAGGTTGCCTTACAAAAAATGTCATTAAAAACACCTCTACAATAAAAGTAATGCAGCTTTAGTCCATGCATGAGGTAAAATGATAAAATATGTTTATTTTGTAATTCCTGTACAATGCCCAGCTCTGCCCTAACCCCTCAAACACTACAGGCCTGCACTCTTACGCGGACTATATACTGCACTTATTAAGTTTAGTGCATTGTGGTTTACACTGACCAGTCTAGTGACCATCGCTGAACACTACTTTTCAAGTTGCACTGTGGCCAATTTTGTGTGCACATCTTTTTCACTCACTGGACATTCAGGCACTACTAAAAATGGTGTGACCCCTAAATAGTAACCAAAGTAGGGCATAGTGTGGACATGCAGACTCGGCCCATGAATTTATATGGCAAAAATACATCTACTTTAGGCATATATATGTTATTTAAGGAGGATTTCATAGTTTCTTTGTGGGTGTAGTTTTAAAACAATCTAAGAAAAAAAGATCCCCATATCGAGTTGTTGTGAATACTGTGATAACAATAATTTGGTGTTATATTGTGCAGCCCTACACTTGGAAGTACACATCTGAAGACATTTCCATAATTTTCATAACACTTTTACTTTCCCTAGAGTAATTTCTCCAATACTTCTTCCACCATTGATGCCTTTTATAACGTTAACAACAGGTCCTGCATTATCCCGGAGAAAATAACACCATCTGGTACCTAACTCTTTTACACGCCTGGGGGCCATCTTGGAGTGACTGAGCTGGAGGCCACTACTGCTGCTGCAATAACCCAGCTCACTGTGTCCATTTAGGCGCACCGTAATACAGTGAAGAGGAGGCAGGCCCGCAAATGTGATGTTATGGGCCCTGCTTGTGGACTGGCCAACTCGGCATACACAGAAACAGAGCCCCAAGGCGGTCCATGGGAGTCCAGCGCATGTGCGTGTGAGAAGTTGGACGCTTTCGAGCTTGGATGACTGAATTTTCTCCAACTGGGTATTGCGCAGTGGGTCGGAGGGTAAAGGGTGAGGGTATTGGCCTGTGAGCGAGTTAGTTATAATACTATACTTCTTTCTACCAGCAGGTTACATAACAGTTTTCTCACTCCAGATAATGTAGATTTCTGAGCTTTATACCATGTTATAAAGTTGTTCCTTCATCAAGAACATGCCTGAAGAAGTTTGTCATCCATGCCAGATTCGAACCCTCCTTATGGTTAGTTTTAAGATTCTGTTCCCATATTTTCCATAAATATACAAAAACATGACACAAAACTGTAAACAAAGACGCGTAGAGAGCAAAGGGAGGGTAGACTCAATGTCAAAAACAAAAGTGAATCTTCTAAAACAACACTTTGTTTTCTGCGAATGTAGCATTTTCAGAACAATAAAAGATACCATGGTGATCTAAATATGTCCACAGAAGTAAAATACCTCCTCTTTATAAACAAAAGTGATGTTGTAGGCGCTGTATCAGATTTTTACAAAAGCATGGAAAAAATGAACAATTTAATTTCTGCAGTGGTCCAAACTTATTCCAAAGACAATAACTAGCAAGCTAATAGTGCACCTTCCTTATTTGCCTAGTGTGCAAATGATAAAAACACTTAGTTGCACACCATTGTCTCATTTTGGCCCTAAAAGTTGATTGGTAACACTTTAGTTTAGGGACCACATATCAGAGACCTGGCCCTGATGGGTACGGGCAAATAGTTGCTGAAATGGGCGAGTTTTAACGTTCTGGAATTTTGTGGGCGGGAATGAGGGTGGGTTGTGACTGCACATGGGCGGTCAGGACTAAATCAGGACTAAACCAGGACTAGACTACACCGGGACTAATTTTGGACTTAAGAGAACCTCGAGCCAGAAAAGCAGGGTGTCCGAAAAGCACGATCGGGCGACGGCTGCGCTCCGTGCGACGTAAAATTTTATTTATGTGTGATTTCCAGTTTAAATTATGGTCCATAGTTACTCCTAGAAACTTGTTTTCAAAGACTCTTTCTAGTGGTGTATTACTGAGCATAATTTGTTCATAATTTTGTTTTGCAAATATCATAAATTTTGTTTTTTCTACGTTTAGCGACAATTTATTAATATCAAACCAGACTTTAATTTTATGTAGATCCCTTTCCACCATTTGAAAAAGCTGCCTTTGGTCTTCACCTGAGCATTGGACAGGATCACAACCATGAGTAGGTATGAATAGGGCCTAGGAGAGATTGCTAAATTACTGAAACATGCATGGACGACGTCTAAAACCTCTTCAGGCATGTTTTTGATGACATGATAATATGGTACAAAGCTCCAAAAAGTAAATTCTGCCTAATACCTCCTCTTTAAAAACCAAGTAACAACAAAACAACTACTTCATCAAAACAAATATTCTTCCTCTCCAAGTTATTCTCTCTGGGCGGGGGGTATTGGACCGTGAGCAAGAGGACATGTGGAGCAGTGGACATGAGCTGCTCCTTGGAGACGTGATTTCAGTCCGCCCTACTTCACAGCACTATTCTGGATGGGCAGTCCCAGTTGGGCTTCGCGATGGGGATCATGGGGCTATATTACGACTTAATGATGCTGAAGAGTTAATCCAACCAGGAAGATACTAAACTTATTCATACCTTCATTTGTTGCTGTCAGTCAATCACAGCCTACCATTCTTCTTTAAACCAAATCAGTCTTCAAACTTTACAAATACATCATCTCTTCTTGCTGTTTTTTGGATCAGAGGAAGAGTAAAGCATCTGCCCCAAAATTCGTGAACAAAACAAAACGATTATCAAATGATGGGACCTGAAATGGGACATATTTTTCCATTTCTTGTCCAACACTAAGCGAGCCCCGCAGCAAAGATATATTTGATTATTAATTTAAATTGGCCAATTTAAGCCAATTAAGTTTAATTTGGTTGAAGTCATAGTAATCATGATTTGAGTAGTTTAAGGTTAAGGAGAGACCATTTGAGATATTCCTGAATAGTTCAAGTAATATTCTCGCCTCTAACTAAATTATCTTCCAGCAGGGTCCATTGTAATTTTCTTACTCCAGCTAAGTATATTAAAATAGTCTTAAATACACTTGAAACTCAAAAAAATAGCCATTAACTAATCAACTTACCAAACCAAGTCATAAGTCCTGGTTTGGAACTGGATCTGTGGCTGATAGTAGATATTTGCCGGTACTGACATTTAGCTTTTAAAATCCATAACAAGGTCCACAAATGTATTTTAAGTTTAAGCAGAGATCAAAAATTTACTTTTCACTTTTGTAAAAATGATAACAAAATGCATTTGGATAGATAATACTTATTTATCACGAAGGAAATGCATTCATATGTGGGATATAAAATAATTTGTGACATGTTTTGGTAACAATACAGATATATTTTAGCCTAATGTCTCTTCTACTTCCATTTTTACTCATGAGTCTGTTCAAAACATAGACTGTATAGATAAATCAACACCAACTCGCTACATGAACTCGCTCCTGATTTAATTTTTGATTTTATTCAGATCCCAATTAGCTGATGTCCGTGACACCAGCTACTCTTCCGGATGCCATAGTCTCTGGGTCCATTTCACTTTCTTTTGAAAAACTGCTCCTCTCTTTGTAAATGCTGTTGTGAGCCGCGTCATTTTGGTCTTAAAACGTGTGTACATGATCCTGATGTTTATATTTAGCTATTTTTTCAGTACATCGACGTAAAAACATTGATAACAGACAAATCAGGCGCCTTCTTTCACTGAGGTCCCTCCCGGTAGAGTAGAGCAAAAGGTTTGATTGACAGGGCTGTTAAGCGCCCTCCCCACGCCAAACCAGCAGAGCGAGCGGGAAGCAGTGTTTCCTTCAACAGCCTCACCCCTATAACCCAGAGGTGGGACCAAGTCGTTGTTTTGAAAGTCTCAAGTAAGTCTCAACTCTTTGACCTCAAGTACGAGTCAAGTCCCAAGTCAAATACAGGCAAGTCCAAGTCGAGTCTCGAGTCAATGACCCAGGAGTTCAAGTCAAGTCCAAGTCGTCTGCTTTGAGCTTGAAGTCATTTAAACTCTTTTAAACTAAATTGTACTTAAAAAGTCATGGTATACTTATATTAGAGTATTATATAAGAGTTGTAGAAATGTACATTTTTCCTTTTTAAATGTCTGGACAAGAGTGTGAATTATTAAGGTCAAAACGGAAAGAATTCAGATTTAAGAGCTTAATAACAGTTAGTTTGTGAAATGGTCTAAGCATCAGGTCTTCTCAAGTCACAGGGCTCAAGGCCGAGTCAAGTCTCAGGTCACTGATCTTCAAGTCCAAGTCGAGTCCCGAGTCTTAATCCATTTTATCAAATCAAGTCTCAAGTCCTAAAAATAGTGCCTCTAGTCTGACTCGAGTCTTACAAGTCCCCACCTCTGCTATGACCTCTAGCCTCGATAAGCTTCATTTGACTGGAGCCTGAACACTGCATTAATCCACTTCTTTATACAGTCTATGGTTCAAAAAGACAAATCTGATGCACTGAGAACAACGGAAATGACAATAAATGATCGATATTTGCCAATCCCGCTAATGGAACCGACATTTTGCCCATCCCTAATTTACATTTTCTGAGGTGCTTTTATTTTCTTTTTTTCTAATTCCAGCTTTATCGACTACTCAAATCAAAATATTCTTGTACTCACTCCTTGATGTGCTTTCTGCAGGGCACAGAGTTCCTCATGCAGGTGCCGGTGAGCCTCTCCACGTCCTCCACGATCACAAAGGGCTTCTCCTCCAGAGTGACGATGGACAGGTGGTTATCGTCCAGCTCTGCGTCTCCGAAAGAGTTAAAGCGAGGCCACACTGGGTACTTGAGGCTCAGGCTGCGGTTGTCCACTTTACCCATCTGGAAACATCATACAAAAGAAATGGATTAGAGAATTTGCAGGTTTAAAACAATAAAAAAAGAACTTCTTCATTTTAAAGAGTTTGCAAGAGTCCAAAGTTATTCCTAAGTTTTCTACCACTTTCCTATAGCATCACAGTTTCTAAGCGCACAGTTTTTCTTTTTATGATTTTTTAATACCTATACTATTGTTGTATAATAGTTGTTGTTCAGCACTTTGGTAAGCGTTGGCGGTTTTAAATGTGCTTTCTAAATAAACTTAATTCGATTTGATCAACAACTTGCATTCTAAAGCGGCACTTTTTTAGTCACGGACGATAAAAAATGCTTTAGAATTAGAAGCCGACGGCACAATACGTGAAAAACAAAAGCCTTAAGGTAAATTTCTGATTCAAGGGTGAGCGATGCTGAAAAAAAAAACAGCTCATAATGTGGTATTTTTAATTCTCACAATGACAATAATCAAAACATATTTTTGCAATCCATCCAAACAAAAACAACAACAACAAAAAAAACTGTACTTGAATGAAAGCTTTATTTTTTGTGCTACATTTCACCCACTTTGAGATTTGATTTAGAATGGTCCCTGAACGATCCTTGAATGGTCCTTGGTCCAGTGAAAACCGCTTTTTGGTCCAGTTATTCAGGCCTGTATTGGTTCTGGCTCATACCTGGTTTAGTATTTATAAAGCAAAACATTTTGGGCTGATGTTTGATGAAAGGGTTTTAGAGCAAATGAGAATCAACGACGCAGTAGATTTCCAAGAAACAGAGTCCAGAAAATAGCTCATTTCAAATTCGAACAGAGCACGGCTATTTTTGAACACAATCAATCTGGTAATGCAGCTAATATGAAGACGTGCCAGCGGCGGTGTACAAAACTGAACGACTGAACTGAAGAGTCTATTACAGGTTGGTAGTACTCAGAGTTTTAAGAAAACCACATTTTTATTTATACTTAAAGGGCCCGTATTACTATATTCTGTGATATAATCTAGTTTCCGTTAATAAAGAGTTCCTCAAACATGTGTGAATAAAACAAAACACAACTCTAGGTATGTCTTTGATGAGGTACCGTTATCACATGACTTAAAGCTCACAAGAGTTAATTTTGTGTGAGATAGATCCTTAAAATTACTTTAACTTCTTTTACCTTACCTTCAGATATGAGTTTTTCCACAAATTTCTCTTCTTTATAAGTACAAAAATCTGTCATATATTTAATGATTAGTTAGATTACATTTTTAATACATTTCACATCTAAAGTGTTATGTAATACCCAACTAATACTGAGGTTACGTTTACACTGAAACAAATCACTGTTTCACCATATTGGAAAAGATCTGCGTCCAGACACATTGTTTCTGTGTCCACAATCAAAGCCTTCCCTATCCACACAGTAACGCGAAACCGCCTGAAACGCTAGTCACATGACTAGGCTGGCGTCACAACGTCACGTGGGCAGTAAAAACAAGGAAATGGACCGTGTCTGAAGTTGTAGTAGCAGATTTCGAGCCGAGGAAGCTGGCAAGTGTCTTTTCTACTCGCAAGTAGTTCTGGCTACACTGTTTCCCATTTGTCTATGGTTTGTTTAAACTGTTTTCCACAACAGCGTCACATGACCAATGTCACGAACCCAGCGAATCAGGAAGGCGCAAGTCACAGTGACGTGATCCAATAACATTTACATTACATTACATTTGATTATTTATTTCGGTCACAGGTATATTTTGACATTAATTCACAGACAGTCATATTTAACATAAGGACAGCAACTAGAGCTCCTACATCAGTGTATCAGCGTTTTCAAGCGTCCACACAGTGCTGGATCAGATCTGGACTGTCGGCACCAGTTCGTTCCGTCTCTGGAGCCATTTTCCATCGGATAAGTGTGGACGAACACTGCATCAGCAACGAAAACTACTCGAATACGTACTAGTGTGGATAGGGCCTGAGTATATGGGTCACTACTTTGTACTTCTGCTTGAGCAATAATATTATGTTTACACAAATTTTGTCTATTACCCATTGTTATGTCTTAGTACGACTTAATGGTCTTCTACCCATTTTTTCCCGCACATTTGAACAATATGTGTCTTGTCCCTGATATACTGCACGTCTCGGGGTAAAAAAAAAAAAAAAAACATTGCCCGCTGTGTGTTGTTTGCATCTCATTAGAAATCATTTTATTGTTTGACGATTAGGAGGTACATGTTAGGATGTTTGTTGTTCTTAGCTTTACCGCTCTGGTCTCTGAAAGTTGTGAAAAGTGCTTATAAACTAATCACGGAGAATAATTAGGATGCCCAAAATGCATAAGGTGAGGAATGACTTTGGAACACTGCAAACTGTTTAAAATGAAGTAGTTTTTCAGACAGTAAAAATCAGGTACAGCTCCTTTAAAGATAATGACGCTACATTTTGAATTTACTGCATTAGACATAATACAAGAGAACATCGAAGTTGGACCAAGCAATTCAACAAAAGTACTTATTATCTTGCTTTATCATACTCTCAGACCTCTCTCAGATCTTCACATATAATTACACTATTCGAAACCCTATTACAGGCCACAAAAGGACCCCAGGAGTAATGGCGTATTTTGAATCCGATTGAGTTTTGTGCAGATGCTTGGTGCTGTACAAAGCCCTGATTGACAACTATAATGAAGAGGCGCTGTCAGGAGTCGGGGGGAGGCAAATCTGGAGAGCGGTGGGGAGTCCTCTGTCATCTGCATAGCGCTACACACCAGCTGTCTCGGTGTGGAATTGTGTTGTTTTACGCACAAATAAAATGATGTAGATTAAATGGTGGTGTTATTTTAGGCTGGGGTATTTTCAGTTGTATGGACGCTAGAAGGCAGACACCAGATTAATGAAATGTCACTGTACGATGTAATGACATAGCTTATAAATACAAATTGGATACAGTCATTTTGTCTTGGAACTGTAGCAAAGGGTTATGGTCTATGTAGTTCTCTGGTTTATATTCTATTCCAGTGTAATACTAGTCTGATTCATCAGCCAGTTTCACTTTGTGGAAACCGTCTGACCTCACAGCATTAGCATTCATTCGCTCGACGGTAGGCGGGTGCTTTTTTTTACTTAATCAATCACTGCTAAATCCTCTAGGAAGAAGGGCAATAACGCCTTTCCCCTTGATCAAATTCACCAAATATTCTCTTTAAATCCTGGATCTCGGGAATCGTTGCCAACACAAAATGTATGTGTTCGTCTTCATCCATCTCGACCGCTTTGTTTACTGTTGTGCTGTACCACAAAAGGGACCCAGACAGGCGCTTAAGTTTAACATCATGGCTTCACAGCTCTTCACTGATTGGCCAGAGCGAGGTCTACAACTTCTGGGGTTCTTGCAAACAATCTAGTGTATTCCGATTCCTGACCTAGTCTCTGGAGAGAAATGAAATTGAGCGGCGGCACTAGGTGGCACCAGCCTGGCTAGTATAACACACAAAATGCATGTTAAATCCAGGGACTTGACATTTAATTTAAAGGTGGACGATGTAACTTTTCTGGAGGAGGGTACACTTACTTGTCTCCATGGATGACTGTGTAATCTCTCAGTTTTCCAGGTAGGATCCATAGCAAGAATTTTTACTTTGCTATTTGTCTCCACGGAGATGTTGGTCGACATATCGGGCTGATATTTGCACTTTTTAGCAATATTTAGTTTTGTACAACTTGCTGCCTAAAAAGTACATATAAAGTTTATTTGAAGACTTTAGTGCAAAAAGATAACTGCACAAAACGTGACTGCACAGCTCTCGTCTTATCGGTTTGCAGTAAAATATCCCGAGTTTGTAATAAATGTCCATAACAGAATTTGCAGAAAATAATGAAAACTGGCCTCACAATCCTACCCAAAAATATTGGCAGAACTTATCGACCATTGGTTACTGGAGTGTTGTATGGCAATAAACATACAAGTATTTATCTCCATGGAAATGCCACCAGGCCAACAAGTAACAAGTAACATTCGTGCAGAGGCAAGTCCGCTCACAGTAAAAATGCAGGTGTTTTAAGGTATTGGTTGAGCAATAAAGCACCTATAATTAAATAAACATAAGGTAAAACCATACTGCCATACTGTGGAACATTCCAGAATTATTTATTTATTACCTCCGCCAAGGAGGTTATGTTTTTGCCGGCGTTTGTCTGTTTGTTCGTTTGTCTCTTAGCAACATAACTCAAAAAGTTAAGGACCGATTTTGATGAAATTTTCAGGATTTGTTGGAAATGTGAAAAGGAAGAACTGATTTCATTTTGGGGGTGATCCGGAAGAAATCCTGGATTCTGGATCACTTTGAAATTTTAGTTAACATTGTGGTAAATGGGGCCAAAAAATGTTGTTTTCTCAATATATCTCGGTTAATTATTGACCAAACCCCATGAAATTTGACTCAGGGATGGACAATGGGATCCTCTTTCATATTCCAAAGGCTGATCCGGATCTGATCCAGAAGACTGATTTTATCGCAATTTATATAAAAAATGGGGTAGTCCTTGGCGGAGGTCTGCGCTCTCTGAGTGCTTTTCTAGTTTCCAATTTTTTTTAACATTTTAAAACGTGGTATTCTCCCTCTGTATTTCAAATCTGTCATTTCTAATCTTTCCTATAAAGTAATCAGACTGACAATACGGCCAAAACATATGCATGATTTTCGCCAACAGCATAATGCATACGGCTCCCATAGCATAAAAAATTCAAGTGGTGTGGCGGTGCGTTCAATGACAGCAGATTAAAAACATGCACATCGACACACAGCAAAAGGCTCACACAGGAATATATGTGTTCTGAATAGCAACACATGGAAAAATACAGCTTGATAGCCCTGGCGAGTATTAATAATTCAGATGGTTTTCAGCATGGGTGCCTATAGACCTCTGCTACCTACTTACCAGCTAGCTACACCTGTCTACGCTGTATGCACCTATTTCTGTGCTATTTATGCATTTTTGAATGGGACACAGAAAGGCTTTGCTCCTCGGTTAATATTTAATGTTACAGAGGCCGGAAAACAGCGCTGGCACTTCACTTCATCCATTTCAAACCACCATTTTTGTTCTTGCTCAACATTCAAATGCACCGGGAAACATAAAAGCTTCGGCGGGTAAGTTTTTACCGTGTGGACATACACTTGGCGTCTGGCGTTGACACAAATTGGAGCAGGTAAGAAGCCCGATTTCTTGCTGAGCGTAAAAGAAAGGGGAAATGAAAGATTTACATGTACCTCTTTGACCTTACTAACTATAGCGATAAAAATGCGGTGTGAAAAATATCACCAAAACAAGGTCGTCTGGCGAAAGTGAGGAGAAGGACTTTGCTGAGTGTGATGGCTTCAAGTAAATCAGAAAGAAAATGGTGTCACAAGTTCTTCCAATATATCTTGGGGTCAGCAATGGGGTCAGACAGGGGAGGATTTTGTCCCCAGTTTTATTGAATATGTATCTAGATGAATTATCAACAAAGCTTAAACATGTAAAACTGGTTGTGTAGCTTGAAATCTTGTTGTGAATCATTCAATATATGCAGATTACTTTGTCGTTTTTAGTCTGAGCACTACTAGTCTCTAGCAGCTACTCAACATCTGTTCAGCTTACGGTGTGGAGCACGAGATACATATACCGTATTTTCCGCACTATTAGGAACTCTGGATTATAAGACACACTGTCATTAAATGGTCTATTTTCTAACTTTTTTCACAAATAAACTGCACTGGACTTTAAACGAAACACAACAGTTGGATGGGTCAGTGGTAGAGGTAAGATCTTAAGACCGAGCCCAAGCCCGACTCCAATATGTGGAGACACCGGTATGGCTGCCGTTTCAAAAGATACATGTTTATTGTTTTGTATTGTCACTGTCCTTGTCTGTTTGAAAAGAGAAATTGAAATAAAATTAAATATAGATCCTATATTACGCAAATTTGACTTGTGTGAGCTTTAAGCCTTGTCAGAATGTTGTTACTTCCTCAAAAACATACCTGGAGTTGTGTTTTGTTACATTCACATGTCTGAGTAATCCATCATTATTAGTCTGTCTACATCGTCAAAGCTCAATATGCTCTGTTCCACCTTGTGACATCATGAAGTGATAGTTTAATCACTTCTGTCTTTACTTTTAGTTCAGTAGTGCTTGGTTGAAATTATCTAAATGATTCTATCGAAGGTGTATGGAGTTTAAAAACACAGCGGAGCACTTCCTGTATTACTAAAAGAACTAAAACGTGCGCCTAAATGTACGAATGAAACAAAACTCAACTCCACTTATGTTTTTGATGAGGAAATAACATTATAACATAGAGCAGAAATAGCAAATTATGGGCTCTTTAAATTTATGAAGTAGTCACGTAATAAAAAACTGTAATTAAATAAGTTTTATGCTTTAATGTGGAATATTACAGGCAAAGCAATAAAATCTGCATATAGCGAATCCTCATAAAAGATGATGAATCATGTATCTCAAAAGAACATTTTACAGAAATCGCAAATTGGTCCTATTACAACATGTAGCTCAAAAATATGACTTTTTCAAAACATAAGGTTAGAAATCTAAAATGAGTTTTGTTACAGACTACACATCCTGCCACTATGGGCTAATCTGAACCGCATGTTTTTAGAGATAAGGCAAAAAAGTGCCTAAAGAAAAACTGACCCAGATATTAGGACAACGCGCAAAAGCACTAAAAGTCCGCGTTTCATCCGGGAACTTAACTTTAACTTAACCTTCTTGCTGTGGGGTGCGAATCTTAACCACCCCACCACGATGTCGCAAGATTACAGCAGGTGAAATCCATGTAACCACACGTGCTTTTCCCCGGGTTGTGCCTGGGTTAAGTCATTACCAGACAAGCCCAGAGGAAAGCAAGCCAGAATTAGCATTTTAATTGTTTTGCTTTGAGTACTCCGCTATCCTGTGACTGGGATTAGACCCTTTTCTCCGCTACAGTCAACAGCTCCCATCTCCGCCATCACTCCAGCTCTCCGCCGAGGTACGGGACCGAGCTACCCATTCCAGTGTGTCACCTCCAGTCTCCGGGGAACACAGGAATTTGTCTATCTCTCTTACCCCAGCTGCTTTGCATTTCACAATCCAGTGAGTTCGACTAGCGCGCGCATACAGAAGTACACGCCGATATGTACAGTATAAGCACAGAGGTCCGGACGTGAAAATGGGATCCGTAATAGCGAAATGAAGGCAAGGATTTGTGCATAATACAAGGGCTGTAGGACTAGAAAATAAATTGCGAAATGTATTGAAGAGATTGCTGAGGGCTTTTTTATCTCGCCGGAATAGGTGCCACTTTGTACTGAGGTAAAGTAGTTTTATAAGTCGTTCTGAGGAGCAAAGAATTGACAGTGTCCCCCAGTTTTTCCAATCAAGAGCGCAGTTTGTGGCCGTATAGTTTTCATCAAGCTCAATTATGAAGCAGTGTGAGTTCTGCCGTCTGACTGATGATAGATAATGAAATTAACTAAGATGCTACTTTAATAATCCTATGAAGATGTGTACTATTTTACTGCAGACAGAGAGTGAATTAAATGTTTTGCTCCTGGGACTAAAATGCATGTTGTTGTTTTTTTTTAATTGCCTGACACTTTACGCAGCCACTTTAATTAATGCTATTATTGTTGTCTTAAAGAAACACGGTTTGGTATTGCTTTGCTAGGAATGTTCCACTGTACGGCATTAAACTTATTTATCTCCAAGCAGAGGGCACCAGGATCTGTGATAAGTTGTGTAAGTAAGAACACATACCAAATGAAGCAATCACAGCAAGTTGCCAATCCTTCACCAAAAAAAAAAAAAAAAAAAAAAAGTTACACAATTCACCTTTAAATTGTGTTAATCTGTCCTGGTTTGATGTGCAGTTTTACTCCTCAAGGACGTAGGTTTGCATAGGGATGGTGGGACGTGTCACAACCAATATTTGGGGAAGACAAAATAGTCCCGACCAATATTTGCCATTTTATTTTAATAAACAAAAATAAAAATGTATTCTGATATTTTTTCCAAACTTAAAAGTATTAATTTAACACGTTTTAGTTCACATTTTGTTTGGGCTGACACGGGACATATTTATGGATGTAAACCGTGATATGAAGTGCGTAATCGGGTGCATTGTCAGCTGTAGTCCATTTAGTCAGTGTACCTAAGAGGTCAGTGTCAACTTGAGACAGAGACGTGAGAAGTATGATATGACACAGACTTGTCGCTATTTCATTGGCTGCAACAGACTTTGAAAAAAACTCTTCAGAAGGAACTTACTTGGCTTCATCTTCAATTAAACTTGCCTTATAATGTGTCTTTTTGCGGAAAAAGAGCGACTATCACCACAAGTGCACCTCAAAAACTGAGCTCTACTCGTGCACTGTTAGCAGCCCGACTCTATTGACAAATGTTTGGACATTACCTCACAAATATCTCATGACCAACAAGCAAAGGGAAATCCACTACAAACTTTTACATCGCTGTCATCTGGTAAAGCAACCTACATCTAAGTACAAGTCACCTGTCTGATGGTTTCATGGGGGGGTTGGCTGATAATGTCCCCACCAAAGCTGAGACCAAACCTACGGCCCTTGTTACTCCTAATGTAGACTTGAACTGATCCTGTTTTGGTTCTGGTTTAGTCCTGCTCTAGTCAAGTGAGAGCACAACCTGAATTTCTTTAGAAACTACCAAAAATATTAAAAGCTGGTTAGATTTTAGAGATTCTGTCAGGTTTTCACCATTGCACTACCTACAATACGAAAAATGTCGAAGTTAATACAATAGTAGATTTCAATACTGTTACATCCCTCATGTTCAACGCAGATACCCTTTAAACCATTTCGACCCATTTTTGATAAAATGTCAGACTAAAAGACACTATTCAAACTGAATCTCTTTCTGAATCTTTTGGAGCACAGACAAATGGTTGGGCTCTTTGTGAAGCTGAGGCAGCTTTGGCCTCTGCTGTCTGATCTGCTCAAACTGGGAACAAGCTCTACACAGAGGAAAGTCAGATGTAAAATTCTGAATTATTTGGGGGTAAATATAAAAATATGTATAGCTGGTGTCCCTGGGGATGATCTGGTAGACAGCAGATTGGATATTTGCTGGGTGTTCTCAATTCCCTTGTCAAAATGTCAAAGCTGAAGCATATTTCGCTAAAAATTAGATTTGGAGACGTGTAATTAGACAAAAAACAAAAACAAAAAACAAAAAAATGCCCAGACAGAATTAATATGAAAGTCCTATCAAATGTTTGTGTGTGTGTGTGTGTTTGGAGTGTAAACTGGTCCAGATTTTACTCTGGTTGATTTGACTAAAAATAAGTGGGCTACAGATTTCCATTAATGTTTCACGTTTCACTCATGTCCATGAGATTGATAGTTCCCTTTTAATCAGAACAAACCAGGATTTTAAGGCCCTGTATTATGCAAAATTGACTCTTGTGATCTTTAATGCATGTTAAAATGTTATTCTTTCCTCAAAAAAGTACCCAGAGCTTATGTTTTGTTTCATTTAAAAATGTTTGACTAATCCTTCATTATTTGTCTGTCCACATCTCCAAAGCTGCAAATGCTCTGTCCCGCCTTGTGATGTCAGTAGTTGTAGTTTTCAAGTTAACAGCTACATTTTGTTTGGTATAGATTGGAAATTCCAGAAATGAAATCATCCAAATGATTTTAATGAAGGTGTATGGAGTTTAAAAACACAAATGGAGCACTTCTTGCAATACCACATGACATCACAAGGTGTAACTCAGTCTAAATATGCAGGGTTTGTGTGTTATACATGTGTGAATGAAACAAAACACAACTCCAGTATGTTTCTGAAGAGCAAACATTATAATACAGATCAGAAAATAGTATAATATTGGCCCTTTAACTAAAAGTACCACGCATGGTCCCACGGAAATTAAACCTCAACATTATCAGCTTGCAACTAACACAAAGCTTTAAAAATTCCACACACACACACACAAAAAAAAGGTTCTTCAGTACGTCAGGGGTGCCCTATTGCCCCCGTCTTATTCATCTCTCCTCTCACTTTCTTTGTAATTAAACTGAAAGAGGTGATGAAGACTGGGGAGCACAGAGCACACAGCACACCCCTATCCTCTGCTAAACTCCAGATATCGCACAGGCACACACAGCAATTTGTGCGGGGCAGCGAGGGCCAGCAGGAGGTTACGGAGATAGGGCCCGTGGGATTAGCGCATTATAACATCCTACAGACCCGGCCATCCGATCGCATCACCATCCTCCGACAGATTAAGTGCCACTTGGCGAAGAGATGACACTTCTGGCCCCCGAGAACTGCCTTTCCCTGCGCTATGGTTTTTACTTCACCAAAAATACTCCTTCAGCGAATACTTTGGACACTTTGGACACTATCTGCTATTATGAATAAAAACAGGGCAATAGGGCAGCCTTGGCGTACCCACAGACAATTCACAAAGCGTTATGATAGTTACAAGATGATAAAGTTGGGTTATGTAGCTGCTTGGACACTTGTCAAATCATAGCTTGTCAAAGTGATATTTTCACTGCGTAACTTTTCAGGTTGGGGGTCTGTCACCGTGAAGATGCCATTGCTTTGCCTGTAATGTTCCACAATATCATATTAAACTTGTATACGATGCAATTATTGAATTATGGGCGTTGTCATTGCTCAAAAACACCTCTGAAAACATGCATTCTGATGTGAGTGTGGTCACTTTTCCACAGACCACACCTGTAAATTGGACTGGTGGCGTCTTCTGCTTGTCTCTACGGATATTGATAAGTTTAATGCCATATTTTGGAACATTGCAGGCAAAGCAATAGACTCTCAAATCCAATCCAAATTCACTTTATTCCTAGAGCATATTTGACAAACAAAGCAGTTTCCAAAAAATCAAAAAATTAAGGCCACAAAAGGTAAATTGGACATACCAGTCCCAAAACAATAAAACCAATAAAAGCAAATACAAGTAAAAACCATAAAATCATAAAATAGCAGTAAATAGTAAAAGAAATAAAAGAACGCAAAGGACAATACAAGTCATGTGGTCTTAAAAGCCAGAGAATAAAAGTGGGTTTGAAGACGAGACTTAAGACACTCCTCCACTGTGGGGGGTGTTCGGACTTGGGGGGTTAGAGTGTTCCAGAGTTTGGGGCTAGCCACAGAAGACCCGGTCCCCCCTGGTTTTAAGTCTCATTTTAGGCACCATGAGCTGGAGTTGGCCCTCGGACCTCAGAGCGCGCACGGGGGAGTAAATCTGGATGAGATTCGAGATGTACTGTTAGGCCAGTCCATTCAAAGCTTTAAAAACAAACAATAAAATCTTAAAATCAACTCTAAAATGAACTGGAAGCGAGTCCATGGTGAGAAAAAGAAGTTACATTGTGTACCTTAAATGTTTACTTAAAGGTCCACTATGTAAGTTTTCTGGAGGATGGTCCACCACCTGCTTATCTCCACAGATATGTCACTGTGTTGCCTGGTATGATATTGCACCTGTCTTTATCCATGAAGATAAGCAGGTGACAGGTTCCAGTTCAAGTTTGTGGAGAGGCAACTCTGCTGACAGTAAAAATGTGTGTTTTTGAAGGTATTATTTAGCTGATAAAACACCTATAATTAAGTGAATGCAAGATAAAGCAATGGCATCTGCGTGAAGAGCGTCTGGCAAACACTCTAAACTATGCAAAAAGTTGCAAAGTTTAAATTAATATTGCATCACTGTCATAAGCAAACGCAATACTGATAAAAAACAAAATATATAACAGTATCAGACAGAATTATACAGATACAAACACGCCAAGATTTCCCTCTCCTCAGACACATCCAACAGCTCGTTCACTGTAATCCAACATCAGCGTCTTAAAGTTGGAAATGTTACAGTGGTTTTTCACAGCACGACGTTTGCAGGTTCTATTTCTGGGCCATGTGGGGTTTTCACTGAGGAGTTTGCATACTCTCCCTGTTTCTGGGTTAACTTATAACTAGTGTCGTAGTACTTGAGACTGGTCTTGGTCTAAACACTGGCCTCGAGACAGTTTTTTGCGGTCTTGGTCTTGTCTCAGACTTGACCACGTTTGGACTCAGTTTTGAAGCCGCTTGGACTCGGTCTTGTCCAGGTCTTAAAGGCGCTTGGACTCGGCCTTGTCTCAGTCTCAAGATCTGATACAAGTACAGTGGAACTAGATTTAAAAAAAAAACATTGATACATATGTGCCGAAATAACTGTAAAATACAAAGAAATGTCGAAAATTACAAAGATTGGCCTGAATTTGGTCTCGATGGACTGCGGTATCGGTCTTGTTTCAGTCTTAGCCTTAAAAAGTCTTGGCCTGGTCTCTTTCTCGACCCTCAGAAGTCTTGGTCTTGTTCTGGTCTCTGGAACCCTGTGATCTCGGACCGGTCTTGGTCTCGATTAGTGCGGTCTTGACTACAATACTACATTACTATCTTCCAGCTTGGTACTCTTAAGAAAAGATTAAATTACCAATACATTTTATTACATTGTTTTTGGTATATTTTCATTTTCTTAGAGGTGCACTATGTACATTTTTGGTTGGGGGGGTCCATCACTTGCTTGTTTTTATGGATATGTCATGTGTCTGTCTGGAATGTTCCACAGTATGACATTAAACAGCTTTACCTTACATTTATTCAATTACAGATGGTTTTATTGCTTAAAAATAAATAGAAAAACAGACATTCTGACTGGGAGCGGGGTTGCTTCTCCACAGATCTGACCTGTAACTTGGTCTGGTTTGGTCTCCATGAAGATAGAAAGGTTTAATGCCATAGTGTGAAACATTCCAGACAACGGCAATAACATCTCCATGAAGAAAGAAAGCCCATATATTGATATATCTGTGACAGCAACTTCAATCAACAATCATTTACACTGTAAAAATACAGAATAAGAAATGGGTCAAATGCCAAGAACACATTTTCTTCGGGGGGGCAACATGGTCTTCAGTAGCTTTTTGGAAACACGTACGACTTTCAAACAAAGCGAGCTCTGCAGTTGTTGGAGTTTGGGTAACCTGGCACGAAAACAAACAATAGCACTGAGGCTGGGGGGAGCTCTGTCAGTGTCGTGTGCAAAGGTACCCAGTATGTAGCTGTAAACACATAGACTGTGAAATTGATCAGTAGCTTTCCGCTGTGCTGCAGAGACGGCGCCAAAGCGAACACGTAATTGTGAACTCTTTCTCTCCATCTCTCTCTCTCTCCTCCCATCTCTCTCTTTCTCTCGTTCTCTCTGTGTGCGCGGTGCAGCTGTCCCACCCATGCGCCAAAATCAGCCTTGAAAAAAAAACTAGACAGACAAAGATCGGCTTCCAGGATGATCAAGAGATAAAAATTCAGTAACTGCTCTAAAACGCGGTGATGAACTAAAAAGATAAAACGCCGTCTCCGTTGGGCTGAGAGTGGAGGACAGGAAAGGAGAACGGCGAGCAGTGTTTTACAGAAACAGACGAGGTTGGGTTGGAAACGGTGTTAATTTATACAAGACATTTTAATTACGTTTTAGTCAGGATTTAATCAAATAATTCTTGATAGTTTTTGTGTGCCATGACATGTTAGTTGACTAAATATGGACATTTTAGCCAACCAGAATATATATATGCTTTTCAACTATGATAAATTTGCCTAGGATCCAGAATACACACAATATTTTACAAAGAGATGAGTCTGGTCACTGATTAATCCTCTGAGTTCAGATGGGGGTTTGATTGACAGGTGGATTAGCCAATCAGAGACCGACATTGTTCATCTATATCAAAACAAATACAGGTATTTGTGGGGAAAAAAGAAAGGAGAAAAATTTCACAGGGGACTGAAGAAATATTGTAGATTTCTGTGGAATCAATGTTTGTTCAAAACGATGGGTGACCAATCAGATTCTTTGTTTCTCATGCATCATAGAAATAAACAAATCTGATTGGACGATTGTGTTTGGGCCTGACTCGAAGTGTGGCAGAGTTAGTGGTGACCAGACTGGGTTTTTGGATTGAAAAATGAAACTTGGACCTGTCTCCCCTTTTTCCTTTCATACGTGTATGCTTATTTTTTATTGTATGACAAAAAAATATTGTACTTTAAAAGGTGCATTGTGTAACTTTCCTGGTGGAGGGTCTGTCAAATGCTTTTCTTCATGGTATAGTATAGTATTAAACCTTTCTATCTTCATGGAGACCAAACCAGACCAAGTTACAGGTCAGATCTGTGGAGAGGCGACCCCACTCACAGTCAAAATACTTGCTTTTCTAGATATTTTTGAGATAAAAAAACACCTGTAATTCAATAAATTTAAGTTAGAGCTGTTTAATGTCATACTTTGGAACATTCCTTTCTGATTCATCAGCCGGTTTCACTTCATGGAAACCATCTGACCTCGCAGCATTAGGATTCGTTCGCTCGACGATAGACAGGTACTTTTTTACCAATCGCTACTATTTGGTGGTGGCGTATGTAATGTGCCAAATCCCGTAGGAAGAAGGGCAATAACGTCTTTCCCCTTGATAAAATTCACCAAATATTGTCTTTGTTCCCGCTTTAAATCCTCGATCTCGGGAATCGTTGCCAACACCAAATGTCTGTCTTCGTCTACATCCATCTCGACTGCTTTGTTTACTGTTGTGCTGCACCACAAAAGGGACCCAGACAGGAGCTTGAGTTTGACGTCATGGCTTCACATCTCTTCGCTGATTGGCTGGTGCGCGGTCTACAACCTCCGGGGTAGTGTAGTCCGATTCCTGACTTAGACGCTGGAGAGAAATGAAACTGAGCGGAGCGAATATTCCAGGCAGAGCAATGACCTATCCATAGAAACAAGCACATGACGGACCAAAAAAAGTTACATAGTGCACCTTTCAGTCTTCGTTTTAGCTCACAAAAATGCAACACCAACAAAAACTACGGCAAAATAAACCATTTTAGTCAACAAAACTAACACCAGCTGGGAAAAAAACACACCAACACTTGAGAAACCAGAGCAGGAATTGAGAGCGAGAGAGCGAAGTACCACTGCAAGTATGTGTTCCCTACAGGTGTTGGGTAACATCTGTTGGAGGTGGTTGGGGAGATTTACAGTGGCTCTTTTTGAATGAGTCTCACTTGTTTGGATTGGCTGAGCGCAGGGTCTCGGGGCTGGCAGGAGCACAGATGGTAGACGGGCAGTGTGGTTCATTTATGTGGACAAATAGAAGTGGGCCGCCCTGTCATGGGGTGCTGATTTAGGGCCATGCGCTCGGGCCGTCCAGGGAGAGCAGATTGGAGCATGATGGCGCATAAAAAGTGAAAGCGCCAGAGATTTGACTTTGGAACAGTTGAACGCAAGGGGGAAGTGGGAAGTTATGTTTACTCGAGTACAGGGGTAACTTTCTTATATAATTGAACTTTTCTGAGTGGTTTTCAGACACCATAGGAGCACGATGGCACATAAAAAGTCAAAACGCCAGAGATTTGACTTTGGAATAGTTGAACACACTGGGGAAGATGGTAATTATATTTACTGAACTTTTTTTATATATATAACTGCACTTTTCTGAAGTTTTCAGACACCCGTGGAGCATCAGGACGCATAAAAAGTCAAAACGCCAGAGATTTGACTTTGGAACAGTTGAACCCAAGAGGGAAATAGGTACGTTTACTGAGGTAACTTTTTATAAAATTGTACTTTTCTTAGTAATTTTTAGATCCCATATTTGTACTGCAGTACTCTTGCTTGAGTAAATGTTTTGGTTAGTCTCCCAACTAGGGATGGGCATGATTAATCGATTAATCGATAATTGATCATTAAGAATTTAATCGATTACATTAAATTTTAATCGACAAACCGAATGTAGGTTGCTGTGCGTAGCGTGACCAAACAGGGGTCCGTACATGTGTCTCTCTGCACTCAGAAGGAGCGAGCAAACACAAACAGTAGGTCAGTCTGCAGCGTACCGAAGCACAAATGTGTATTTAACGATGATTTATACAAGAAATTCCACGCTTTCCGTTGCGTTCGGGACAAGTGTGAGTCCATGTGCACAGTGTACAAAGCAGCACATATGTTTCGGTGTCCAGTGGGAAAAAGCTTTACCAGGTGAGAGTCGCGCAATGTCAATGACGAGTCCCCACCTCCCTCCCCCCGTACGGTGTCCTGGTTTTGACAAACGCAAATCTGGCCACACTAACCTGTATTCACCTGAATCGTGTCTTTTAATCCTACAGAAATTGACCGCATCAGCGACACAAGAGCTGTAGTTTTATCTTCGCTGAGTTTATGCAAATTAGCGATGCGGTTTTAAGTTTAGTTTCTGTGAGAGTTGAACAAAACTGAATTAAACACATTATAATGTCAAACGGATTGATGTGGCTCTAGAGTCGTTACGGTTTATATGTCGTAAAGTTGAATTTTTTTATGCAGATTAGTAGTGCAGATAGTAATAATAATGATGATCATTTTAATATAAAAACGTTAATGATTAATCGATAATCGATTGTTAATTCTTCCGACGATCGATTAAGAAAATTTAATCGAATGCCCATCCCTACTCCCAACTATAAGTCTACTAGTGACGAAAGCTTTGTTTTGAAAATATTAAATTAACTTTTTTTAAACATATTTTGCACCATTACTTACAGTTCTTCTACAGCACTTACAGTTTTAAAAAAGGATTGCAACTTTTGTTTGTTTTGTTTGAGAACCAAAAAAACAAGTTAAAGCATAAATAAATGGTAAATTATATCCAGTGCATTTGCATTCATTTGAACATTTTAACCTCTTATCTGAGAACACAGATAGGTCAAGTGGATATTTATTATAAAAATCGTATACAGTTATTTTAATGACATTAGCTCCTGATCGGTTCGTGTCAGACACATGACCTACACTACCCAGGCTGGTGCCACCCAGTGCCTCCGCTCAATTCAATTTCCCTCCAGAGACTACGTCAGGAATCAGAATAAACTAGACAGTTTGCAAGAACCGTGGAAGTTGTAGACCGCGCACCGGCCAATCAGTGAAGAGCTGTGAAGCCATGACGTCAAACTAAAGCGCCTGTCTGGGTCCCATTTGTGGTACAGCACAACAGTAAACAAAGCGGTCGAGATGGATGTAGATGAAGACAGACATTCTGCGTTGGCAATGATTCCCAAGATCGATCATTTGGTGAATTTTATCAAGGGGAAAGACGTTATTGCCCTTCTTCCTACAGGATTTGGCGCATTACATACATCACAACCAAACAGCAGCGATTGGTTAAATTAAAAAGTACCCGCCTACTGTCGAGCGAACGAATCCTAATACAATACGAATACGAAGTGAAACCGACTAGACCTACACACCATCAGTGGTCTTATTGGTTCTACGCCTAATGTCAAGAAATGTCATCTTCTGCATAAAACCTGCATAAACTGCTCAAATATAAGCATCCTAATCTGAACAGTCAGATGTGGTGCAGACATTTATACCATAACAAATGACATCATACAAAAGTAAAGCTGTAGTAGTTTCCTCAAATATTTTTAACTCTTACTTGTGTAATTTCTTAGAGTACCACTTTGTATTTATATCGTTTTGAAGTAACTCAGTTGGGTACAGTAAGTTTCAAAGGCTATCCTTGCAATAAACTATCGCAACTCCCTCTAATTCTTGATATGTCCTTGTTTAAAACGACTTTTCAAATGACTGTGAACATACTTACACTTTTTTATGGCGCACTGAAGATGAAATTCGAAGCATTCTGACTTGTGACTGTACCCCTTTGCGTAATAAAAGCCTTATTTACTGATCCCAACCAGGTCCTAGTGCCTCCCCCGCTGAGAACCTGGAGTTAGCATCCACTTCACAAAATCATTATTACACACAGACAGCATGGGAGTCGTGCTTGGGAGAACCACAATATGCACCCACACTGGGAGAAGCCGACTACCGCTGCACCTGTGTTCCCAGTTTTGGAGTGTCTAAATCCAGGCACTATTTTCTCTGGAGGATTCACATTTTTATTTATTTTTGCACAAACACGCTCCCCGTTCGCGCCGAGGCCGAGTGGGAGAGCGGGAATCAGTTGGCCCGATGTAATTCCCTGTGACAGAAGTGACAGATAGTGTTTTATGACTGAGTGAGTCTCTCCACGCTATTACGGACTCATTCTCCCATAATGCAACGTGCCACAGTGAGAACGGACCTGAGCCTTATTTGGCGTTTGCTTTTAACACTTACTTAGGCTTTTTCTAACCTCAACCTTATAAGTTAGTAATGTAAATTCACGTATGGATGTTTGTAAAAGAGGATTTGACAGGTGGCGGGAAATGCTGTTCATGCAATAATGTGTATAAACATGTGAATGTATAGAAAAAAGGTTAAAAGAAAGTAGAATTTAAATTTGAAGTCCTGTAAATGATGATATTATTGTATTTTCATTCAAAAATCTTACATTATTGGCTTGTATCTGACTTTTTTGCTTTGTTTTTTTTTTCTTACAACCATTGTAAAAGGTGAATAGATACATTATTGATTTTGTATTTAAGTATTTATTTTGGGCAAGTAGAGATTTACATTCTTATACTATGGAACATATAACATAAGTGAATTCATAATAGAAATGAAAATAACTACAACAACAACAACAACAAAAAAATGCCCTAAAAGGAGTGGGAAGAAGACAACTTATTTAATTCCATTGGTCTGTAATTGAAAGTGTAAAATGTATTTTATTGGCTTGTGTCTGACTTTTCTGGTTGGATATTTTTCAACTTACAACAAAAACAGAACATCTGCTATATAAAAATTATTGTTTCACACTTTTAATAACTAGTTTTTGTGGCTGAAATATTGTATACACACTGTCAGTCAAAAGTTTGGACACACGATCTTATTCAGTGTTTTCTTTTCTTTATTTTTACTACTTTCCACATTTGATATACAATATGGGTGTAACGATATCCAAGTCTCACGATACGATATCATCAGAGTACGATATTTATTGTGATATCGTGGGAAAGCTCACGATATGGTGGGCAGTCTCACGATTAGGGATGTAACAATATCCAAATCTCTCAGTCCAATATTTTCATGATATAAATCTCACGGTACGATATGTATTGCATTATTTTGTGGAGGCTCACAAAACTGTGAATATGCTACTTTTTCCTCTTAAAATACCTTGACAAGACTTAATCCAAAGAACTAAGACTTAAAAGTGCTTAGAACTGTTATTTCTTCTTGTAGTCTGCACTGAAATGGAGCAAAGGATCATGGTCTATGTAGTTCCCTCTGTCTTTTTTTTTTAGCTATTGCTGCACGATAACTCTTAATTTAAGCAAAGAGACTTGTAATTCGATATATTGTGATGGTCCACGATATTATTGTGAGAACTTTGACGATACGATATCACGATATTTCAGTTATTGTTACATTTCTAATATTGAAATAAATCAAATATATGAAGTAAGGTGTGGGAAGCAAAGAAAAAGTAATACTATACTAAGTGTTTGACAAAGCTGAGGGCTACTTTGAGGAGTTATTTACCTTTTTCCAGTTTGATTCCGTACATCTCACTTCATATATTTGATGCCTTCTGTATGTATATCAAATGCTGAAAGTAGTACAAATAAATAAAAAAAAAACTCCAAAAACTTTTGACTGGTGGTGTATTTAATATGAATTCCAAATCCTCCTCCTTTATTAGCTCATATCTGACTTTCTGCTTTCACTTGTTTAAATACTAGAAAAAACTTAAACTAGAACTATTTCAGTTAAAGATTTTTGTCAGTTTTGTCAGTTTTTGCACTTGTATTTCTTTTCTGAGTGTGAATGAAGACCACATAACACTGCATAAGCACATTTTTTTCCCACTCACATCTGAAGCTGTGGTTGGTGTCAATAGTAAGGCCTGAAAGAGTAAACAAAAGTGTGGAGAGGAGCACTGACCCCTGACCACCTCAATAACCAGGAGCTTACATTTTCATTATGTGTGGTTTGAGGTGCCTTCACTGACCACGGCGGCAGAAACCGCTCCGATAAGACAAAGAAAATCCAACTGGTAATTGTAGCAGTGGGTGGAATACTGCTGTTGTCTGGATCCTGATGCTTGGTTGAATATTTATTTGTGAAAATGCAAAACGTAATGGATTTCAAGGCATTATTTATACCAAAAATAAAATAAGGCAACAAACAACAACAAAACTAGTGCCTGGTGAACATATATAGATGTGGTGATATTGATTATTCCATATTACATTTTTTTTAACTTGTTTATTGTTATTAATAATTTGTTGTTATTGATAAATGTGCACACATTTTTAAATAAAAACTAAATGACAGCAATCTATATGCTGACAAAGACTTGAAAGGGCAGAATGGAAGATTTTCCTTCGGAATTTCAGAAGCACGGTCGATCTGTGTCCACATTAGAGCATGGAGACGCAACCGAAGTCCAACAGGGTTCGGACGAATATTTAGAACTTATGTCTGGGCTCGGGTTGGACTCAAACACATCAGGGCGTCAGCTGTTTCCTGTCTACAATAAAACAACTCAACTCACTTAAAGAAACAATAAGAGGAGGAGATAGACTGAAAAAACTTACAGAGAGGGTCCTACTGGATCTACACTCTCAAAGCCACCAAGTTTCCAGGACTCAATGAAGAGCTAGATTTCTCCCCCTCCTTTAAAACCACCAGCTTTAAATGTATAATCAATTCCTGTTGTACATCTTTGTCTCCATGAAACTAGTCCTCCAATATATCATACAAATTATAGTTATATCTGTAGCACTTTTACATTTTTTCACTATAGTTTTATATTTTTTATACTACGTATCTTTCTGTGTAATGGTTGCTGGGATTTGTACTATCTATATCTTGTATTATATTTGAACTTAAATAGCTTGTAACTAAAATCTGTTCAGCCTACATGTCCCATCATGCACCAGGGGAATGAGGACCAGCCCACTGTGAACATGTGATCTACACCTATGACTTTAAATCTGCACTGTGATAACCATCTGGAGTTTGCCCTGACGAAGGCCGAAGGGCTGAAACACGTTGGTGTGATTTTAACTTTATCTGCCATGTGGTATTAAAGGCTTTTAATTATTTTGTACTTTTTGAGTGCCTCAGTTTTTTCTACTTTGTATTTGAGACTGGTCCCTACACTGAAGAGCACCAAAAGGGCAATTCTGCTCATTTTTTGGATAACCAAGTAGCACTCCTGCCCCCAAAGTTCTGCAAAGTAAAACAACTCAAGAGTAAAACAACTCACTCTGAGACTCTTAACTGTTCAAAAGATCAGAGCGCTGCACTTCTAGTTTAGATACAAGTCAAAACTTTATTATTATTATTTGTGCAATGTGGTGCAATACTTCAGACACGTGATTTTTAAAGCATAAAAGATTGGAGATAAAGTCCACAGGAAGTAGAGTCACTATCGCTAATCTGCAGCTTCACCTCAATCCGTGCGCTGTGACGACGTAAACAGACAAACGTGAGGAACTACTCTCGCCTTTTTACTTTTAACACTTCAAACTCGATCAATAACAAGGTTTTGTGGACTTGATGTCATTATTTTCAGAGGACAATTTATATGGATAATGTGGATGAGATGCTGCACTTTAAATTTAACATCTTTACGAGAGGTGAGTAATAAAGCCTTCTCATTATTTTCGCTGTATCCCGAGTTTGTATTTTGCGTCTCTGTGTCCGTTAGAGACCACACAAGCAATATCCTACACGTGTCATTAGTAGCTCTCTGAAAATAGTGTGATTTTAATTGTGTTTAATTGTGTCGGTTTCGGGTATAGATCTCTTTATGCCTGTCGGCCTTGGGTTGGATTCAATCATCGCTCTGTCGGACAGCTCGATCCACACTCTAGTCCCCATATGTGAGGTAGATATGTTTAAATCATAATATAGCTTTTATCGATAACAAATGTAACGTTGATTTAATCTTAAATACAATGATTTTTAAGTCAGCTGTCCAATCAGAAAGCAGAACGAACCTCACACGAGTCTCTTATTTGGGTTGCCTTTTTTATCTTGAACAAGTTTCAATTTCATACTGAAAAGGAACTTGCATGTGTTCCCTTAGGCACTGGTAACTCAGGTTCAGTTGTCAATCAGATCACCTCAACATCTTTTTTTTATAAAATTTCAAACAATTTGTAGAAAAATCTTTCCACAGAAAAAACAGCCATTCCCACAACCTCTTTCCTCTTGCGTTATCCAAACTTTCTATCAGCCTCTCTACTTTTGACTATGAGCTACGGCTACATTAAACTGAAGGTATTTAAGGCGGAGAGAGACAGCCAGCACTCCGTATAAAGATGCATGGTGCTCATTTAAAGTCCATTACGAGGAGAAAACTGTGGCTGGCTGGATGACCATTGGTTAGAGCCGTTCCCTCGCATTAAACAGCTGGAAATCCATAGTCTTGTCTCTAAATGAGCCCATAGATCAATAAGGCTTCGTCAGATGAGACTCGGAAGAATCGTCAATAACGGCGTTTGTTGCTGCCTGGTGTCACAATTATCAGTGGCCAGTTGTCCGTCAGGTTATAAATAGTCTCTTGTTAAATGTAAACTCCAAGTAAGTAGCGTATGGATATTAAACATTGATTTTGCTTCATTGGGATTGTAAATTGTTGCCATGTTTTTCTTGTATTGATTGATGGAGTTGCCAGTTAGTAAAACCGCTTAAAAGAAAAATCAATCTTTACTTTTAGGATTCAGTTCGTAATGTCGCAACTAGACACTCGATGGTTTAACAGCTTATATTCAGGTTTGTGAGTAGAAGACCTGATTGTATTTTATTTTATTTATTCAATATTTTACCAGGTAAGTCAGCTGAGAACACCTTTTTATTTACAATGACGACCTGGCCAAGAGGCAGTGTACAACAAAAGCACAAACAGAAAACTTCTTGGGTTCTTTTTAAAGACAATACAGTAAAGTGTATTTATATTGTTGACATGTTTCGGCTGCTCGCTGCAAACCATCTTCAGAACTGTCCTTGGTGTTGGTGTTGACGTGTATATCAGCTGTTGTTACTTCCTGTAGGTGTGGTCAGACCTGATGGACCTGCAGGTCGCTCAGACTGACCACGCCTCCCGTCAACCCGGTGTTCTCTGGAGGAGGGTGTCCCAGGTGTGTGAAAGGAGGAACGCGCCGTCATCACGGTTAACGCTGTCCGTGCCTCGTTTCCTGATTTCAATGGCCTCCTTGATCCAGCGTTTGAACTTGTTGTTTTCTGATCCAATTTGGAGAACATCGGGCGACGGGAGGCGTGGTCAGTCTGAGCGACCTGCCAGGTCCATCAGGTCTGACCACGCCTACAGGAAGTAACATCAGCTGATATACGACACGTCACCACCAACACCGGGGACAGTTCTGAAGATGGTTTGCAGCAGCAGCCGAAACATGTCAACAAGGTAAATACACTTTACTGTATTGTCTTTAAAAAGAACCCAAGAAGTTAAAGTACATAAGAAGACAAAATGAACATCTTTGGCTTCACAAACAGAAAACACTCACACGTCAACTCTAACATGAAACAATGAATAGAGATATAAGACAGTGAAACATTTGCAGATTAATGATATAAAAGTGTTAAAAATATGTGCAATTATCCTGTAAAATACTCTGGATGGAGTTTTTAAAAGTCAACAGAGGTAAAAACGAACTAAGTGAAGGTGTTTCTGGTCACTTGCTGCAGAAAACTGAAATAAGGAACGGCCCAAAACTGTGCGGGGTTTAAGAACGACCAGGGTTATGTGTCCGTTGGAGCGCAGTGTGTGTCTGGAGCTGTGGATGTGCAGTAGTGAGCTGAAGTAGGATGGAGTTTTACCAATTAAACATTTATAAACGAACAGTAACCAGTGAGTTTGTCTGCAGGTGTGGAGAGAGGGCCACTTCACCAGAGAGTAAAGTGTACAATGATGGGTGGTGAATGATAAACACCTGTGACAAAGCGGACGGCTGCGTGATAAATCACATCGAGCTTATGGAGCAGTGTTTTTGATGCAGATCTGTAAACTAGGTCTACATGGTCAATGATCAGGAGGACTGTAGTTTTGACCAAAAGCTCTTTTGCGGGGCGTGTGAAACTGTTTTGATGTCGATATAAGAAATGATGGTGTCAATCAGTCAGTCTACCCCAGGGCAGCTGTGGCTACAGAAGAAGTTAACCATGACTGTTATGGCCCCAGGTTTCTAGTTCTTTGACTTGTTTTGTGTGTGTGTGTTTTAATTTTTCTTGTTCCCATGGCTCCCTGCTGTGACAGCCCTGGTCCCTGATTGGTGGAGCACTTCTACACCAGGCCAGTCATGCCTCACCTCCAGCCTCCTCCCCCTATTTAAGAAGATTCTCCACAGCCGTTCTGGGCTGCTGAATCCGTGTATCATTCGTTCATTCGTTTTTCAATATAAAACCAAAAATAAGAAAATAAAAAAATAACAGTTTTCTTCATTATTTGTCTCCAAAACCACAATGAAAAAACGGGTCACGATTTGTTTTTTCACTTTTCGATTTTGTGTTTCAATGAATAATGGAAAAAACTGATAACGGACGTTTCCCGTTCCAGTGACTTAAACTGTGATGATGGATGGAAAACAGGAAAAGGTCGTTATCTGTTTTTTTTCATTATTCCTTTTAATTTTATTCAATTTTTTCATTTTGTTATTGGACACTAATACTGAAGAAAACTGTTTTTTTTTTTTACATTTTTGGTTTTATATTGAAAAACAAATGAACAAATGATACATGGATTCCGCTGGCCTTTGTGGTCGGTCTGACATTTTGTGTGTGTCTGTGTCAGTCACTCATTTTTGCACTAGTACATGTCTGACTTTGTTTGTGTTGAGACACTTGTTTAGTTTAGTTCTGTTTTGTGCCTTTTGTTTAGTCACTTGATTCTGTTTGTGGGTTTATGTGGTTTTACTTTGGGGCACTTGTGATTTAGTTTTGTTGCGGGTCCCTTAGTTTCTGTATAATCGTTTCTGTATAGACACAAAACTCGTTATATGTTAATCCTGTTATTTTATTTCTTAGTTTAGGTCAGGGGTTTCCAACCTTTTGCATCCAGTGAGCTACCTTTATGAAACAAAAATGCTGCAGAGCTACTCATTTTAGCGGTCACAAGAAATTTAATGTATATAAGAGGGCAGGCCTTAGATTTGTACAGTTTGCCTATAAAACATGACACCATTATCCATTTATTAGTGTTCTGAGTTCAAAATAACACATTAGCAGTAGTAATTCATTACATTTGAGTTATTCAGAACAATATATGATTCAGAAATCCTTTGGTGAGCTACTTATAACAGGGTGGAGAGCTACTGGCAGCTCCAGAGCTACAGGTTGGAGACACCTGGTTTACGTTATTTTCTGTACATATTTTAGCCTGTTTTGTTAAGTTACCCTTCAACATTCCTGTTAATTAAACATTACTTAATTTATTTCATTCTCCACCTTGGTTTTGTTTGTTACTTCCCAGACCCTAGCGAGCTGGGTCGTAACAAAGCCCAAGTGTGGTGTGAGTGAATAATGCAATGTAAGTGATGTCGAGAATCTTGAAATGGTGCTAATTAAATTAATGCTGCTTTTCTTAGTATTACAAACCAGACCAAAACTGCATAAGCAATCTTAAAAATATCTGACCACACAATTTTGGTTGCCCTTCACCTTAAGTATTTCTTAAAGGTCGGTACCAGATTTTTACCGTCTTAAAAATGTGAAAATCAAATAGTTAAGTTTAAATTGTTTGCAGGTCTACGCCTACTGATGAGTTTATAAGCACTTTTCACAACAGTATTGATAACAACGACTAGCATGCTAACAGCGCACCAGCTTTACATGCAGACACACATCAGTCTCATTTTAATCTTAAGTGCTGCTTTAACAATGCATCTGTACTGCGGCAAAACAAAATGTACTTTATTACGTGAAAACAATTCAGTACTCAATTCAGCCTCTTTAAAGTTGTAAATTTCCCTAATCTGCACTTAAATAAAAAAAAAAAAAGCAACAAAATCAGTAGACTGTGCTATTAAAACACCACACACACAGTTAAGTAATGAAAAAAGTTGTGTTTAGTTCCAGAAAGAGGCACAGCTGCTAACGGCAAAGCTTAATATATACTGACAACCCTTTTTTGTAAGGACGTTTCATTGCTCTAAACCGTCCTTGAAATCTTAAAATAGCAATTCTGTCTTTGGTCCCGTGTTACGCAAAATTCATTCTCGATGTCGTGTTAGAAAGTTGTTACCTCGTCAGAAACATACCTGTCCGTCTACATCTCCAAAGCTCAAAACGCTCTGTTCTTGTGATGTCAGTTCCAGGGCTAAATGATCCAAATGATTCTAGTGAAGGTGTTTCCAGAGCTCAGTCTAAATATGCAGCGTTTGTGTGTTACAGGTCTGTTTGTGATGAGGAAACAACATTATAACAGCTCAGAAAATAGACTAATATGGACATTTTAATCCAGTAAAGTTCCTACCTTCTCCCACTCTCTCTCCTTGTTGAGCACGATGACCACCAGCTTGGGGTTTTCTTGGTACCCGTCCTCCGTGAATGACAAGTCTCTACCATCCCACGTCACGTTCATCATGTACCTATGAGAAAAAGGAAATTGAAATAGATTAGAATGAGAAAAATCCATGTAATAACATCATAAAATATTCAGACTTTTGTAGAGTGATATTTGATTCTCATAGATTGGAATACAATTGCATTACACAAATGGAAGAGCTGAATAATACAGATTGATATTACTATGTGCCGTACGCTACATGAATATAAAAGAGTCGATACAATGGTGTTCTTCAATATGTCTTGTACTTTGCGCTGTACAGAAAGCGTCAAAACCCTCAATGGTTAATGATTAGTCTTTTTCCCATCGAGCTACAGTATCTCCTATATGCAATGAGATCATATATAAAGCACATACAGGCAAGGTTGAAGTATACAGATGGTTTTCACTGTAGCTGATACATAATATGAGCCTATATATTCAAGGCACTGGATGTACCAACTAACAATAATGTCAGAACAACACAACTAGTGCTGCAAAGATTCATTTTGTTCAGTTCCGATACAGTTTTCGATATTATACTATCTGAAATCAGTTGAAACTACAGAACAACTTTCTATTACCATATTTTCTGGGCTATTAGATGCGCTCTTAAGCCTCCAACCCCATCAAAAAACGACCGCACGCCCCGCAATCCAGAGCGCCCTATACACGAATCCACTCGGGTGTCCCAGCACGACTTCAGTAAACTACAAAGTCCTACCACCTGCAGCGCACGCAAACACACACGGAGCAGACAGCGACTGCGCAGCGAAACACACCCGCAGCCACACTCATCACTCCACGTGGACGAGGAACGGAACAGAGGAATGAACCGAAAAAGCAAGCGCAATGTGCCACTTCTAGACACAACTGAACAACTGAGTCGCTGCGAACACGCCGACAATCCAGCGGTCCCAGACAGCACCCTCCCTACACGCCACAACTGAACAAAGCCCAGAGTCACCGTGAACGCGACAAACAAAGTCCCACTGACCCATCGAACTGTTGTGTTTCGTTTAAAGTCCTGTGTGGTTTATTTGTGAAAAAAGTTCAAAAACAGACCATTTAATGACAGTGCGCCTTATAATGCAGAGCGCCTAATAGTCCGGAAAATACAGTACTTCGTGTGTTGGAGAAAGAGGTGGGAGGGTCCGCCATCTATTCCAGCATCCTTACATTACGACATGCCAGTTTTTCCACATGTTTTAGTATCGCTATTCTGACACGTCTTCTGTTTGTTTGTTTTTTTCTTGAGTTGCAAAAGTATATCCAGGCACGTCTTTCACTGTTTTTCAATGTTCTTAAAGGGACAGTCCAGAATTTTGGATATAGGACCTCATTTCCTAGTGAGCCAGAGTGTTGGAGACGTGTGGAGACACTTTGTAAAAATATTCCATCCAGTCCTTGTATTTGCAGAGGTCACTGTTGCTAGGCTAGTGCATGTCAATGGCCATAGTTATCCTGCCAATAAAAACAGTCTTACCCACTCCACAAAACACCCGAAGCAAGTCTGTTATTATCAGTGTGAATGACTGAGTTGATAGAATAATTTTAGAAGTAAAACCAACCTTGCATATGAAGGATTTACG
Source organism: Boleophthalmus pectinirostris (assembly GCF_026225935.1). NCBI lineage: Eukaryota > Metazoa > Chordata > Actinopteri > Gobiiformes > Gobiidae > Boleophthalmus > Boleophthalmus pectinirostris. The sequence goes on along the minus strand of NW_026571115.1, from coordinate 24,475,052 downwards.
TCTGAGCAACAGCAGCAAGTTGTACTTCCTGATAGAAATCTTGGCAGCGGCGGACTGATTTATGAGAAAATAGTCCCTCAGCATGCGACGATTCATGTGATGGTTAGTTTTATTTCAATCATTATTCTATCAACACAGACATTTACATCAACAGTGTGGCATTATAATCGTTTTGCTTCGAGTGTTTTGTGGAGTGGATAAGACTGTTTTTAGTGTCAGACTAACTATGGCCATTGACATGCACTAGCCTCGTACCAGCGACCTCCGCAAATACAAGGACTGGATGGACCAACTGAAATTTCACTACATGTCATACATACATAAACATCCTTGCATCCTTGTTGTATCCTTGCACTTTACTATCGCTTTCACCGGCCCAAGCATCTTATGATATATGGGAGCGGAAAAGTGTAATAGGCTTTTGCATTAATATAATTCATGTTGAAAAAGTGGAAAACAGTAAAGTGCCGCTACCTGACAATGAAAAGAGTGAAAGTAGTGGGACACTTGAAAAAATAATGTTTATGCCACTACTCCGACAATTAAACGTCAATGTCTAAATAGTGGCATCTCAGAATAGCAGCATGTAACCGAGGTGGGGTGTAGGGTTTGTTTTGTTTTTGTTCTGGAAAAAAAAAAAAATCTAAAATGATCAAAAAGGTCAAACATTCTGAGACTTTCTGGACTGACCAGCCAGTGAAAAGTCTTCATAAACCAATTTATAGCCCCAACCAGGATCGTCAGAACTGATATTTGGGAGCTGATCGAGGCCAATATTTTACACCAGTATCGATATCTGTGCATCCCTACACACAAAATAAAATAAAAACTCCAAAACATTAAATACATCTCCATGTATTATCCACCTCTAACCATATATTCCAGTTTCTCATAATAATGAAAGTATATGGTGATTTAAAGGCAAAATGTCCGTTACAATGCATTATTTAATTCTAATTTAGCCTTATCTTGGTCACGCTTTTGGCTTTCACATAATTGTTACGACGCTGCGTTCCAGGCGTCCTCGGAGGTCGGAAAAACAATGACCATTATATTACGGAAACACTCAATCAAGTAACAAAGAGCTCAAATCAGCCAAAAAGCGCATCCAATTAAGTTGATTTAGCAGCCCGGACACCACTTTCTACAGTTTATAAAGCAGCGTTTGAGAGTGAATTTCTGCTTTTGTTGACATTAACTCAGAGTACAGGGAAGTGACATTAGCATAAGAGAGAATTTATAACTATAGAGGCGCATCAGCTGTGCAGGAGCAGGTTCACAGACACTAATATAAATATTTTTAGCTTTCATCAAATGCAGAAACGCTGAAATGTTCTGCGATATTCACATCTGAACCACAGACTGTACTGTATATATAAATGGACAGAGCTAACCCGCTGCGTTCCAAATGGGAAGTGTTCAAGAGGGCGATTTCGGCTCCATCGACTCCGTTTCCAATTGACTTGACATTGAAAAATTGTCACCTCTCCCTCTGTAACCGCTGCAGTGAGTCTTGTCATTTCTGTGTTTTTTTTTTCCCTGGTGTTTTTATTTCGCTGTTTTGTCCATAAATCAATTCCTGTTCTTAGAATGAAACTCGGCTCCAAATTCACTCCTGTAACTGCTAGCCTCATGAGCTTCATTTGACTGGAGCTGAACGGTATAGATGACGTCACATTCCTTTAATCCTCTTCTTTAAGCAGTCTGAAAATTCAACCTCAATCTTGAAATCCAATTCGTTTAAACCTAAAATGCCTCTCTCTGATCTGAATGGTGACTACCTAAACCCCAGAACCTGCAGCCAATCATGAATCAGTGCTAGTGCAGCCTTTGCAGCTCAGGGAGGGAATTCTGGAGGTTCTGACTTTGCAGCTGATGCCGTCAACATTCTCTGGAGGTGTGATACTAACTGTAGGCTCTGCTCTGTCTGAGGCTTTGTTAGACTTTAATCCAGGGGTGGGCAATAATTTTTTCCACAACTTGGCCACATGAGAAACAGAAACTCAATTCTGCACACAGACTCTATAAAAGAAGTGGACTAAGCGAGTGTGACGTCACCCACAGCGTTCAGCGCCGCTCAAATGAGGCTCCCGATGCTCACGGTTACAGGAGCGAATCTGGAGCCAGACTCTACGTTATGAATATGATTTTTTTGACGGACAAAACAGTGAAAAAATAATTCAGAATCATGCGTCGCAAGTTAATGTGAACATTTTAAGACCAAAACGATGAGGCTCACTGCAGCAGTTACAAAGAGAGGGGCGACAAGATCCTAATGCAAGTTGGAGCCACAGTCAGACGGGGGCCGGAAGAACCTCCTGGCGAACTTCGTATTTGGCACGTGATAACTAGTGCATTAGCCATTTCCTCTCATATATATGGTCGATGATTCTGCATGCTATTCCATGACACTAACCCTTGTATTTCTTCATAAAAAGCAGTAAATATTGTTTTGACACGCTGGTAATGCTGGTAAGAGTTTATGTTATGACTAAGCAATGAAAAAATGAAGTTGCTGCACAAAAAATGTCATTTATAAAAAAAAAACACCTAAAATAAAAGCAATGCAGCTTTAGTCCATGAATGTACAACTAAGGAACAACTATAAAATATGTTCATTTTGTAATTCCAAATGAAATGGGCTGGTCAGAGTCAACCAAAGGGAACTGTACAATACCCAAAACTGATTTCATCTAACGCAATCTGATCAAAAAGAACTGACTGAAACTAGCTGAAGCTACAACAGGTGAGCTGATGTGTAACACGTCTCTCACACAAAATTACAGTCACAAGCTTGCAGTTTTTCAGTTACTCTCACACAGCATTTTTTTTGTTGAAACTCAAACGTCTAAAACGGGACCATGAACGCTCGTATTGATCACAGGCTCCTGAAACTGTGTTGCTGAAAAACATTTTAACAGCTATGGTGTGCATTTTGCCACTTTTAGGGGTGTGCAAAAATATTTAAAAATCGATATATCATACCATTTAATTTGATGATACAGTATCGATATCATGGGCTGCTGTATCGATATATCGCTAAGAGTAATTTTTGGTATATTTTACTAAATTATTTCATGTAAGAGCTACAACTGTGTTGACATTTTCACCGTTTTGATGAGTAAAATTGGTGTTTTTCATATAAACTTTGCACAAACTTAGTAGACTTTTAGTATCAGAGCAATAATTTAGCCTTTTTTTTTTTCTACTGAACTATAGCGAATCGATGTGAAATATATCGTAGCGAATTGTACTGAATCGAAAGCTCACTGTATCGAAAACCGTATCGTATTGTGGCCTATGTATCGAGGTATGTATTGTATTAATAGGTCCTTAATGATACTATAGTGACTAGGGCTGGGTAACTTCTAGACCAGGGGTGTCAAACTCATTTTGGTCTGGGGGCCGTATTCAGCCGACTTTGATCCCAAAGGGGCCGGATCAGAAAACTCATGACATATAAACTCCAAAAATAACAAGTTCAAATATTTGTGCAGAGAAACACAAATCTATTTCAGAAATCTTTTTTAATTGATGAACTCTTTCTTTTACAAAATATTATAATATTATGAACAACCTGAAACTTTAAGAAAAATTCTATTTCAACACAATGTTTTAACTTTAACTTGTATGCAAACAGGAATAAGTCAAATTTTCTTGGAAAATCCTGCACTCGGCTCCACTTTTCTCATTTTGGACATTTTTCTGATGAGGGTGTCACGGTCAACAGTCAAAACGATCGTCATTTAAGAGCGTTTGGAAAGAGACAAGTCTTCATTTGTGCTGCTCTGGTGGGAGGGGCCACGTACAGAGACGCTGGAGACGCTGCTGTGATAAACACCACAGAAAATTTACAAGATTTTAATAGAAAATATAATTCAAATATTTTAGTAGAAAATCACCCAAGGGCCACATTAAAGGTCTTGGAGGGCCGGATCTGGCCCCCGGGCCGTATGTTTGACACCTATGTTCTAGACATTCCACCGTAGAGATACATGTAGAACACCCCCAGCATGATGTCACCGCACAGTATCAATAGGCTACATAGAGTTCCTTTATTTCCTATGTCAACAGTCTTACTTGTTATAGTTCTGAAACCCAAACAAGAGCACAAACATTAGTCTGGCTTTATTCTACAGTCCTCAATTTCCATCATACGCCCATACAGAGTCCTTAAAGCGCTCTCCACGGCTCCGAGCTCACCCACAGAGGCCCAGTCTATAATGAGTGACCCATATGGCAGGTCACATTAGCAAAGATGGAGGGCGCTGGGGAGATATTCTTGGGTCGGAGCAGCCAGCACATAAATCAAGGCTGTCCTCTGCTTCTGTGGCGCTCTCGGTTCTATCAGTGGTCATGTACAACACCAGCGCGGACAGCTCCTCTTCTCTATCTCTGCTGGCCCGACCCGGAGCTTTCAAAATGGGACATAGACCCGGAGACCTTGTGCGTGTGAGAGGTCGATGGGGGAAAAGTGCCGGTGACGTGTAAACAAAAAAAATGAAAAGGATGATATCATGGCATTATATAGGTCAATGTTACGTAATACAGATGGGGGCAGCTCAAATTAATACAGTTAAAATGCAGTCGTTTTCGTTGTAATGCAAGAAGTTCGTAGGTCTAATCACTCATAGAAATCAGATTCAACATTTTTTAATTAAGCTTTCAGATATTTCACAGGGAAGTACAATATAATCAATAGGGAAAAATGTAATCTTGCACCTCCATCAATCTGTAAACCACCAATAAAGCCTATAAAAGTCTAAGGGAGATTCACCCACAATGTGCTGGTCAGCTACGAGAGTCTCACTGGACAATCCTTGTGCGATATTCTGTTCATACCTCATTGTTAGGGATGTAACGATATCCAAATCTTACAGGACAATATGATCACGATATGCATCTCACGCTATGATATTTTAGGTTAATATTAGAGCCCGACCGATATATCGGCTGGCCGATATTATCGGCCAATATGGGCACCTGGAGACATATCGGCTATCGGCCGATATGCTTGCTGATATGGGCCGATATTTCACGTGGGCATGTTATACCTCGTTATAAAGTTTAGACTCTCTACATTATGTTCATTTAATCCAATTTACAGACAGATAAATGTCCTAATATGTGGCTCCGCATCAGTATTTATCTACGGTGTAATTTGTCTGTGTCCGTACTGTCCCTGAACACACCACCAGAGTGACGTCACTTCACTCGCGTGTGTTTGTTTACACCTGCAGCGGTGCGCAACACTGAGATTATTTTCTTTTTATAGACAATCGGTTTGAGTCTGGATTAAAAGGACATTTATTAGTGCAGACTTGTGATGTGAGGAGGAGCCTGTGTGAGCGGTGAGCGTTGGAAATACATCGACTTTGAAGCTAGTTTAGGTTTTGTTAGCAATTAGCTGCTGTAGCTCCCGCACATAAACAGGCTGTTTTCTATTGGCCTATTGTAAAGTGACTATTGTCCGTATATTTGTTACTGGACCAGCATTGATATGTAAATGAGCTGTGAACAGACGTGTGAATGATCCATATTTATGCATATAATTAATTACCGCGGCGCGCACGTTTTTACGGCTAAAGGCTAATAGCGTTAGTTTATTTACTAGCTAGGAGTTATGGGTCGGTCGCGATCGAAGCGGCTCTTAGATCCGGCTCTTTGAAACGGGAGCATGTTTCTCATTGGGAGCCGTGTTTTCTCTTTTTCTCACTTTTTCTCTTCATGCCGCATGTAGACCCCGTAGTTTGACAGCAGCAGCGGCTGAAAACGAAACTTTCAGAAATATGCGTGTGCGCATAGGATAAAAAAGTGCATATTTGGCTGTAGTTCAACATAAAATGAATAAACCAGGACTAATCTTGGGCTCGAGTGCAGGAGAAAGATAGAAACCGAGTCCCAACATTCAGTCCTGGTTCAGTTCTGGTTTAGTCCTGCTTGCAACAAAACAATCTCAAGAGTCGCTTGGGAGCCGAAAGAGCCAGCTGCTTTAGTGAGCCGAGCCGGATCTCCAAAAAAAACAAAAAACTGGAATACCCATCACTAGCAGTGACAGTAACAGTAGCTAGAATGTGATGCAAAAATGCCATTAGGCCAATCTACTGTATGTAAATATGATGTGAAGAGTCAAAATAACAATAAATGTTGCCTAAATAAACCCAATTTAGAATCCACTAGAGCCAAACCTAAGTTTTTTAATCAATTCAAGATTTACAGTGAATTTTTACATCACTAAATATATCGGTGATTATATCGGCTATCGGCAGCTCCAACTCCCATTATATCAGTTTCATATCGGCCACAACAAAATCCATATCGGTCGGGCTCTAGTTAATATAATTGTAGATAGGAAACTTTTTTGCTTTTAAAATACCATGACAAGATTTTAATGTGAATTATTTCCATCGTAATCAAAAAAATTCAAGTAAAAAACATATTTCTTCAGGTTGTTTGCACTGAAATGAATCATGGGATATGTAGTTCTCTATGTTTATAAGCTGTTGCTACTGTAAAACCATGCATTTAAGCAAAATAACTTGTGATTCGATATATTGTCATGGTTCATGTCTGTATGGTTGTATTTGGTGTTTTATTTTGACATTTGTTTTTGTCTGCTTGTAATTTTTAGTTTTACTTCCTGTCTTGATTGTTTGCCCCGCCCTAATTGTCTCACCTGTGTGTCATTCATGTGTGTGATATATACCCTGTTACTCCCCTGCCTGTTGTTGGTTCATTGTCATTATGACTCTCACGTCTGTTTTGGATTTGTGTTTGTTCATTAAACAACTTTGGTAATGCAGTTTTGCGTTTTGGGTCCTACTTCTGCTCCAGACGTGACAGAATGAACCAACCAAGACTGGACTCGGCATACTGCACCTCTGACACCCGGATTTTACTCCCAGACTATCTCCTGCACATGGACCACACTTGAGTGTCCTACTCCATCAGACCTGGTCCCTGCTGGTCCCTGTTGAACCCTGATGAACCCTGATGAACACTTGCTGCCCTGTGTTGATTCCTTGTGCCCTGAACCGCCAGACAACTATCTCCGTCTGGGGTGGTTTCCTTAGTTCTTCCTCCGTGTCACCGCTGGAAATAGTTCTCCGTCCGGGTGGCTACCTGTTCTTCAGTACCTTCCTCTGATGTCAGCACAGTAGTTCTTCCTGTTCATCGTCTGGACTCCATTCAGCAGGTTTTTGCTCCTCACCTGTGATCCTCACTACACCCTGTCTTGCCATCGCTGCAGTCCTCCATGTTGCTGAATTCTCAGACTCATCACTGCAGCGTTCTGATCTTTCACCTCTACATTGAGTCTTTGGATGTTTCCAACCAGTCCCTACCACCATTGTTTTTTTTTTTTGGAAGTCTCTGGACTCTACTGGTGCCTTTCTAGTTGGTCCCCACCCTGCGTGTTCATTGTGACTCTTTGGGACGTCTGGGAGCCGTCCCTTTAGAGGGGGGTACTGTCATGTTCATGTCTGTAGTGGTTGTATTTGGTGTTTTATTTTGACATTTTGTTTGTCTGCTTGTAATTTTTAGTTTTACTTCCTGTCTTGATTGTTTGCCCCGCCCTATGTGTCTCACCTGTGTGTCATTCATGTGTGTGCATATATACCCTGTGTACTCCCCTGCCTGTTGTTGGTTCATTGTCATTATGACTCTCACGTCTGTTTTGGATTTGTGTTTGTTCATTAAACAACTTTGGTAATGCAGTTTTGCGTCCTACTTCTGCTCAAGTTATTGTGACAGCCCATGATATTATTGTGAGACTTTTGACAATACGATATTACAATATTTCAGTTATTGTTACATCCCTATTCATTGTTATAAAATTGTCTATAAAGATGTAAAGATGTCACCCTGGCACAATGTTTTTTTTAAAAATAATTTTAAGGTTCTATATTGTGCAAAATTGACTCTTGTGAGCTTTAAGCCATGCTAGAATGCTGTGATTTGTTTTGTTTCATTCACACGTTTGAGTTAATCTGGTTTATTAGTCTGGCTACATCTCCAAAGCTCAAAATGCTCAGCTCCACCTTGTGATGTCATGTGGTTGTAGTTTTCAAGTTAACAGCTACCTTGTACCTTTCATTAGGGCTAGGGCTGAACTCATCCAAATGATCCTACTTAAGGTGCATGGAGTTGACACAGTGGGGCACTTCCTGTACTGTGTTACTCATCACATTAATATGACATGACAACAAAAGGTGTTTTCGGTTTCGGTTTTCGAGAGATAAACTCAGCCTAAATATTCACGGTTTGTTAAACATGTGTGAATGAAACAAAACAACTCCAGGTATGTTTGTGATGAGGAAGCAATATTATAACTAGGGCTGGGTATCATTAAGAAGTTGCCGATACGATACATATCTCGATACAGCGAGTTTTCGATTTGATACGATTCAATACGATATATTTCAACGATGTGATGCGATACAGTTCAATAAAAAATAAAGCTTTACTCATGGCTGTCTTTGTGAAACCACTTCTTGTGCAAAGTTCATTTGAAACACACCCATTTTAATCCTCAAAACAGTAAAATATGTCAAATGTGTTGCATAAAAAAGCTTCCTTCCTCTAAACAAGCAACAAAATTGTAGCGCTGCAACAAAATAATTTGTAAAATAAACCAAAAAAATACTCTTGGCGCTATATATCAATGCAGCAGCCTACAATATCGATACTGTATCACATTAAACAATACGATATATTGAATATTTTGATATTTTTGCACACCCCTAATTATAACTTGGATGAGAAAATAGAATAATATGGGCTCTTTAAGTTAAAATGTAAGTGTATCTTCTTTTCACTGGGGGTTTAGTTGATAAAGGCTCATTGTGCTTATTTGCTTTAATAATATAACATTTTCTAAACTTGATTTTTGGTAACTCTATTCTTCTGCCTGTAATGAAAAGAATTTCCCCTTGGAGATGAATAAAAGCCATTCTGAAAGCTGTGATGTTGAACCTTATTATTATGTTAGAGATTGGCTCCTCAGTCTTGCCTTATAAATATTTTGTCTTAAAAGTCCTTTCAACTAACAAAAACCACGTCTTTGTGTTTGAATAAAGGCACCACTTTCTGAAGCTATTGTTAAAAAGTATTTTCCTTTTATCTATTCTGACAGAGAAGGGGCTGAACTTTGTACCAGTTTTCGTTTCATGTACCACAGATAGGCACAGTAATTACAGAGATATTAACCATAAACCAAATTCCACCACAGAATTCAGACGAGGGTTGTCAAAACTATCAAAAGTCAGATACGAATCCAAACTAAAACTAGTATCGAGACAAGATAATCATTTGAGTCTCATTCACAGGACAGGACCAAATTAGTAAACGTCCATGGACCACTACGGATTTTACCTGGACGACTGAGGAATTACACAGATACAAGACCACATAGTAAAAAAGTACTAGTATTTAAAGGTGCACTGTGTAATTTTTCGGTTGGGGGTCCATCACCTTCTTGTTTCCATGGACATGTCATTGCTCTGCTTAGATATTTTATAGCTCAAAAACACCTAGAAAAACTTTAACTCGGTCTGATTTGGTCTTTGGGCTGTGAAACATTCTGTACAAAGCAATAACATCTCCATGAAGAAAAGCATTTGACAGATCCTCCACTAGAAAAGTTACACAGTGCAACTTTAATGTTGAAAATCTCATTCATGTCTAAAGAAAGGGCGTTTTGAAATATCACAGTGGTATCGGAAACAGGATTGAGTAACGAGTCTATTCCTTAGGATCAAAATCAAGTTTGAACTTTCAGTATCGTGCAAAAGAAATGTACAATGTATATACAATTTATTTTTATTTGTATATTCAATGTAAATAATGTACATACTTTTGGCTTTGGTAAACTAATACACCACTTTAAAACAGAGTGAACCCCTGTTTTGTACAAAAGCAAGGATGTCAAACTCAAATTCACAGAGGGCAAAATTAAAAACTGGGACTAAGTCGTGGGCCAAACTAAATATTTATTGAAAAATTTCAACAACATCTGCATGTTTTCTCTTCTTTCAAGATATGTAATGTTAAACCTTTTCTTATTAAAATAAATGTTTAATAATAGTTTTGCTTAAACATCAAATCCAGAACAAGCAAATATAAAATAATAACAACATTTGGACAGCTCTAATACATATTTGACATAATCTTGTGGGCCAAATATAATTATATCACGGGCCAAATTTGGACCCCGGGCCTGAGTTTGACAAGTCTTTACTAAAGATTCCATTCAACAATTGTAATAAAAATGTTTCTTTTATTGGGACTGATCACAAGGTGGGTCGGGTGACTAGACCTGGGCCTGTTTATAACAGATGTGAAACTTAAGAAGGGCTTGACCTGAATCGTCACATTGTGGTGTCACTGAAATAAAAATTTGGGAGCGTCAAAGAACTGCAGTGTGGATCTTTTTCTTCTTTTGCACAATTTTTGTCTTCCGACCCAGCGCACAGTCGTAATTTTTGTTGGACGTGCATGTCTCCATCTACTAGTAAACTTTCAGTATCGTGGCAGCACTGAGTCTGACCCGTCCTCCAGCTCAATTTTAAACCATTCGGATTTTATAATGTTGTTACGGGAACGCAATGTGGAAAATGTGATTGGCGCTTGTTCGTGACCATGCGGAGATCAAATTGGAAACACATAATGGGGATTTGGTGATTAGAATAATTTGATTGGAGCGCGGAAAGAGAGGTGAGACCCAATTATGTGTGACTGCGGTGAGGAGCGAGGAGCAGAGAATCAATACGGGCCAGGGAGGCTACTGCACTTTGAGACAATGGTCCATTCTGAGCGCTGAAGAATCGCTGGCGTTAGCAATGAGACAATTCAAGGTCCTGTGTAATGTATTGTTTTAGTGTTTAAAACTGCTTTGTACAGCTGGCTTTGGTGCTGCGTGTGGATCAATTACAGCAAATCAAAGGTGCACTGTGTAACTTCTCTGCTTGTCTCCATGGAGATGTTATTGCCTCGCCTGGAATAACAGCAAACTATTAAAGCGCCCATGTTACGTGTTACAATGTTGTTTCCTCATCACAAACAGACCTGGAGTTGCGTTTTGTTGCATTCACACATGTTTAACGCAAAAACTCTGCATGATGAGGCCGTGTTCTTCTCTGAAACACTCTGTTCCACCTTGTGATGTCATGTGGTGATACAGGAAGTGCTCCACTGTTTCGTTTTGTTTTGTTGTTTAACTAGAATCTAGAATAATTTGGATAATTTCAGCTCTGGATTTGCCAATCTCGACTAAACTAAAGATAAAAGGTAGAGGTTAACTTGAAAACTATCACTTCATGACATCACAAGGTGGAACAGAGCATTTTGAGCTATGGAGAGATAGACAGACATAATAATAAAGGATTAATAATAATAATAGAAGTTACACAGCGCACCTTCAAATCATTGTAATTTATTTCCTCTAGTTCAAGAAACATTTACTCCGTAACAAATTTCGTATTTATGAAAAAAATAGACCAAATAATGTTGCATATATTTTAGAAAGCATTTTGTTGGATAATTTTGGCCATCGTGGCACGCTGTTGGATGAAAATCATGTGGAGACAATTGCCTGTGACTGCGATTTGTGCCTCTGTTATGGTGTAATCATCACGCAGGATCCTTTAAAATCAAGGAACCAACATTTTAATTAAAAATACATTTGGTGAGGAATGTTTTATGGACTCTAAAAACTTGGAGATCTTTAGCGTACCACAAAATGATATATAGTAGAGATGGTCGAGAATTCTGAACCATCTTATATCCATGGAGATGTTGTTGCGTTGACAGAAATCTCAGCAGTGCATTAAACATTACGTACTTATTCAATCACATATATTTTAAGTCGGCCCCAACTGATATGGAGTTTTTGCGGCCAATATGATACAGAGAAAATGGGAGTTGGAGGTGTTGATAGCCGATATAAAAGACGACATATTTAGTGATGTAAAAATTCACTATAAATCTTAAACTGATTATAAAACTTAGGTTTGGCTCTACTGGATTTTAAATTGGGTTTGTTTAGGCAACATTTATTGTTGTTCTGCCTCTTTATGATCATATTAAAACAGAGTAGGTCAGTCTAATGGCATTTTTGCATGACATTCTAGCCAGTAAAGAAAGTAAACTAAAAGTAAACTACCGGTATCAGCCTTTAGCGGTAAATGTGCGTAAATGCCGATCATTCACACCTCTATTCACATATCACTGCGTGTCCAGTAACATGTGCATGTTAAATGTTACACAGTGCACCTTTAACAAATGCAATTTAAATGTCATATGGCACAGTTAGGTAAGCATAGTACCGGACCTTTACATTACATTGTAGGGATTAACTTTTGAGCCACTGTAGCCAGGATCACAAAAGGACAGTACTTGTATTGCAGTTGTTCCAAGAAAAGTTATTGCAGTAGCCGCTTTTTTTTTTTTTTTCCACTTCTATAAAAAGAATTAGTCTGCTCCCTGTGGATTTAAGTTTGGATTTCCAGAAACTCCTCTCATTAAAAGGACGAGACAGTAAATTGCTTATAGACCCAAATGGGCTGAGAAGAAAAAGAACGGGGAATTGGAATGGCAACCAGGCAAGCATATCAAACAGAACAAAGTGCACGCTGCCATTGTTTCCTCAGGCAAGACACTACTATTTTACCAAAGTGGGTGGGTATTTATAACATCGTGGAGGCTAAAATCTGTAGACACGCTCAATTATCCCTCATGACAACGAAAACACAAATTAGGTTAAAGGCAAAATTTGTCTCGCTCCAGTACAGATATACGGTATAAATAACTCTTCAGCACTACATGCTGTCTTCATCTAATTATAAAGTGTTTTATTGTCTGAAAATCAGGAAGTGCGGATTAGCATGCTAGTTTTTAGCTTTACTGTGATGCCAAAACTCGGCTCTGGTCTCTAGAGAGTTGTGAAAAGCGCTTAAAAACTCATCGTGGTGAATAATTAAGATGCCCTAAATGTGTAAGGTAAGGGACGCAGACGCTTTAAAAATGAACTACTTGTGTTTTTCAGGTTTTTAAAAGTTTAAAAATCAGTGCATTTATAGGTGCATTGCGTAACTTTTCTGGTGGAGGGTCTGTCAAATGCTTTTCTCCAAGGAGATGTTAAAACTTTTGATCTTCAAGGAGACCAAACCAGACCAAGTTACAGGTCAGATCTGTGGAGAGGCAACCCAGCTCACAGTCAGAATGTCTGATTGTCTATGTATTATTGAGCTGTAAAACCACCTGTAATTGAATAAATGTAAGGTAGAGTTGTTTACTGTGGAACTTTAAACTTTCATTTAATTTCATTTCACATCTGCTAACTGATCAACTACCCCGGGTTTGTTTTATTTAGTCTTCTTAGTTCTTTTAAGTTAATCACAATACCTGCAAGTTTCTTTAAATATATTTTATTTGGTTACATTTGTTCAAAAAATTTCAGACACTTACCAGTTTACCTGTTACTCCACATGGTCTGGAGACAAAAGAGGGGGCGTGTCCTTGGACGGCCATATTTATAGCCTCTGGGGGGAAGTTTTGGGCCAGACCATGTGAAGGGGAGAATCAGTTTCAGTTCTTTTTTGTTTTATGGATTCTGTATATTTGATTTTGGGGACTTAGGCCGTAACAGCAAATTGAATGGTTAACTTTAGAGATAAGTAAAGTTGCCGTGATATCTAACCTGTGTGATAGTTTGTACTGACCTGGAGGGAGGAACTTCTTATGGGGGAACTATAAAATCAGTTCAGTTCAGCCTCTTAAGAGTGTCACACGACTCTCTCATACAGCCTGATTCATTAGCCGGTTTTACTTTATTTCACTTCGTAGAAACCGTATGATCTCGGAGCCTTAGATTTCGTTCGCTCAACAGTAGGCGAGTACTTTTTATCATTTAACCAATCACTATTTGGTCGTGACGTATGTAATGCGCCGCTAACAGGACTAACTGGTATATTAAGCTTTTCCAAATTCTATAGGAAGGAAAATAACGTCTTTCCCCTTGATGAAATTCACCAAACATTCTCTTTATTCCTGGTTTAAATCCTCGATTTCGGGAATCGTTGACAACACTGAATATATGACTCTTTACTGATTGGCTGGTGCCCGAACTTGCACTTCCAGGATTTTGTGAACCGTCTATTGTATTTTGATTCCTGACCTAGTCGCTGGAGAGAAATTAAATTGAGTGGAGGCACTAGGTGGTGCCAGCCTGGCTAAGCGACACGTGTGATATGCCACTTTTCCTGGGACAGAGTGACTTGAAACTCGGTGGCAGAAAAGTAGACTGAGCAAGGATTCCGAGTCAGAATCCAAGATGACTGTGATGTGTAAATATGAAGTGTTTCTATTGTGTTTGGACACTTTGGTTGTTTAAATGACAATTTCAGTCACTTGTATTTCTGCAACACCTTACCACGTCCATATCACTGCCTGCGGGTTTGGTAGTCGGTGTTGTGGTGAGGCGTCACGCTACTCTGAGTCCAAGACGCGAAACAAAATAATACACTTCAAGCTCGGATGTGACGTCAAATCCGAGTTCCAAATGGGAGTCGGAAGTTAATCAAACACTACTTTCATTAATTTCTGTTGCTTTTGACTTGATTTGAGCGCAGTTAGTTTTCATAAATACGTATTATTTCTTTTTTTGCCACAAGGCCACTGTGAACTTGAATTATTTTTTGGTGAAATTGACTTTTTTTCTGAGTCTGCCTCCTGCTTATTGGCCAGCTTCCCTACACACAGAAACAAGCCAGTGACGGACCCCCAACCAAAAAGTTACACAGTGCATCTTTTAAGGTTAGGATTAGTCTCCAGGAAATGAACATAGGGCAATGTAATTTCTCCAAAAAGCACAGAAGCCCAACATACATACAACCCCTATACATTCCCAGTACTTTATACAAACGACTCCATAATTCTCACGCAATTTGCTCTACCAGTTGTACATATGTTTTCCAAAGAAACACAGTCATTTCCTCTATAAATCCTAATTGCAATTGTTGTGACACATTACGCACTATTAAATTAGCTGTACTTTCACAGTGCAGTGCAATATTTTAACAACGCAGCCATTAAGCTAAAAAGCATAACAGCGTGTAGTGGCAACCTCGCGCAGCTAAACACGGTAAAGTGATGCAATACTCGTGTAACCCAGTACAAACCTGGCTTCAGTAGTTTTAAATGTGGCAAGAATATGCGCTAGGTAGACTCAAGAAAGCCAATTTGGGAAAGAAAACTGACATAAAGAGACTGTGTTGGGAACTTAAATGTCGAAGTAGGAGCTAGTGCTGTCAAGATACTAACTAAGATTTCAATACTAAGGAATAGACTCGGCTACTGATTCTGTTATAACTTTTTCTTTAGACAATAGAATGACAATTGCAACATTTAAGGGCCCATATTACAATGTTTTCTGATGTTATAATGTTGTTTCTTCACAAACTGGAGTTGTGTTTTGTTTCATTTATGCATTTTTAACACACAAATCCTGCATTCTGCGTTTTGAAACTCCATACACCTTCACTAGAATCATTTGGAGAATTTCAGTCCTGGAATTGCCAATCTAAGTAGCTGTTAACTTGAAAACTACAGCTTCATGACATCACAAGTTGGAACGGAGCATTTTGAGCTTTGACGATGCAGACAGACTAATAATAAAGGGTTACTCAAATGTGTGAATGAAACAAAACACAACTCCAGGTCTGTTTTTGATGACGTAACAACAGTTTAACATGGTGTAAAGTTCACAGGAGTCCATTTTGTGTAATTTAGGACCTTTAAATCATAGTTTCTTTTAGGTTCCGTAGAGAGCCATGGTCGTATACTAGTCTATGTCAGTGTCCTGAAGCGGGTTGTGTACCTGCGAATAGTTGCTGAAACGGGTGGGTTTTAACGTTCTTGATTGGTAGTGATTACGGGCAGGTCAGGTGAATCAAATGAATGTTGAAAGGGAGAAAAATACTTGATGCACATCCAGGACGTCTGTTGCCCTGGAAATAAGTGCCCAGTCCCGGTCTTTTCCTGGAACGATGAACCAGGCTGAGAGAGACTTTAGTGTATTTATTACATAAAACCATCAGGGGAGGTGATCGGCTCAGTGGCTGTGCTCCTGGTCCAGTCCTGGTCCAGTCCTGGTGCAGTCCTGGTGCAGTCCTGGTCCAGTCCTGGTTCAGTCCTGGTCCAGTCCTGGTGTAGTCCTGGTGCAGTCCTGGTCCAGTCCTGGTCCAGTCCTGGTTCAGTCCTGGTGCAGTCCTGGTCCAGTCCTGGTGTAGTCCTGGTTCAGTCCTGGTCCAGTCCTGGTCCAGTTCAGTCCTGGTCCAGTCCTGGTCCAGTCCTGGTTCAGTCCTGGTTCAGTCCTGGTCCAGTCCTGGTCCAGTCCTGGTCCAGTCCTGGTGTAGTCCTGGTTCAGTCCTGGTTCAGTCCTGGTTCAGTCCTGGTGTAGTCCTGGTCCAGTCCTGGTCCAGTCCTGGTGTAGTCCTGGTGCAGTCCTGGTGCAGTCCTGGTGCAGTCCTGGTTCAGTCCTGGTCCAGTCCTGGTTCCAGTCCTGGTTCCAGTCCTGGTCCAGTCCTGGTCAGTCCTGGTCCAGTCCTGGTGCAGTCCTGGTGCAGTCCTGGTGTAGTCCTGGTTCAGTCCTGGTCCAGTCCTAGTTCAGTCCTGGTGCAGTCCTGGTCCAGTCCTGGTCCAGTCCTGGTGCAGTCCTGGTCCAGTCCTGGTCCAGTCCTGGTTCAGTCCTGGTGTAGTCCTGGTTCAGTCCTAGTCCAGTCCTGGTTCAGTCCTGGTCCAGTCCTGGTTGTCCAGTCCTGGTCCAGTCCTGGTCCAGTCCTGGTTCAGTCCTGGTCCAGTCCTGGTCCAGTCCTGGTCCAGTCCTGGTGTAGTCCTGGTTCAGTCCTGGTCCAGTCCTGGTTCAGTCCTGGTTCAGTCCTGGTTCAGTCCTGGTTCAGTCCTAGCCTACTGGGCTGTCAGACTAATGGGCTAACCCCAGTTTATCACAGGAATGTGCGGGTAACGGGTGGAATGTTAATGGTCCGGGCAGATTTAACTTTGATACAATCACGGGTTAATGGGCGGGTGTGGTGTTGTGGGTGCTGTACTGGGCGGGTCCAGGTCTCCAAAATTGGACCCATGCAGGACTCTGGTCTATGTGCTCTTATACTTGTTCTGACACAGCTCGAGATTCTCCTAAAGCTATTCAGGAAAGGTTCATCTCTGTCCTGTGAATATGACTTTTTTTAGTATCGATACCTGCTGAAATGAGTATCTAGTTTCGATATTAGTTTCGGTATCATCTGGTATCTGATTTTCAACACTTCTGACAACCCTCGAAGGAACAATTACAGAAAACTGTCAAATAGTTTCACAGCTGTTGACGTTCATTTGCGCCAGTGCCAATGCAGGTGGACCAGACTGAGCGTTGCTAGGATACAGGCGGAGACGGGACTACATACATTGAAGGATTACCCCGAACAACCCCTACGCATACCCGCCCGTGTAAAAGTCAGATAGTCAGCTTGTCCTTCTCAGCAGTTTTAGATATGATGCATCCAATTCCTCCATTACGGCATTGATTTTTATGTAAGAGATTAAAGGTACACGGTGTAACTTTTTTTTCTCAACCTCTCCATCTTCTCCTACTCACCACCAATGTGTAGGATAACAAAATTTCTTAACAAAACTATCACATTTAGCCAGACTTTGTTATAGAGGATGAAGGTATTACTGTTTGTTTGTATGTGAGGACTAAACCAGATCTACTTTGAGCAACACGTGACTAGTACACATAGATATCTGTCTGAAAACTCCATCACAGGCTACGTTCAGACTGCAGCCTGAAGTGACCCAAATCAGATTTTTTCATCCCTATGCGACCTGAATCTGATCTTTTAATGACGACACAGATCAGATTTTTTCAAATGTGACCCAGGCCACTTGGATACGTGCTCCTAAAACTAATACAAATCCGATCTTTTGACATGCGACTTCAGTCTGAACGGTCAGGTCGCATTCATCCCACCTACACGTCAGGCTCGGAGTCTAGTCAACGGAGGGAAAGCGAGGTTAGCGAGTTAATTAATATTTGGGGAGATGTATTTATCTTATCGGAACTGGGTGGTTTTTGAAATGATTCCCAAAGAAATGTCCGAGCGCGGCTACAGGGGGTCCTGGCTCCAATATCAACGAAAAATAAAGAGCCTGTGAGCCAAATACAAGAAGAATAAAGACTCAAAAAAATGAAGCGGCTGTGGACGTGTAACCTGTCCATTTTACGAAGAACTGGACCGTGTTTTGGGAGACAAGCTCAGAGTTTAGGCTACTTCCGTAAACACCGAGTATGCTCACTGAGTGTAACGTCATCATGTCCTCCAATGAGCATGTGGGATACTTTTGGGGTGTTTAAAGTTCACACTGGAGATCAAATAAAAGTCGTTTTTAATTGGAAATGTGAACAACCTTGCAAAAAAATCGGATTTCACAAAATTAAGAAATTAAAGCCCTGCTGTCTGAACGTAGCCATAATGCTTTGACCAATCCTCAAATGAGCTCATGTCCTTACACCTCTGCTCCGAGAAAGCACTGGGCACAGAAAATACACACTTTTTTATGAACTTTATGGACTAATTTGGGTGCTTTGTATGATTTTTGTATCCAGTTTCTCTTTTAAACTATAGACCGAATAATATTTGTAGGTCCACCCACCAACTTCTCTGGTGGGTGGACCTGCCATCTGCTTGTCTCCATGGAAATGTTATTGGTTTACCTGGAATCTTCCACAGTATTACATTAACCACATTAATATCGCATTTGTTTAATTACAAGTGATTTTACAGCTCAAAAATACCTCCATGTTCCTTGTAGACCAATTACATCTCTATGCAACTGGCAAACTCTTCACACAGAATTACACAGTGTACTATTAACCAGATCTAAACCAGGACCAGTGTGTTTGGGTCCTAAACTCTTTGCAGGGTTCCCACTGTTTTTCGCGGACAAAAATTCAAAACTTTTGCATGACTTTTTCATGACCTAAAGTGAATTTTCATGACTTTATGGCACCTACATGTGTAGAATTGATCAGACTTTTAGGGCTAAATATGAAATGTTAACCTTTTCCACTCACCTTATGGTTTGGTGTTATAGTTTTTTAACATTCAAAATACTGTCAGTGCATTTATTGCTGTCTCTTCAAAACAAAAGGCGCAGACATTTGGAAATAATCATAATAGTCTAATGAAAACTTAACAGAACGCTGTAGTTGAGTGAAAAGATACTAAAATTCCATTACTTTTCCAGGCCTGGAAAATGACATTTTCAATTTCCATGGCTTTTCCAGGATTTCCATGACTGTGGGAACCCTGTCTCTGAAAACTTCATATTGTGACTTCATATTTTGGTTGCTTTGTTGAGCGTGAAGGATGGTTGAAGTCACAGAAGAACAATTCTTTTCACACTTGTCAAACACACTTGATAAAAGAGACAGAGCTTTGTTTTTTTTTTAATAACCATTCACCTGTATTATTTCTAAAAGACTTTCTTATTCCATACAGAGAAATGACCCTTTCCAAGATGTCTGACATGATCTTGTGTTAGGACCTCTTCAGAAGATGAACACATTTATCTGCCATAAGACAAGAGCCAGTCACACTAATGGTGATTAGAGGGAGACATTCACAGGGGAAGCTGGGTGATTTAGGTCTGTTAAGAGCACCCAAGGGTGGGGAGTCGTTTAGAAACACATCTTGGCCCCGGGTGGCATGTGGAAAGTGCATGATGAGTGATGGCTGCGTAAGGTGAACAGTCCACTCTCAATCCTTGTCCTTCATTTGTAGGCAAAGCAGTTTTGACTGAGAAACGAGAATAAATGAGTAATACAGATGGAAAATTATACAAACCGCACACCAAAAAAAAAAAAAAAGAAAACAAGAAAGAAAAATACAACAGCCTTATTAAAGATGACAGCTTTAAAGGAAGAGTACTTATGTATCATGTCCAGCTCTGTCATGTCACCTGCATGATTCTATGGAAATACAAAGTTAAAACCGTACTGTGGAACTTTCTTCATGGAGATAAATATGTTTTATGTCATACTGCTGAAGATTACAGCCAACAGAATAACATTTCATGGAAACAAGGCCAAATAAGAGTCAGATTTGTGGAGATGTAAGCCTGTTCACAGTTAGGACACATTTTGTGCAATAAACACAACTGGGAAAAACAAAACAAACAAACAAACAAACAAAAAAAGCTTTAAATTTTGTCTATTTGGCTAAATGTTGCTACCCTGTTTCATCAGCCAGTTTCACTTTGTGGAAACCGTCTGACCTCACAGCATTAGGATTCATTCGCTGTACAGTAGGCGGGTACATTTTTTTATTTAAGCAATCACTGCTATTTGGTTGTGACGTATGTAATGCGTCAGTTCCCGCAGGAAGAAAGGCAATAACTTTCCCCTTGATAAAATTCACCAAACATTCTCTTCTGGCTTTAAATCCTCAACCTCAGGAATCGTTGCCAACACAGAATTGTATGTCTTCGTCTACATCCATCTCAACTGCTTTGTTTACTGTTGTGCTGAACCACAAAAGGACCCAGACAGGCGCTTGAGTTTGACGTCACGGCTTCACAGCTCTTCGTTAATTGGCCGGTGCACGATCTACAACTTCCAGGGTTCTTGCAAACCGTCTAGTGTATTCTGATTCCTGACCTAGTCGCTGGAGAGAAATGAAACTGAGTGAAGGCACTAGGTGGTGCCAGCCTGGCTAAAATGTTGCAGACTGTGGCTTTAAAATAAATGTGCTTATTTGATTTCTAGAACGAATGAGTAAGAAATTATTTTAGCTCATTAATAGGGATGTAACGATATCCAAATTTCTCGAGATGACAAGAATTTGGTGTGAATTATTACTGTCATAATCTCAAGAATAAAAAAAAAAACAGTGCATTTAAGCAAAGAAACTTGTAATTTGATATATTGTGACGGCCCACGATATTATTGTGAGACTTTTGACGATACGATATCACGATATTTTCGTTATTGTTACATCCCTACTCATTATACATGCAATAAAAAACAATTACATATAAGACCTTTCCAAAAATCTTAATGTTTTTATTTTATTGACTTATTTTGAGTCTTCATTTATTACACCAATTATATTCTGCCCTATCCCAGCTTTTTCTCCTACAGCTGCCTCCTCATCCGAAAACCGCCATGAAACTAAAATAAAAACACATCAAATATACTAAAACACAAGTGAAATCTATTTTGAAAGCTTGTTATTTGTTTAATAAAATAGAAGTTGCACTCGGAGGCTCCTGAATTGGGTTGCTACAGTGGGTATTCTCCAAAATGCAATTTAATTTTATGCAACACTAGAGCTCCATCCTTCTTATCTGTCAGAAGTGTATACTTTTCCAGGGGATGTGAAAGGCAATTACCGCTGTTATATCTGCTGTTTCCCTGTTCATATTGTCAGCAGTTATGCCGTAATTATCTCCCGAAAGTAGGATTTGTATTGGGCTGAGATTGGCTTGTATACAGTACTTCTTTATTATTAAAAAAAGTAAGTCTTGAGGAGGTTGGTCAGCCAAGAAATGAAGTATTATTACGTGTGAATATCCAGAAAAAACAGGTGCCAATTTAAGATGTGAAGTCATTTTAAGGGCCAATATTACTCTATTTTCTGATCTGTGTTATAATGTTGTTTCCTCATCAAAAACATACCTAGAATTTTGTTTGATTCACGCAGGTTTAACACAAATTTAGCAAAAAACACTCCCTGCTCTGTCTTGTGAAGTGATGCGCTAACACAGGAAGTGATGGATGGGCGACCGCTGGGATTTCCAGGTGCCACAGTGGGGGGGCCAGCAGCAAAAATGTGATTGTGTTGTTAGTATGAAAGTGTGTGTGCGTGTGCATGTGTGTTGATGGTGGTCAGAGAGGTTGATGACACACATTGGCAGCTTCGCTTTCGTCCCAGGGCAGCTGTGGCTACATTATTATCTTACCACCACTGAGTTTGGAATGAATGAATAATCCACAAAACTGTATAGTGACTTGGAGTGTTTGGAAAAGTGCCATATAAGACGACATTATTATTATTATCTGTACTGGAGAAATGCAAAGTTTTAATCCCCAAGGCCAAGACTTGTTTTTCAGACTTATTAACGATGTAACTTTCTGGTAGGGGGTCTGTCACCTGCTTGTTTCTGTGGAGATGTCATTGTTCTGCCTGGAATGTTCCACAGTATAAC
This sequence comes from Boleophthalmus pectinirostris, assembly GCF_026225935.1. Taxonomy (NCBI): domain Eukaryota; kingdom Metazoa; phylum Chordata; class Actinopteri; order Gobiiformes; family Gobiidae; genus Boleophthalmus; species Boleophthalmus pectinirostris. Next base: position 24,452,789 of record NW_026571115.1, on the reverse strand, counting down.
ATTAAACAGCTCTATGTTATTTATTTTTTTAATTACATGTGGTTTTATAGCTCAAAAATACACTGAACAGCTCAAACCTGTTACTTGGTCTGATTTGGTCTCCATGAAGGTTGGGGGTGTGTAAAAATATCCAAATATTGATATATCATTGTTTTTTTTGTTTTGTTTTATTCATTTTTCACAGACATATTTTTTTCACAAAGACACTTTAGAGCATCCACACTCGGTGGTGGTAAACTACTATTGTAGCCACAGCTGCCTGGGGCAGACTGACTGAAGCACGGCTGCCAATCGGTGTCATCGGTCCCTCTGACCATCACCATCACTCACGCACACACCACTTTCATACTAGGCAATGTGGGTAAAGTGTCTCGCTTAAGGACACAACAACAGTTTTTGTGACTAGCTCCTCACTGTGGCTCCTGATTTTCCCAGCGATCTCCCATCCACGTACTAACCAGGCCCGGCCTTGCTTAGCTTCTGAGATCTGACGGGATCAGGCTTTAAGAAGTTGGTATGGTCACACATGTATCGATATCGGAGACTGCTGTATCAGTCAATTTTGTTGCGTGTTTAGTGGAAGGAAACAGTTTGGAAACAGTTGACAGTTTCACTGTTTTGTTGAGTAAAATGGGCATGCTAATAGGAGCTGTGTAGCTGATGTTTCTACTGCTACTGCTATTCTACTGTATGTTTAGACGTCTTATTACAGGTGCATTGTGTAACTCCTCTGGTGGAGGGTCCGTCAAACACGTTATTGCTTTGTCTGGAATGTTTCACAGTGTGGCATTAAACCTTTTTATCTTCATCAAGGCTGGGCATCATTAAGAAGCTGCCGATGCGATACATAGGCCACAATACGAAGTGATTTAACAAAGACTTTTAGTATCACAGCCAAGATTTCACCATTATATTTTTATTAAACCATATTGAATTGATTTGAAATATATGGTATTGAACCAAAAGTAAACTGTATTGAGATATGTATAGTTTCTTGATCTATGTACTAACGTATGTATCGTATCGGCAACTTTTTAATGATACCCAGCCTTAATGAAGATAAAAAGGTTTATTAATACCCCACTGTGAAACATTCCAGACAAAGCAATAACACCTCCACGGAGAAAAGCGTTTGACGGACCCTCCACCAGAGAAGTTACGCAATGCACCTTTAATAAGACGTCTAAACATACAGCAGAATAGCAGTAGAAACATCATCTACGCAGCTCCTATTAGCATGCAGTACATCTCTTCCTCCTGTACCACACGATGGGAAGCTCAACCGCAAATAGCTTATTGTTTTTGAAGGCGCATGCTAGCCTCCTCTTCTCCTTACATGATCTCATGTCGGCAAATCAAAACCAGGGCCCGGGCTACGTTCAGTAATGGCTTGATAAAAATGGATTCCTCTCCTCTAGCTCGCAGACCATTACCTACAGGACAAACATAAGCTGACAAGACCAATGCGGCGCTAATACGATGTACGGAGATGCGCGTTAACCGATACGGATAACGCTGGCTGGGACGGCGGCGCGCGCTGGAGCTCGGGATGTGTACTAAACAAGCAATTTATACATTTGCCCGAGCTATGTAAAGCGTTTGTCGGAATTCGCGGGAGAATTGGCCGATGGAGTTGGGAGTGTGAGGAGAATGTAACATGAAAACGACGAGAGGAAGTAGGCGAGCGGATGAACGTGCCGCAATGCATTATGGATGAGCGGAGGATTGAGTGGCGTGTTATGGCACTTTGGGGCATTGTTAACGGTCCCTAAGATGGCGTTTGTGTTATGTTACTCTGGAGAAAGTGAATGACGAACTATGGTTTATTAAAATGTGTTAAATAAAGTTATGCGGCGTGTAGGGGATAATATATCAATGTTAATGTCTTTTTTTTATTATTTACCCGTAAACTGTCCTGATATACATATTTACAAACTTCTTAAAAGGCCCGTATTATGCGTTTTTTTGATCTATGTTATAGTTTCCTCATCATAAACCTACCTGGAGTTGTGTTTTGTTTCATTCACGCATGTTTAACACAAAATCCCTGCTAATTTTTATTCTTGTTTCTTCTCTGAAGCAGAAAACACTGTTGTGACGTCATGTGGTAAAACAGGAAGAGCTCCACAGTGTTTTTAAACTCCATACACCTTCGCTAAAATCATTTGAATGTTTCAGCACTGGAGTTGACAATCTCTACTTGGCTTAACGCTCACAATAGTCAAGTCTGCGTAATACAGAACTTTTAATGTTACAGGTGCAGCAATTCCTGGTGGATTGAACGCAACTAACTTACATATCTCCATGGTGACGTTTCATAGTCTGGCATTACAGGAGTCTCGAACGTTTTTCCTCCAGTGAGCTACTTTTACAAACTGAAAATGCCAGAGAGCTACCTTTTAGCAGTCGCAAAGAAACTGAGTAAATATAAGAGCCTCGGCAAGCCAAACGTGGAACAGTTACAGTTGTTCCTCGCTATATCACGGTTCACCTTGCGTGGTCTTGCTGTTTTGCATGCTATTTTTTTTTACAGAGTTCCGGGTGGGTAGTAATTACACATGGGTGGGTCAGGACTAAACCAGGTCTAAACCAGGTCTTGGACTTAAGAGAGAGAACGCCGAGCAGGGTGTCCACAAAGTGTGATTGGGCAATTGCCGCGCTTACCTCCGTGAGGTGCGGAGCTCTACATTGGTCCTTTCTATTCAGCATAGGGATGGGCATTCGATTAAATTTTCTTAATCGATCGTTAATTCTCCCAACGATCATTAACGTTTTTTATATTAAAAATTATCATCATTATTATTACTATCTGCACTACTAATCTGCATAAATAAATTCAACTTTACGACATATAAACCGTAACGACTCTAGAGCCACATCATCCCGTTTAAGATTATAACCTTTGCGCAACTCTCACAGAAACGAAACTTAAACTGCATGGCTAATTTGCATAAACTAAGCAAAGGAAAAAAACAGCTCTTGTGCGCTGATGCGGTCAATTTCTGTCAGATTAAAACACATGACTCAGTGGAATACAGGTTAGTGTGACCATATTTGCGTTTGTCAAAACCAGGACACCGTACGGGGGGAGGGAGGTGGGGACTCGTCATCGACATTGCGCGACTCTCACCTGGTAAAGCTTTTTCCCACTGGACACCGAAACATATGTGCTGCTTTATACACCGTGCACATGGACTCACACTTGTCCCGAACGCAACGGAAAACGTGGAATTTCTTGTACAAGTCATCGTTAAATACGCATTTGTACTGAGTGCAGAGAGCTACATGTACAGACCCCCGTTTGGTCACGCGACGCACAACAACCTGCATTCGGTTTGTCGATGAAAATGAACTTAATCGATGAAATTCTTAATGATCAATTATCGATTAATTGACTAATCATGCCCATCCCTAATTCAGCACAATACATAGAATTCAGGAATCCCTTGGTGAGCTACTCTGAAGGGGGTGGAGAGCGACTGATGGCTTGCAAGCTGCAAGTTGAAGACCCCCTGATCTATACTGTCTATGTATCTAAAAGTATCTAGTCTATGTATCTAGATTAGCAGGTGAAGCCTTGAGGCAAAGGTGCAGGTCAGTGTTTTTTAGAGGAACAATTACACACAGTAACGATATGTGTTTTTCAATGTAGTTTTTAGCCATAAAAGCTCTTGTGATGGAAAAAAAAAGAGCAAAATTTCAAGTTAATACCATACTGTGGAATGTTCCAATCAAAGCAATAACATCTCCATGGTGACAAGCTGGTGTCGGACCCGTCACCAGAAAAGTTACATAGTGCACATTTAAACAAGTCTCAACTATTTTCTATTGTAAGTGTCTTTTAATAGCCCACTGAAATGTATTGTTTTCTATTAAGAGGAAAAACTGGCAAATTCTGTATGATGGTTTGACGATGACTCAAGCGAAAAGTCATGATATCAACCCACTGTACTGTGTAAAGAAATACTGTAAAGAATAAATGACACCTCAAAGTGCACTAATAAGCAGTTCTGCATTTCACATGACATCACATAACAATTTATTTTAATATAGATTTAAATGGGACAAGTTAAATCACTATTGTTAAGTTGTCAGGCTTATTTCCTTGTGCGAGAAATTACCGTGTACGATACAAGAATACTGGCAACAGCTTCCATCAGAGAGAGGGAACATAGAGCGTGTGATCCTAACTTAGACCAGTGTGCTCTATTGCTGTGTCCTTTGGCAATACCCACCCTGCCTGTGTATGAATGTGGAGTACGTTAAGGATTACTGCGTGTGCAAAAAGTGTTATGTGAAAACTAGAGCTGCGAAATTGGTCACTATCCAATTGAAATCATCATTTGAATGGATGCAATTAGCAAATCGCAAAGACTGCAGTTTTTGAAGTACCATCATTTTAATAAAATCTTATCTTACCCGGAATTTACACCAGGAGCATCAGCAGCACCTAACGTCGGCAGACCTGCATACACGAGTACTTTTAAAAGCTTCAATTTACACCAGAGGCAGTAGAGTCGCTCCTGTGAGGCGTGTCTCTGTGTTTTCTCATGTTTAAACACTAAACTTTTTTACATTGCTTATGTGTTCATTGATTGGATGAATTATGTTTTAAATCACAATACAAAATTTGACAAAAAGAGACAATGCTTTACAGCGATAATATCTTGTGTCTGCGGCGCTCAGATTAATTAAGCCACTCACCAATTCACTTTGGTCGTCTGCACCACATGACTTTTCCTTCAGAAGTTGATCTTGTAAAGTTGCTGTCTCATGTCATAAAGTGTTTTATAATCTTCCACGGCTGTAAACTCACTCCCCGAGCTCCTGACGCGCCACACGGTGTTTACAAGACTGTAGTGGTTTTAGAGAACGTATTTTGAAAGGGCATCGGTAGTTTATTTTGACACCAAGTGCTTATTTCCTGTCTCGCCCCTGTTAAAAAGCCTGGAGACGCTCCATTGACTCTGCAAAATTAGAACTCCAACCTAATTAGCTTATGCGCTCTTATGCTTTGGTGTAAATAAGGGGTTACACTGCACAAAAACGGCTAATCCTGCAGTATAGTATAGTTTATATCTGTAAAAACATGTTATTAGGTTCTTTTTTCAGACCAAGAGTTTGTTTTCATACCTGACAGTTTCGACTGCTCACTAATGGTCTTCCTCAGAGTGGTCACGTGACGTTGCTGTGACGTGTCCGGTCAGCTGATTTATACAGGTTTATAAACCGGGACGAGGGGGCTTTTTTACTCTCACACACCTGGGATACTGTCCTGAGGAAGTCGGACTGCAGATGGCGCCGTCATCCTGCCACCACAGGTAGGAAGAACAGCGCCAAAACCTGTTTAAATCAGCTGACCAGACACGTCACAGTAACATCACATGACTCTGAGGAAGACCATTAGTGAGCAGTCGAAACTGTCAGGTATGAAAACAAGCTCTTGGTCTGAAAAAAGAACCTAATAACATAAATTATCAGAAGACCAAATGAATCTCACTGGTCTGTAAAAACATGTCCTGAAATGTGATTCTTGTATTAGTTTGTCCGTTCATTTTTGTCGATTTTTCTGGACATGTAATCCTTGTCCAAAAAAAATCATCCTAAACAGTAAATCAAACAACACAGAACCAAAGTTTTACTGCAATTTTTATCTCTTCGGATGGACGCGACCACCCCACAAGAACAAATGCCGTTACACACCTCAGAGTTACAGCTCACGAGAACGGTCAAGGCATTTATATAAATACACTCCTATGTGTACATCTATAGGTGAACAGACAACGTCCCAGTATGTACCTTATATGTGCAGAGGACCATGTGTGCTTCCTTTAGTGTGACCCGTCATCCATCATGGCCACAGACTCAAATTACTTGTCAGAACAAACTACACACAGCCCCCCCATACACATACCCACACACACACACACACATATATATATACACCTAGACACGCAGGTACACACGCTCTGATAAATAATTGCTAAAGTCTTTTAAGCTGTACTGTCCGCCCAAGCAAGGTGAACGCTACACTGCAAATCTGTCATGACAGCATCTGAAGGTGGGCTCTTTCTTCTCTCTTCTCCCCTAACACACACACACACGCGCACACACTATATCCCATAACACACGCGCATTTATAACCATCCGCGGACCTATATTTTATCCCGGGCCAAGACTTGTCACTCGCTCTGATTGCAGCGCTGGCCGGCCCTCTTAGTTGGTCATTTGTCTCCGGGTTTTATTTAATTTTCTTTTTCTATTACACTGCAAAACATATTCATCTTGGACGTGTCAAAGCGGATTTATCAGTGCGGCTGTCAGGGCCAAAGTGAGTGAGGTAAAAGTTTGCTGGAAGCCCACACGGCGGCCAATGTCGGAAAGGATTTAAAGATGTACCGGCGGTTTTTAAAGACAGGGGCCCGGAGCCAGCCCGTGGTCAATGAGCCTTATGGAGCTCAGGAGCCCGGTGGTCAGCAGAAATATGGTGAGCCGGGGCGCTGGACGGGTCATTAAACGTGGAATTGTTGCGACAAGGTTTGTATCAGTGTGACAAAAACTCAAACATTTGGAGATGAATGTTTGGGTGTTGTGGATAAAGCTTTAATGGGTTTATATTACGCAAAATTGACTCCTGTGAGCTCCTCAAACACGTATCTGGAGCTGTGTTTTGTTTCATTCACACATGTTTGAGTAATCTTTTATTATTAGTCTGTGTAAATCTCCAAAGCTCGAAATACTCTGTTCCACCTTTTGACCTCATGAAGCTGTAGTTTTCAAGTCAACAGCGACATTTCACCTTTTGTTCAGTAGAGGCAAGTCCAGGGCTGAAATTATGATTCAGTGAATGTGTTTGGAGATTTAAAACACAGTGGAGCCATTTCTGTATTACCACATGACATCACAAAAGAAGAAGTTGGCGTAAATAAGCAAGGTTTGTGTGTTAAAAATGTGTGAATGAAACAAAACACAACTCCAGGTCTGGTTGTGACGAGGAAACAACATTATAACATAGATCAGAATAGGAAATGTTCACTTTTCTACTTCCAGTGGATACTCAAAGCTCTTTACATCAAGGATCCATACACACACTCAAACACACATTCATGCACGAGTTGCTTTTTCGAAAACACATCAATTAGTCCTCTGCATTCGACCCATCCTTCAATGCCACAAGGGAAGTCTGCCAGAGTCTGTGAGTACCGCAGTGGAACCCATCTCTAGCTTTTGAGCTGTGACCTATATCTGTGATTTTGTTGTTAGTCTTGATCAGGACTACCTTAGCTGGATTTGCATGTTTGGGTTGATGGGGTAAACTGGAGCCTGAAGGAAACCCACCCAGACATGGAGAGAAACACGTAAACGCCACACAGGCTGGTGAGTAACGCAGTAACCAGCAAGTATAGGGTGACTAGACGTCCCAATTTACCTGGTACAGTCACAGTTTTGAGCCCTGTGTCCCCTGTCCCAGCAGATTTATCCAATCCACCAGTGATTTGTCAAAGTTTTATACAAGAAATGTCCCCAGTATCCTTATTTTTGAACAATTTCATCCCTGCCAACGGTAAAGAGAGGCATTCATTGTCATTTGTTTAGGTAAAATACAGAAAAGCTGCTTGAAAATGACAAAAACACAAAGAAAATGTGACTATAATAACTCACATTAGTTCTGAGTGAATAACAGTTTCCCTTAAGTACGCACTTGTTTCACAATTTTATTACTGGCGCCACCTAGTGCCTCCGCTCAATTTCATTTCTCTCCAACGACTAGGTCAGGAATCAAAATACAATAGACGGTTCGCAAAAACTCCAGAAGTGCAAATTCGGGCACCAGGCAATCATCGAAGAGTCATATATGCAGTGTTGTCAACGATTTCCGAGATTTAAAACCGGAATAAAGAGAATGTTTGGTGAATTTTATCAAGGAGAAAGACGTTATTGCCCTTCTTCTTATGGGATTTGGGAAAAAGCTTAATATACCAGTTAGCCCCGTTACGTCACGACCAAATAGCAGCGATTGGTTAAATGATAAAAAAGTACCTGCCTACCATCGAGCGAACGAAATCTAAGGCTGCAAGGTCAGACGGTTTGTACGAAGTGAAACAAAGTAAAACCGGCTGATGAATTTTATTATTACCAACCCAAACCAGGGATATCACAGTTTTTTATTTTGAAAACCTGGTCAATCTAAGCAAGTAGCGTGTCTGAAAATCACACAACTTGTCCTGTCCCAGTACATATATACAGTATAGTAAGCAGCTTTCAAGGTCAAAATATGTCTGCTGTGTGCCGTTTGCATTTAATTCTAAAATTTCATTGTCCAATAATCATAAGTGCGTGTTAGCAGTTGGTTTTGCTGTCAAGAGAAAACTCTATACTGGTTTCAAAGAGCAATGAAAAGCATGTATAAAGATATTTAACAGTTTTTCATGTTTTAAGACGGTAAAAATCTGGTTAACCTGCTCATTGGCATAAAACGCAAGCTGATGGGGTAAAAACAATTTGAATTTGGTTGTTTAGTGCACTCGTTCTTCTCTGTCCATGTAAACATAGTGAGTAAAACCACGTATTTGTCAGATTTATACAGTTTGAGTTCCTCTCCAGTATCAGCCCAGTCCTCCGCCCACCCTTCCTCTAACAGCTGTTGACGCCTCTCCACAGGACTGGCCCCGTGCCCGACCCCTCCTTGTACATCCAGGGCCCCGTCTCTGTCGTGGAATCCGATTGGCTGAGCTCTCTCACCCAAGACCCGGCCATCTGTGGAGCCCGGAGGACCCGAGGCCGCCGAGCATGTGGGGTGAAGTCCACTGACACAAGGTACAAAGTGAACGTCAGCGGAGGAGGATTTTTTACCTAATAGTGGACTTTGACAGAATTGCACTTTGAATAGGTTCAGGTGATGGCTGTAATCTTTGGAGTACGATCATTTCTGACAAATACAACTAAATATCCTGTCTTATTCTGCGTAAAAACTCCTATCCCTGTAGTTCAGATCGGTACAAACATACTCTTAAATATGATTATTGTATTCATTTGTTCATATTTTTGTTTTTATTTTTTTTGTCAATCCTTTTAGACGTGTTTAAAATTGCAAATCTACTCACAGTCACAAGGCTGGTCAGAAAAATCAGATTTTAGAGCGTGTATCCATGCACAAAAGAAATCAAATCAGCATAAACACCACAATTCATTAGAGTAAAAGCTGTATTTCGAAGATAAAGCACAATGTATTTTAAAATAACTCTTTCTGTGTATTTTTTCTCTTTCATTTTTGTCTTTGCTACATTAGTTTACCCTTTTTTGTGTAATTTTCCTTGTCAAATCTTGCACCTTTGTGAAAAATAAAAAGAATTTGAGTCCTCAGATTACTCTCTTCAGATTTAAAAGTTAACAAGATGCTTTAATAATCTGATAACTCTAGAAATCAGATAATGATCAGATTTGTGGTGCGCCTGTGATAACAACCAATGATGCTGAAATGTGATTAGCGGTTAAGATAGCACTGTTTTGTTTGCAAAGTTTAAACAGAAGTGATAAAAATATAATAGAATTTTTGTGAATATCAAGTGGAACTATTGGCTAAATAAAAAGAGTTTGGTAAAAAAAAGGAACAGAATTAAATAGTTGGTGTAAATTTGAATAAAATTACCACGTTGGATTCTAGGTTTTGAACAAAGCAAAGCTATTTAAATGCCTTGAAAATTCAAAATTAGAATTACTAATGCTACTACTACAACTTTTTAAAGAAGAAAATTACCAGGCAGTTTCAAATCCCAGAATATCCATAATGTATTAAGATTATTTTTGAAACTGCCTAATGTTAACCAATGATAGAAAGAAAGTGTTTTTTTTACTTATTTTGTGTAAGTTTGGAGTCAATATGGAGTCAAAAACTGTTGAAAAGTATTCTAAGTTGGGCGCAAAAAACACAGACAAAAGGTCCTATATCACACGAAATCTCTTGTGAGCTTTTACCGTATTTTCCAGACTATTGAGTGCACCTGAATATAGCCGCATCAACTAAATTTGAAGAAAATTATAAAATTGTACATATATAGGCCACACCTGAATATAAGCCACAGGTGTCCACATCTTCAAAAACGTTTTCAAGTTCGGGCCGTCTGCTTTTATCACCTCTGAAAGCTTTTGTCGTCTTTTTGCATTGAGTCAGTTCGTCACGCTGCCTTCGCCAAAATCTCACCATCGACTCATTGATGCCGACCTCACACACAGCAGCTGTTTCCTTCTTCAACAGTCACATAAATCGCCTTTAACTTAAAAGATGCATCATCTGCATTTCTTCATGTATTTTCCATGAGGAGGGTGTGTGCATGAAGCGCAAAATAACTGTTCAAAACACAATCAAACGAGCATCGTCCTCGGCGCATCACCCCCGTCTCTCCCCAGGCTCTACTGCACATGTCTCCTGCAGAAAGAGCCACTGTCCTGACTTCCTGCGACTTGTATGTGACTCCAGTGTAAACGGTAAACGGCCCGAAAGTGTCCCGCATGCGCACTGGAGGACACGATGACCGCAGCGAGCGTGCGCTGTGTTTACAGAAGTTGTCCAAACATGGACGCAAGCATTGAGCACCTGGAGATTTTAACGTTTCTCTTGTACCGGAGCTAGAACTTGAACAACTTACTTGTTTTAAAGAGGAGAATGAGAAGGAGAAGGACGAGGTTTTTGGCCGTGGCGTTTTGTAGGGCAGCGGCAGCGATGTCCGTTGAAAGGAACGTGTGGATGCGCAGACATAGAGAAGAGTGGTGAGTGGTGATGTGCTTCGCTTCAGTGACACAGAGTTCATTAACAATTTTCGCCTACTTCAGCACAGAATAGTGACGTTTGTGGCTTGTTGATAACGTGTAGGTCGAATTCATGCGCTTTGGCCGTTCAGACTGAAGTCGCATGTCAAAAGATCGGATATGTATCGGTTTCAGGACCACATATCGAAGTGGGCTGGGTCGCATTTGAAAAAATTGGATCGGTGTCATTCAGATTGTCATTTAAAGATCAGATACAGGGGCCAAAAAATCAGATTTGGGTCACTTTAGGCTGCAGTCTGAACATAGCCTTAGTTTCAGGGTAGTTAGTCAGCTCCTCCCTGCAGATATAAGGAAGTGTCCCCCAGCATTCTGACCAGAACTGAAGAAGTAGGTTGGATGAGCTGCGAAACGTCTTCAACCAAACAAATTTTTTTCCAGTCGACAAACTGAATGGATTCTACCTGGACGACTGAGGGATTCTTCACTCATGCAGGATTCAAAGTGTGAGAAATAATTTGCGGTTTATTGTCTGGAAATTACTGTAGTCATGGTAAAATGTTATTACCTCATCAAAAACAGACCTGGAGTTGTGTTTTGTTTCATTCACACATGTTTGAGTAATTTTTTTGTTACTTTTCATGATTTCTCCTTTTCAGAGACTGGCAATTCCACATGTGAAATCATCCAAATGATTCTAGTGAAGTGAATGTTTTCCATTTGAGAGAAGAACTTAATATGCAGGGTTTGTGTGTTAAACATGCGTGAATGAAACAAAACACAACTCCATTTAAAATACTTTTAAGCAGAAAATGATCCAGTTTTCATTCACATAGCCACACAATATTTGCTCCATAACTAAACGCAACAACTCCACAAAAGTGTTGAGTGGTCCACAATCTAATTAAAAGCATGGAAACACTAATTACGTTTCGCGGACTCGTACTAAGCCTATATTTTGAAATCAGTGGAGCAGAACATGGCACTTCCTGGTGTACGCTCTGCCGTTAAGAGAATAAACAAACAATTCACCGCCGATGCAATTAAGCACAAGAATCTTAGCAGCCATACTTTCCCTTTTTTAAAAACATGTTAGAGGCCAGGGTTAGGAAAAGCTGCATCTACCACCAAAACATTGCGTCTCGTTTTAAAGGAATTAACCGCATTACACAAACAAATGTCGCTTAAAGTTGAATCATTTTTTTAGAGCGATTCACATTGTATTTAAAAGTGCAATATGGAACTTTTCTAGTCCACCACCAGCTTGTCTTCATTGAGCTGTTACTGCAATGTTAGGAATGCTCCACGGTACAGTTTTAAGTATATTTATCTCCATGGAAACAAGAAGTGGTCTCCATCGGGCCGGGTTACAGGTCAGATCTGTGGAGAATGCACCCTGCTCACAGTAAAAAAAAAAATAAAAATTACAAGGTATTTTCAGCTGTAAATATGCGCAAAAGAACAAGCGCAAACAAATAACATAAACATAGTTTAATGCCATACTACTGAACATTCCAGGCACATGAACACTGTTGGGCAATTTACTTCAAAACATTACGATATTACTGCATTTAAAATGTAAGGCATTACACGACTATTGCAGAACTTTAAGTTACTCTCACCAAAGTAAGATAACGAACTTTTGTGCCTTATATGGACTGAACCAGGTCTAAACCAGGACTAAACCAGGACTGAACCAGAACTGAAAAAGGACTGAAAAAGGACTAAACCAGGTCTAAACCATAACTGAACCATAAATGAACCAGGACTAAACCAGGACTAAACCAAAACTGAACTGGAACTGAACCGGGTGTAAACCAAGACAAATCTTGGACTAGGACTTGGAATCTAGGACCACCCTGAGAGAACCCTGAGCCCGTGGAGCAGAGTGTGAACAAAGCACGTTCAAGCGACAGCTCTGGTCCTTTTGGCCGCGGTCACCAGACGGCGGACACACCTCCGGGCCCGTCCTGACACTTGCAACCATAACGATGGCGTTTCACCGCTCCTGATATCGCAGTGATTTTAGCGAATTTGTGTGAAGAAAAATGAAAAACCCACCTCTTCAATCCAGGTTAAAAATGCATTGTAACACACGTTACTGACATTTGTACCAAGTAATTATATTACTTTTTTTCCCCTTACATTACTGCCTTACAGCAAAAAGCAATGCATTGCAGTAATTTGTTACTTTTATAACGTGTTACTCCCGACACTGCACATAAAACAATGGAAACAGCGAGTAGACCCTTCACATGAAACACTACACACTAAATGTATTCCATGGTCAACATGTTTTGAGTTTTGTTTTAACATTTCTGCAAACCTAAAAGCAACAAAACTAGCAAGAAATTTTGTCAGAATAAAGATGCAAACTAAATATTTCTGTATAGACTTCGAGTAAATGACAAGCCACTTAGTTTGTCGACGTTACATTCAACATATGTTCTCCCTACAACGTTATAAACCGACTCTGCTTCTTAAATTGCAGAGTGCGTTTGTGCTTCTTCTGGCAGATGGGACGAGACATCTTTGGCACGGCCTCCACCGTCTTCTACCAACAGAGGGCAAACACCAAACACACAACTCCAAAGCAGAGCCACTGAGAGGAGAGCGGGACAAACATTAGTGCTCAGTGAGGAGCTCTTCAGTTTTAGGACACTAATTTGGAGATGCCACCTGCTGTGTCCTCAGTCTTTCACTTAAACTTCTTTCACAACTTTCTTTATCCTCATGGTGGAATTCGGCTAATGAAGTTCAAGTGTAAACTACTATTGTCCACCCTAACGCCTTAATCTCACCGTAAACATTCGATTGTCAAGTGTAGGGATGGGACAAGATCTCGTGAGACAAAATTGCCTCAAGACTGTGCACACAGGAGGAAAATTATCTTGTGTGATTTTTTTCCTCATATTTTTACATTTGGCTCAGATAAAAAAAGGTTAACTTTGTTGAGTAACTCCTGTGGAATACCAAAAAGCAGAGCCACAATGACACCAAAACTGTAAAATTTAACTAAATTATTAACAGAATGGCACAATTTATTTATTAAAAATTGCATCAACATCTCATTTTGTCTCATTCCTGTGAGCTGAATCTTGTGTAATACTGAGAACTGGGAACAAATCTTTGAGATGCCTCGCTGCCCCATTGATGACTGAACCTAAAGCTTACTAGAAGATACCATCACTCACAGGTCTCCAATCTTTTCTCCAACCTTAAAATTCCAGAAAGCTACTAATTTTAGCAGTCGCAAGATTTCGGAGTCGCAAGATACAGTCATTATAAGAGCCACGGCCTTAGATACGAACAGTTACAGGCCTATAAAACATAAACCATTATCCATATATTAGTGCAGAAAGTACCGTATTTTCTGCACTATTAGGCGCTCTGGATTATAAGGCGCACTGTCATTAAATGGTCTATATTCAAACTTTTTCCACAAATAAACCGCACCAGACTTTAAACGAAACACAACAGTTGGATGGATCAGTTGGACTTTGTTTGTCGCGTTCACGGTGACTCTGGACTTTGTTCAGTTGTGGCGTGTAGGGAGGGTGCTGTCTGGGACCGCTGGATTGTCGGCGTGTTCGCAGTGACTCAGTTGTTCAGTTGTGGCTAGAAGTGGCACATTGCACTCGCTTTTTCGGTTCGTTCCTCTGTTCCGTTCCTCGTCTGCGTGGAGTGATGAGTGTGGCTCAGGGTGTTTTTTGCTGCGCATTCGCTGTCTGCTCCGTGCGTGTTTGCGTGCGCTGCGGGTGGTGCGGCTTTGTAGTTTACTGAAGTCGTACACCTGAGTGGATTCGTGTATAGGGCGCTCTGGATTGCGGGGGGCGCAGTCGTTTCTTGATGGGACTGTAGGCTTAAGAGCGCGTCTAATAGCCCGGAAAATACGGTAAAGTTCAGCAGGAAAATTACACATTTACAATTTTAATAGTCAAACTAGTCATCAAATTTTAGTCAATTATAATTCAGAAATTCTTTGGCGAGCCACTTGGAAGGAGGTGTAGAGGTAATTGGTGGCTCCCGAGCTATTGATTGGAGACCCCTGCCATTTATGATGAAATGAAATCCATTTTTTGATTTTTCTATCCTTCAGTTAAATCGACAATCAGTCAAATGATTCCAACACATCAGCAATCAAGAAGTGCTGAAAAGGGCCTAAATGAGACACGTCCTAGAAATACTGAAATGTTGGTAATATGGTCGTATCGGGCCATGTAACGAGGATGTAAAACCACAGGGTCCCCTACAAGCCTGGAAACGGTCACGAACGGACAAATGGAGCTAGCGTAAATTCAGACTGGAAGACCTAACTTCTCATCATCATCATCTCCTCGGCTTCAACTCTACCTCCAGTGTCCAGGCCCCAAGGGGAAACCATCTCCTCAACGTCATAAAATAATCTACACCCTTCATCGAAATGTCTTCTGTTCGAGTATGAGAGCCAAAGAGAACTCATTCAGAAAAACTACTAATACTTTCTCTTTGTGTCTGAGGCCATGAGAGGCGACCGCTGTTGTGATTTTGGGCTGTACTAAAATAAACTGAATTGTTAAATTAGCCCTCTCAGGAATAAAAAATTACAAATAAAAAACAAAAACGCTCCCACTGGGACTGGCACCACAGAAAGGTAATTAATTAGTTGGAAAGTAAATACTACAATACTAACTTTTGCACAAAGACGCTATTTATGGAACCATTATTTAGTCCTGGTTTTAGTCCCAATTTTAGTCCACATTTTAGTACCGATTTTAGTCCTAGTTCAGTCTTAGTTTAGTCCTGGTTTAGTGCTGGTTTAGACCTGGTTTTAGTCACAATTTTAGTTCAGTTTTATTTCTGATTTTATTTATGGTTTTAGTTCTGGTTTAGACCTGTTTTTTTCCTGGTTTAGTCTTGGTTTTAGTCCCGGTTTTAGTCCTGATTTTAGTCCTAGTTTAATCTTGGTTTAGTCCTGGTTTAGACCTGGTTTTAGTCACAATTTTAGTTACATTTTAGTTCTGGTTTTAGTTTTGGTTTTAGTTCTGGTTTTAGTTCTGGTTTAGACCTGTTTTTTTTCCAGGTTTAATTCTGGTTTAGTTCTGGTTCAGTCCTTGTTTAGTCCTGGCTTAGTCCTGTTTTTAGTCCTGGTTTTAGTCCTGGTTTAGACCTGGTTTTAGTCCAGATTTTAATCCTGGTTTAGTCCTGGTTCAGTCCTGATTCAGTCCTGATTCAGTCCTGATTCAGACCTGGTTTAGTCCTGGTTTAGTCCTGGTTTTAGTTCTGGTTTTAGTCCTGATTTTAGTCCTTATTTTATCCTGGTTTTAGCCCTGTTTTTTTCTGGTTTAGCCCCAATTTCAAAGCAGTAAACTCTGCTTACCTGGCTACACTTTCTTTGAGAGTGTTTTCTTCATGATCACAATGAAAGCAAAAGAAAAATAAATTATTCTGTAAACCGGACAAATGTTTTTGATTGAAGACGTTTCACAGCTCATCCAAGCAGCTTCTTCACACCTACTTGTTTAGTTTCTGTTTGTTGTTTTGCTTTGGATCCTACATGGA
The DNA here is from genome assembly GCF_026225935.1 of Boleophthalmus pectinirostris. Classification (NCBI taxonomy): domain Eukaryota; kingdom Metazoa; phylum Chordata; class Actinopteri; order Gobiiformes; family Gobiidae; genus Boleophthalmus; species Boleophthalmus pectinirostris. The sequence continues at coordinate 24,436,484 of NW_026571115.1, read as the reverse complement.
CGACTGAAAATTACACAGAAACAAAATCAAAAAGCATTTAAAATATTTTCTGTGACTGCTACATATACTCCTTAGTTATCTGGCTTACAAAACTAGTGTATATTTTCCAGCAAACACAGCGGTTTATCTGTTTTGTTGGTTGCAATGTTATTTTTTGCACACTATACGGTATATAATGACCCCTCTAGTGACCATCACTGTCCACTACTTATAAAGAAGCAACGTGGCATATTTGGAGTGTACACTACTGCTCACTCGCCTGGCATTTGGACACCACTACAAAATGATGCACTATATAGGGAATGGGGTGGACATTTTCGATCGTTTCTGCCTACCGCCTGTCTCCTGTCAGACAATCACAACCTGCTACTTTTGCTTCTCGACCAATCACGTCTTACGGTTGGGTGACTGTATATAAACGGACATATCGAGCCCGATGGCCGCGACGTTCCAAATGGGAAGTGAGCACGGGCGCAAAGTGGTCCCATTGAGCTCTAGTTCCAATACACTCGACTGCTCCCGTACACCTCGTCAATCCGTGTATCATTCGTTCATTCGTTTTTCAATATAAAACCAAAAATAAGAAAACGAAAAAACAACAGTTTTCTTTGCTATTTGTCTCCAAAACCAAAATTAAAAAACGGATAACGATTCGTTTTTTCAGTTTTCGATTTTGTGTTTAAATGAAGAATGGAAAAAACGGATAACGGCTGTTTCCCGTTTACGTGACTTCCGTGACTGCGATGCCAGACTTTTGCACCGCATACGGACTGAATCAGGACGGATCCAGGTCCGAGACCAGAGCGGGACCAGAGCGGGACTGAGACCGGGACAGAGCTGCTCTGGTTCTCCGCGCTCAAGAACCGCGGCTGGTTCCGAGGTGGAGCAAAGCCTCCGACTGACGCATTCACACCAATGAAAATGAATCGAACTAAGAGCTTTTGGTTCAAATGGACCAGGTCCGGGACCAGACCGGAACCAAAGCGCTACTGAGACTGGGACCAGACCGGGACCAGAGCGGGCCTGAGACCGAGACAAGACCAGGACCAGACCGGGACCAGACCGGAGGCTCAGAGCCCACGGCAGGGCCGGAGCTCGAAGATGAGGCTCGGACCCCGTGGAGGCTCGGAGTCAAAGCTGGGAGTCCGCCCTGGTCCCACTCTGGTCCCACTCTGGTCCCTGTCTGGTCCCGTTCTCAGTCCCGCTCTGGTCTTGGTCTGGTCTCGGACCTGGATCCGTCCTGATTCAGTCCGTATGCGGTGCAAAAGTCCGGCATCGCAGTCACGGAAGTCACGTAAACAGGAAACGGCCGTTATCCGTTTTTCCATTCTTCATTTAAACACAAAATCGAAAACTGAAAAAACGAATCGTTATCCGTTTTTTCATTTTGGTTTTGGAGACAAATAACGAAGAAAACTGTTGTTTTTTCATTTTCTTATTTTTGGTTTTATATTGAAAAACGAATGAAAGAATGATAACGGATTCTCGTCATTCTGAGTTTAAAATGTTCGGATTAAACCTCTCTACGTGATCCTGGTGTTTTTATTTTGCTATTTTGTCTGTAAATCAAGGTATGAACATTAATAACAGACCAATCAGTCGCCTGTATTCCCTGAGATCACCGCTGCTAGTGTTTAAAACAGGTTTGATTGACAGCATTGCTAAAAACCTGCTCCCTCTGCCAAACCAATGCAAGCAGGAAGGGGTGTGTACTTTCAGCTACCTTAGTTCTGATTGGCTCTTCGGTTTCATGCTCAGATTTCCAAATATGGTCCCTGGTTGCAGATAAGACCGCTGTAACTGAACCTCGACTGGCTTCATTTGGTTGCAAATTGAAGGTTATGGTTGACATCACACTTCTATATACTTTCTATGGTTGATGACAAAGGAGGAATAACATTTGTCAACTGGACAGATGTTTATTTTGGTTGAAAATGCTTCGCAGCTCATCCAAACTGCTTCTTCAGTTCTAGTTAGATGCTGGTGGACACTTCCTTTATATCTGTCTGCAGGGAGGAGACAACTACACTAGCAATTGGTGACAAAATTCTGTCTGCAGCTAATAATAAAGTACTTTCTTTCTTGTCAACCACAGTAAAATCCCTCAGTCGTTCAGGTAGAATCCATGGCAAAGGAGAAATTAAAAATTCGAGAAATTTGTCAAATGGACAAATTATTTGGGTCAAAAACATTTAACAGCTCATCCAAGCTGCTTCTTCAGTTCTGGTCAGACACTGGTGGACACTGCCTTTTATCTGACTGCAGGGAGGAGCTAACTACTCTGAAACTAACACACCTACTTGCTTACAGTTTCCATTTGTTAGCCAGGTCTATTGAACTTGCGCTGAGTGTCATATTAGCATAATGATTCAGGCCCATAATGGATGCTTTCACACCTCTGGCTCCGACCTGCCTCTCCCTATTGTTTTCTTTGTTTTAGATCCAAGGATGGAGTTGTAGATGGGAGACAGATGATGTCTGATGCCTCCATTTCTTTTCAAAGTGCAGTTCAATAGACCGAGCTCACAAATAGAAACTGTAAACAATAGGTGTGTTAGTTTCAGAGTAGTTAGCCCCTCCCTGAAGACAGATATAATAAGGCAGTGTCCACCGGCAATCTGAGCAGAAGAGAAGCAGCAGCTTGGATGAACTGTGAAACGTTTTCAACCAAAATAATTTGTCCAGTTGACAAATTGAGTTTCTCCTTTGCCATGGATTCTACCTGGAAGACTAAGGGCTTTTACACACATTGTATAGTTGACAAGAAAGACAATACTTTATTTTTAGCTGCAGACAGAATTTTGTCACAAATTGCTGCCTTTACAATACACAAAATCTACAAGAAAAATGTTGGATACCCCAGCCTGAAGCTATGTAAATCTACCTCTCTACTCCACGTCTACAGCAGCAGCAGCAGCAGCAGGACCATCCTCCTCTTCGACCTCTCCATCTCCTTTTCCTCATCACTGTCAGTCAGCGCCGCTAATAACACTTGAAACCAAACACATGCAGTTTCAGAACTTTCTAGCAACCTGTCGCAAACTTAGTCAAAGCCTTTTCATTCTATATAGATCAATATAGGGTCTGAAAAATAAACATTCAAGTGAAGATCCACGCGCTGTTAAGACGCGCGGAATCCAAGGCGGCTCAGTCATCCATTATTAACAGCAGCGATTCTTTCCCCTCTCTGTCGATCATTATAGACAGCAAACAAACACCCACGCGTTGTTACAGCTCCACTTACTTGTGCGCCGCGCCGGATGGGAACTCATTTGTCTCATTACATCAGTGGAACAAGCACGACTAGTACAGTTACTATTACCAATAAGAGCGAGGATACCACCCGTCCACTCCCGCCATCATCACGAGGATTGTACCGCGCTCCTATTAATTACAACATTAGCCATATGGGCCAGTACAATAACAGCTATTTCTGCTGATGGTACAACCTGACTCCTGCCACTTCCTCTAGCACAGTTACATTACATCTACTGGAAAAATCAACAGCTCCTTCAAGTGAAAATAATCAATATCCAAGAGTTTTATTTAGTTTAAGTTACGTTAATTAAATGCTCAAAGGTGCAGTGTAACTTTTAAAATGAATGATTCGTTACATGTTTGTCTTTGTGGTACAGCTTTGCCTGAAATGTTCCAAAATATGGCATTAAATTCACCCATGGAGATAAGCAGGTGACACCATCAGGGCTATTACAGGTCACATCTGTGGAGAGCCGAGGAGCCCGCTCACAGTGCATGTTTTTTTGCAATAGAAACACCTGTCACTGAATTTTTGCACCATAGATAAGTTTAATGCCACTGTGGAAAAGCAGTAATATCTCCAAGGAGAAAGCATATGGCAAAATCCACACCAGGAAAGTTACATAGTGCAGCTTTAATGATGAAATACTACAATAAACACGAGTTGAACTGAATTTTGAACTTGAATAGAAGCTATCTGGTCTTTCTAAATCAGGGGTGCCCACACATTTTCAGCATGCGAGCTACTTATTAAATGACCAAGTCAAAATGATGAACCTATTACAAAAATGCAAATCATTTATTTATAAATATACTGAGAATTACCAAACCAAATGGACTTCGTGACAAATACAGACGCATTTGTGCACTTTTATTAGGCAAACTTCAACCACATGTCGCGGTAGGTCTGTTCTGTGCTGTAGGCTCCTCTGTGCCAAAGCTGCACATGAATTTAGATTAGTTTTTGCTTAGGGTTTCGTCTTGCCCTTCTAATCAGCGCACATTAAGGAAGAAGCCTGTGTGTGCTATATGCAGGGAGGAGAGAGTGCACAAAAATTAAAAATTGAATGAACTGAGAGTGCACGAAAAGACGAGGAGCGGCGAGCTGACGAGAGGCAGATGGACAAGTAGTTAAAAAGTTTAACCCGCACACCGGTACAAGTTTATTGCCGGCAGCAGCAGCCATAATGAAACATGATCGCACTCGTTGAGCGTCAGACCTCGAGTTCGACACAAGACCGTCTCAAGACGCAGTCGAGTCTGAGACAAGACCAAAACCAGAGAAAAATGGTCTTGAGCACTACGACACTACGATGGACCCACACTAACTTGGAGATTGACTGTTAGATCGCAATCAATGTACTGGGCACCCCTCTTCTAAATTATTAAAAAGTTCTAAAGTCATTTTTCAATTTCAACTTATAACTTCTACATATTTCATACTAGGATTGTAAAAAAAAAAAATGGAAATCTGATACTAACAGTAATAGTAAAACTAGTGTTGAGAGTAGATACTCTTTTGAACAAGTATCTTTACTTTAAAAAAATGCATGTAACAGGAAAGAATCTGAACGATAACATAAAGGGTACTATTCTAATCCACCCACACATCATTTTCTCTCCACTTACTTGTGCAGTGCGCTGAGCGGGAGTTTATTGGTCTTCTCCATGGGGCCGTAACACGACGTCTTCGCCTCCGGTATGTCCCCGTGCTCCTCCAACATGGCCGCCGCCGCCGACGTGATAATCCCCAGCCCGTCTCTCACCCGCGCCTCTATGGGGTAGTCCCAGTCGTCGTAGGACACGGAGATCATGCCCGACGGGAACTCTTCGGGGGTGATCTCCGGGTTGCCGGTGGTGAGGGACGGAACTATCCAGATGTATCCGAATCCTGTGAGGCCTAGGGATCGTGCCTCCTCCAAGATGATCACAGCTTCGTCTTTGGAGGAGTAGAGGAGAACCACGGGAGACTGCACCTTCTTGAGCATGATCTGCGAGCGGCTGTCCTCCTCCACCGCGTCCAGGGTGATGATGTTCTGCAGGTCCCAACCCACGAAGCTGAAACACACACAAGGAGGAGACCAGTTAGACGGTAATCGTTTACTAACAGACTATTAACTTTGGCCAGGTGCAGGCAAGGGGAGCTATAATGGTTAGTGATTATTCCTCCCTTTTGTCATCAAGCAATTCTTCAACTGACCATGAGCTGAATCACGAGCGACTTCAGCTTCTCAATCTTTTTTTATTCACCACAAGGGAAGGAATCAAATCTATTCAATTCAATACATCACTATTGTTAAAATCTGCCGAAGCCGAATTCTTACACTTAATAATGTTCTGCAAGTGTGATTTCAACAAGGTAAAACACACAGGCAGTACATTTGTGAGATGCTAATACTTAAAATACACCATTAACTTTGGCTATAAGTGCCGAGGTTTCACTGGCAAAGCTCCCAAAAATGTAATACAACTGTGTCAAGTGAAGTACTAACAAACCACAACTTCAGAGGTTAAAAAGGTAGATTGAACTGTCCGGTCTTTTCTAAATCCATGCATTCACTGTTCTACTGTGGTGGATATTTACAATTAAAATGTGTTTGTTTAAACTTTATCAACCAATTCATCAACGGAACAAAAAAAGACTACACAAACCATGAAACAAAAACACATTAGGAGGACGCCTGTGAGATTTTTCTGCTTTTCTAATATACTTTTGCAGGTATAAGTTCTTAGCACCAAAGTTCTCATCAGCAGTGTGATATATGAGATTAGGGATGCACCGATCCGATACTGGCATCTGATATCTCCACCGATAATGACAAATTTCCTACATCATATATCAGCTTCCAAATATCAGGTCAGCTAATATTCTGACAGGACAGATAAACTGATGTAATAAGACTAAGGATGTAATAATAACTGAAATATCATGATATTGAATTGTCAAAAGTCTTATAATAATATCGTGGGTGATCACAATTTTTCTTACATTAATAGTTATATGGTTTTTATGTCTTTCTTTGTGATTTAATTGTCTTTCTTAATCTGTAAAGCACTTGGAATTGGTTTGTCGATTTGTGCTATACAAATAATAGGGGTGTCAAATTATCGCGTTAATTGCGATTAATTAATTACAGTCATATTTAGCGCGTTATGTTTTTTAATCGCTTTAATCTCATTTTTAATCTCTAACTTTAGTGTTTCTGTATGTGAGTTGCTTTATTATAAAACCTGTTTTTATGTGTTGTTGGGACAACAACACAAACACACACACAAAAAACACATTTATACATTTTTTTATTTCGGTAATTCCACTCATTGCCGGAAACCCACACAAAACGCGCGCAGTAAGAGCGATGTGAACGTCATGTTAACGTTGGCGGCGTCGAAGAGACAGTAGAACAGAGGCAGCAGTGCACAGGTAAAAACACATTCGTGTCTTGGAAATTATTCTCCCGACGTGAAATATAAAAGAAAATAACAAATATAAAATCGCCTACAACTTAAATGTCACTGGTGAAAACAACCTGCATAGACTGATGATGTCTGCACTACTGTCCTATAGTGACCTGCCACATGAGGGGACACGCACACACACACACACACAAACAAACACACACACACAACACACACAAACACAAACACACACACCTTCATCATCGTCATTAACCTGAGAACGCGCGGACCACGTTTCCTTCCGTAGTTACTGCGTGGACACCGACGTGCTCCCGTGAGCTGCGTGTGGATCGTGTTTTCGCGCGTACGCGGCGTAAACCGCACTTCCTCCTGTGCGCCTCTAAACCAGAACTAACACCAAGACTAAAACCAGGACTAATTCCAGTCCAGGACTAAACCAGGTCTAAACCAGGACTAAACCAGAACTAAAACCAGAACTAAAACCAGGTCTAAACCAGGACTAAACCAGACTAAACCAGAACTACACCAGGACTAAACTAGGACTAAAGCAGGTCTAAACCAGGACTAAAACCAGTGATCTCATATATAAAGCATTTCTCTATCAATAATATTTTTAATATGGTTAAGGAAAGACTGGACTTTTTATTGTCTTTAAGTAAACAAAAGTTATTATGTTCAGATTTCCTCGTCTTTGCTACTTTACAACAAACAGTTTCTTATTCATGGAGACTTGGGCTCAACAGCCAAATTGGAGAGATTTGTTAAACAATAAATGACTTTATAAAGTCACTTTTTTAAATTTTCTATATCAGTCTTTTGATCTGCCACAATAATGTAATAATGAATTTAAATGAAAATACCTCAAATTGAAGGCTTTTCTCAGCAATTTTTAGGTGAGATTAAAATGAGATTAATTAGATTAATTAATTACAGATCATAATTAATTAATCTCTCAATTTTTTTAATCGCATGACAGCACTAACAAATAAACCTGCCTTGCTTTGCCATTACCATTAGCTAAAAAAGAAAAGGAGGGGAACTGCATAGACCATGATCCTTTTGGTGTTTGGTTATTAAGCACTTTTAAAAGGAAAAGTTGCATATTCGCAAAATATCACAATAAATATCAAACCGTGAGATGCATATCATGAAAATATCGTACTGACGGATTTTGATATCACTACATCCCTAAATAAAACTATTCGTCGTAGTTGGCCCAGAAAGTCTCATGAAGTTTGAACTATTTATAACTGTCATTACATGAGAAATAAATAAAATAATAAAATGAATAAATAATAAACTAAAATAAAACAAAACTGATCCAAATGTGTTGAGGAAATAGATGGTATTTTCAGTCTTTGTGGGAATTAGCAGATACTTTAAGCAATAGTATCAGAATTGGAACTGAAAAAGTTGGATCAGTGCATCCCTATTTGAGATATAAAAAACTACTCCATCATAATCCTTGTATCTTTTGTTCATTCATTTAAAAATAAATAAATTAAATAAGAAAACAAAAAAGAAAACAACTATTTACTTCATTATTTGTCTCCAAAACCAAAATGAAAAAAATAAAGGCATAACGATTCATTTTTTCAGTTTTTTATTTTGTGCTTAAATAAATAATGGAACGGTTTCCTGTTTTCGTGACTTAAACTGCGACGCCGAACTTTTGCGCCACATAAGGACTGAACTAGAACTAAAACAGGTCCAGGACCAGACTGGAACCAGACCGGGACTGAGACCAGGACTTAGACCAGAACCAGAGCAGGACTGAGACGGGGATTGAGACCGGGACTAGACCAGAACTGAGACCAGGACTGAGACCGGGACCTGACTGGGACCAGATTGGGACTGAGACTGGGACTGAGACTGGGACTGAGATCGGGACTGAGATCGGGACTAGACCAGCACCAGACCAGGACAGAGACCAGGACAGACTGGGACCAGACCAGGACTGAAAATGGTTTAGTCATGGTTAGTCCTGGTTTAGTCCTGGTTCAGTCCTGGTTTAGTCCTGGTTCAGTCCTGGTTCAGTCCTGGTTCAGTCCTGGTTCAGTCCGGCATCTCAGTTTAAGTCACGTAAACACAAAATCGAAAACTGAAAAAACAAATCGTTATCTATTTTTTGATTTTGGAGACAAATAATGAAGAAAATCATTGTTTTTTTTAATGCTTTACATCATCTATTGCTTTTTACGCCTGCCAGGGTCCAAGCGCCACAGTTTATCTTTTTAATTTAATATTCCACAACTGCATCTTTGGTGATTAAGTTTTGCAAAGTTTCACTCCAAAGCCAACGCACGCAGGTTACCCACGAGATGTTACCGTTCTCCTCCCCCGTACCTGCCGAGGTCTAATCCAGTAAAAAAAAAACAAAAAAAAAAACTCCCCCTTGACTGTGCTAAGAGCGATGATGTTCTGCAGGTCCCACTCGGCAGCTAAAACACACAGGGAGGACACCCATCGGATGTTAATGCTTTACTAATAGACTATTAACTTTGCCCAGGTGCAGGCAAGGGCAGCTATAATGACTCACTGTAATTAATATCATACTTATGTGCAAAGAGAATGCTAATAGGTACGAGGCGCTAAGGACTTATAAAGGCAGTTGTCTGGTTTCAGCGCTGGAGACAAGGTCAACTAATGCAGGACCTGACTCTAAAAGGGTCAGAACACTGATTTAGTGAGTTGTTAATGGGGAGATTGTTGATACTAGAGTACAAAAGTCACCAGCAATTGTCACATCGTTCCCTCGCGACCGTATTTTTTCAGTGGATTAATGGAGAATCTCGTCAACGCCACAAATCACGGCAGCAGAGACAGCGATTGTTTTAGCACGTTTTGGAAAATTTATGATGGGAATGAATGAAATCTGAAGATAAATTGTCCACTGAGGCGCAAATAATAATAATAATAATAATATGACACGGAGCATACAGAAATGTAATTGGGTCAAAATGAGTATTCCGTGTGAGTGATTAATATGTTAATGTTAGTAAACAAAAATGAAAATGGAACAGTCAAATTAGTTTCTCATATTTGACAATTAGATTCAAACCAGTAAATGTGGCATTTAGACAGCCTCATTACTGTATCCAGATAAACTCGCCTAATATTATTCACACTGTGGTACAATGTCAAACCAAATAAAAGGGTTTGGCCAAGGGCAAGACAAATATCAGGAAGAAAGCTTTTTCATAAACTACGCTCTCTGACTGCCTGACTTAAAAATAAAGAAATACAATTTAAGCATCCTGATGTCGGTTCAAGTTAAAGTGGACCTGTCAGGCTTTTTTTTGTTTGTTTGTTTTTGCGTTGCTCACCTTGGCATTTAAATGTAATGTTTAAAACTTAAAATAATATCCATATTCAGAAATAATAAAAAGCAAGGTCCCCATTTTGAGTTATTATATATGGATTGCAGGAATTGTACATGAAAAAAGTGGTTTAGCAAACAATTAGCACTGGGACTAGTATGCTGATACATGTATAAGTAAGTTAAGTTTTTATTTTTATAGCGTTTTTCACAGATATATGTCACGAAGACGATTTACAGATCATTATGCTTTTGTAGTAAATATAATTTGAGTGCACAAAGACTCTCGGAATGTTTCTAAAATTAAAGAGCACAAGAGTCTGCAGGGTTGCTGATCTATGACGTAACAATGCAGGAAAGTTTGAACTGAATTCATTTGTCCAGCCTGATTCATCAGCCGGTTTCACTTTGTAGAAACTGTCGGACCTCGCAGGATTTGTTCACTTGAAGGTAGTAAGGGTACTTTTTTACTTGGCCAAGTGCAAGACAAATATCAGGAAGAAAGCTTTTTCATAGACTACGTCACTGACTGCCTGACTTAAAAATAAAAGAAATACAATTTAAGCATCCTGATGTCGGTTCAAGTTAAAGTGGACCTGTCAGGCTTTTTTTGTTTGTTTGTTTGTTTTTGCATTGCTCACCTTGGCATTTGAATGTAAGATTTAAATAAGTTTATAGACTTAAACAGCACAAGAGTCTTACTGGGTTGTTGATCTATGACGTAACAAAGCAGGAAAGTCTGAACTAAAGTAATTTGCTTAGCCCGATTCATCATTCATCATTCATGATTTCACTTTGTGGAAACAGTATTAAGATCCATTTGCTCGACGGTAGGTGGGTACTTTTTTTTTATTTAACTGTTATGTGCGGGCACATTGATTCGGATTTAGTTGTTTTGTCTTTTTTGCATGATTTTTGTTTGTGGTTTGTTTTTGCGTGGCTGTGCGGAGCCTATAAATACGGCTGTTTGCCCATGGCGCGCTCTCTCTGCTCCTCCGCTCCGTGCGCCTTCTCCGCCCAGCCTCGCTCACCTTGCGCGCTCCAGCCTCCGTGCGCGCGCCCTGAGGGTGGCCTCGCCCCTGTCAGCCAGGTGCAGGGTGGGCAAATGTAGCCTGCGTTAGCCGTTAGCCTTTTGTTTTGACCTGGGGGACCGGCTGTCCTGTTTTCGTGTTTCTTTTGGGTTCAGGTTGGTTTGGGGTTTTTTCTTGTTTGAGTTACAGGTGCTGGCACCGGCTTCTACGGCCCTGTACGGGGTTGGCCCGGTGTCGCACCTTTTTGTTCTGTTTGGCCGACTCGCCAGGTCCACCTTTCTGTTTATTACTTTTCATTATTTTTTCTGGGCACAGGAGGGTTTTTTAATTTCTTTAAAAAGGTTAAAAAAAAAAAAGTAAATCAATTAAGAACCAACGATAAATAAAATAAATTAAAGAGCCATATTTTGACTCCTGTGTCCTTTTTAAATATGTTGAGACCCACCTTGTGGGGTCATAACATTAACCAATCGCTGCTATTTGTTCATGACATATGTAATGTGCCAAATCCTATAGGAAGAAAGGCAATAACGTCTTTCCCCTTGATAAAATTCACCAAACATTCTCTTTGTTCCGGCTTTAAATCCTCAATCTCGGGAATTGTTGCCAACACAATGTATGTCTTCGTCTACATCCATCTCGACCACTTTGTTTACTGTTGTGCTGTACCACAAAAGGGACCCAGACAGGCGCTTGAGTTTGACGTCATGGCTTCACAGCTTCTTCGCTGATTGGCCGGTGCACAGTCTACAACTTCCGCAACTTGCAAACCGTCTAGTGTATTCTGATTCCTGACCTAGTCTCTGGAGAGAAATAAAATTCAGGTGGCGCCAGCGTGGCTCTCATTTGTTCTCAAGGAAAAAATAATAATGAAGAAAAATGGCACTGCAGCATTTCCTATTTAGAAAAACTCATTTAAAAGTCACCTTACATGTCATTTGCTTCTCTTTGATTCGCTTTGCTTTCATAGAGCTCACAATAATCCGCAATCATGTCATGTCCTTAAGTAAAAATGATGATGGACAAAACGTCGGCTTATTTGTGGAATAGGCTCTTTCAGCAAAAGAAAGCAGAGACAGGGTTGTACAAAGTCGTATTACAGGGGAACAGGGGGTCACCGGTGCTACAGTGGGCTGGAACAAGAGAGTGATCTGGGATGTGCTGTCCTCTTTGTGTTGGAGCAAAGCAATAATAGTGGACAAATCCCCAACGAGAGAACTACGAGACAGTAGCCAGACAGCAAACAAGTCCAAGTAGGTTACTATCAGATCACATAAATATTGCCTTGGACTGATTCTTTCTTTCCTTCTTTTTTAAGTAAGTTATGTTTTGTTTTTTCTGTATTACTTTGGGACACTTTTAGCACATCTAGGGTTGTACAGTTTGCTTTGTTTGAGAATTTAAATCACATATTTTGCCCATTTTGTCATGCAATTTAAAATACATTTCATTTTTCACTTTATTTTTATGTTTTATGTTTGGTTTTATGTTAATATTTCAGTTTTTATTTACAGTTTTACCGTTTTTGGGGAATGTTTTGTCTGGTAGTTTTAAATACTTTCTTCTTTAAGCAATGAACATGAACATGAACATCCATCTATACATAGTTTTTTAATGTTTTTGCTGTTTTTAATGTTTTTACTTCCTCCAAAGTAGCCACAGCATATCACTAATTGTTTTTTTGTTTTGTTTTCAGATGCCCTTCCTGTCATATTCTGCCACATAAACTGTAAGCACTTTGGATAATGCTTAAGGCCGAGAAACACAATGTGGTATTTATCTGAGCGAGGTTTGAACCGAACGCTGTCTGGTTAGTTGTTGAGTGTAACACTTGCGTATCTCACAGGATGTGTTATACTCCACCATTGAGCTCTTATGACCACTTGTGCTTGCCGTAGTTGATAGTGTGGCCTATGATGGAGGTTCATTAGAATCAAAAGCGTCTGCGCCTGACGTGAGCTGCGCGCTTGGGCAGAAGGCTGACATGGGGAATCGACAGCGCGTAATTGCAGGTAATTGGGCTTATGATGTGCGCTTTCATAAATGATTCTTCATACAGCGAGGTCAATGAAAGTTCTCGTCTGGAGGACAACAATATTGACAAAGGCAGAGGTGGGAGGCGAAATAACAGCCTTTATAGGGCGCTACGCAACTTTCCTGGTGGAGACCATGGCAACAGAGCGGTTGGCTGCTCTTGTGGCGACCTGGCTGGTACACTACACCAGGGATCTCAGGGGTCTTGGGAGCTACCAGTAACTCTCCACCCCCTTCAGATAGCTCGCCAAGGGATTTCTGAATTATACCATTGTGTGGAATAACAAAAATTTGGTTAACTACATGCCTATTAAAATTATAAATGTATAATTTTGAAGCCCAACCTTGTGTACTAATAAACAACCAATGGTTTATGTTTTACAGGTATCTAACTGTACCCAAAGGCTCGCCCTCTTTCTTATAACCATCTTAATATCTTGCTCTCTCTCATTTTTGTGTCACGAGGAAACAGAGGGAGGACCCAAAACGCAGGACTGCTTCAAAGTATTTAATGACAAAACCAAAAAAATCCAAAACTCAAGAGTAAATTGCCATGACAAGAGACAAAGGACCAACAAAGGGCAGACGAGAACACAGGGTATAAATGCACACACATGAATGAGACACAGGTGAGACACATTAGGGCGGGGCAAACAATCAGGAAGTAAAACTCAGAACTACAGGCAGACAAAACAAATGTCAAAATAAAACACAAATTACAACCACTACAAAACATGAACCATGACAGTACACAATGAAGTCGGGAGGGTGGAGGGGACCTGGAGGAGGGACAAGAGATCTGAAAAACCAGTCAGGACAGTCTGGGGTCATGAAGGTAAAGGCAGTTTGAGGGGGTCAAGTGGCCATGGAGGCAGTCCAGGGAAGTTCAATGTTCTGGGAGCTTTTAACTACGTCACCAATGGCGATGGCAAAGACCGAGACAAGAAGCATCGTTTGGAGCACACTTTGAGGAGGAGCAGGGGAAGGATCTGGAGGCAAGCTCCCTGGACGGAGAACAGTGTCCAGCGAAGCTGCAGCAGGGACACAGGGAAACAACCACCCCAGACGGAGAGAAGTGTCGAGCAGTGGCTCAGGAACAGAAACAGGCAAGTCAAGGTCGGGAAGCTCCAATAAAGGCTTTAACGGAATAGGATCCAGGGATGGTGGGCAGTCTGTACTGACATTGGGCTCCAGTGGCTCTTGTGAAACAGGTGGGAGCTGAGGTGTAGGAAGGAGGGCTGAATAAGCAGGGCCGGGCTGCTACCTGCAAGCCCCATGTCTCCTGGTGACACTTCTGGAGGTGGCAAACTCAGGCAGGCATAGTCCTGGGCCTGCAGGAGACAATCCACTTCCCACACATAAAAAAATAAACAAGTAGAGCAGTCTGCTTGGGTCTGATCTGGTTGGTCCATTCTGTCACGAGGAAACAGAGGGAGGACCCAAAACGCAGGACTGCTTCAAAGTATTTAATGACAAAACCAAAAAAATCCAAAACTCAAGAGTAAATTGCCATGACAAGAGACACGGAGAAAACCCGGACAGAGACAATGGACCAACAAAGGGCAGACGAGAACACAGGGTATAAATGCACACACATGAATGAGACACAGGTGAGATACATTAGAGCGGGGCAAACAATCAGGAAGTAAAACTCAGAACTACAAGCAGACAAAACAAATGTCAAAATAAAACACAAATTACAACCACTACAAAACATGAACCATGACATTTTGTTGTGTAAATGCAGCTCACCGGAGGAAAAAGTTTGGAGACCTCTGCACTACACTAACTTACACAAACCTGAGTGTTATTTGGCCTGGTGGAGGGCCCCATGGCTTTTCCCAAGCTCTGAAGTCAAGACGGAATTACTTTTTGCTTTTTAAAACTAAGAACCAATGCTTATAGATGACCAAAGATTTCTAAAAAACACAGAATACTGCATGATCTAGCCCAGGGGTCGGCAACCTGTGGCTCTTTCATCCTTCTGTTGTGGCTCCTGTGACTTTGGAAAATAATGAGTACTGTATTACAATGTTTTTTTATTTATTTATTTTTTTTAGTCTGTTTGTTTTTTAATGTAATTTTAATTTGTAGATAATGGTATTCTTGTAACATTCAATATATTTTTATTTTTTGTTCTCTGCGGGTGGATAATTTAAGTTTAGATTTTTATTTCCTATGAGGAGGACTCAAATATACATTGAGTAATACTGCGTTTAATTCAGTTTTGCACACATTTGTTTACGTTTTATAGAAACAAAACTTAAAACCACACGGATAATTTGCATAAAACTACAAGCGCTGTCAGCTTCTGTCAGACTAAAGGACATGTGTTCTTTCTGTGACAGAGGACGTGCTGCTGATGGTGAGTCTGTTCTGTGTTTCTATCGCGTTGGAGATGGTTCATGTAAAATTTTTCAGAGATCTGCAGATCATACGCACAGACCGTATATATAAATGGACATATATTCTCTGTAGCATTTCATTGATGTCATAAATGCAACACAACATAGTCTTTTATACAGAGCATATAGATAAAACAATAATATGTAGCGTTGTCCTCACTTTAGATGTCAAAAGGGTTTTATGGCGCCGGGTGTTTTCTATTCTGTGGGAGACGCTCCAAATGGCTCTTTGAGTATTTGAGGTTGCCGACCCCTGATCTAGCCCCTTTAAATAAGATTTTTACCAGTGTCAGCTTTATATGGACAGCTGACGTATGAGCGGATGAGATCCCGTTGAATAACTGCTAATGAAAACCTCTTCACAGTTTCAGTAGATCAAACTCCACCACCAACTTTCTCCGGCGCATATTTCACTACTTCAGATTTGACATTTCTTGCTCAAATTATGACTAGACGCGTCCTATTTGTCTCGGCTCCGCTCTCGTGATGTAGAGGCGCATCAGGCTCCCGTCATCCCCACTCACTTTAAGGATCCTTCTGAAAGCCAAAGCAGATAAAAGTATTGGTAGTACAGCGAGGTAATGCTTCTGAAAGTAAACTTTGGGTGGGCCACTTGGGAAATTTGCCACAGATAATGGAGGAGAATACGGATAGACTTGAACAGTGCCCATAAGGAACAAGGCTAAAGTGGGGTTTGAGAGCATTAACTGTAAGCTAGGATTTTATTACCTTTGTGCAGTATTCTGAGTACAGAGGGTGCATAAAGTGAATTTATGTGGAAAAGGCATTGTAAAGGAAGACCTACTGTGCAAAATCAACTTTTCAGAGCTATAAGTGATAACTGTTTTCCATTCTCATTTACCCACATGAAGTTGTATTGAGTGATTCATGCATGTTTGAGTAATTTTTATTCTTCTGGATTCAAGACAAGATTGTTCCGATCTTGCTTTGTTTTCACCACGAGTACACGTCCTCTGCTCTGTACTTAAATTTGTTCTCCAATTTTAATTTACTTATTACTTAGTGTGATATAGATCTTGGATTCACAGAGATCCCTCACGATTTGATATGATACATGGCTCACAATACGATATCATGGTATGGCAATAAATGTGATAATCGTTATATTGCCCATGATATATTGCTGTTTTTTAAGACCCAAATACTTTTTATACACTATACAGTACAGTACAGCAGTGTTTCCCCAACTTTTTTCTGGTCACAACCTTCATGACCCAAGTCAATAGACATTATTCGTAAATCACAAAATAAAGGTGGATTTGACCATTATTGAACATTAATGAGGATATTTTATTGTTGACTGAGTTTTAAACAATGAAAAACAGTAACTAAACCAGCAAGGATCCATAAGTCGCCTATTTGGACATTTAGTGTAGCCCATTTCTTTTTGAACCAGCAATACTGGAACAAAATAGTCAATAAATTAATCACAAAAAGATTAGAAATTATACAAAACTTAACAGTTCAATATTTCTAATGAGATAGGTGGACCTGTCTGCGTTTTTGTAGCGCACTCTAGTCCAGGGTGCAGGAAGAGAGCACAACACACAGATCATTGTCAGAACTGTATATTATAGACCTACATGCAGATTGTGACAAGGCGATCCCCAAAAAATCTCTTGTGACCCACCTGAAGCTCAGAACCCAGTCTTTGGGAAACAATGCAGTACAGTATTTCTTTGTTAAACCACTACTTGTGCAAAGTTAATATGAAATACATCTATTTTTATCATTAACACAGTGAATATGTCAACAAAATTGTAATATAGTCACAAAAAAATTGCTGAGAAATGCCAAAAAGAAATCCTCTTGGTGATATATCGATACAGCAGCCCACAATAACAGGAAGGAATCAGCTCCTAAAACCTCATTGTTCTTTTTAGATCAGTACTATGATTTATAATGTCTAAAGTATAACATAATAATCCATGGTTGTCATTATAACAGACAAAAGCACAATACGTCTTCTTTAAATGTGACAGCTGCCAGCGGGAGGAGTCGTTTCTCGTACCATCAGGTGTTCACAATGTTTTGGTAGTCAGTGTTGCGTGAAGGTGTTAGTGTAATTGAGCAAAAGTGATTTTGTTAGATTTAGGGCAGAGTTAATGTGACTTGGTTAATGGAAGGGACGTCAAATGGAGCAAATTAATTCATAATAATTATGTTAACAATAATGTGTTTTGCAAAATAGTTTTCTGGTTTTATCTAATGTTCTAAATTGCTTCAAATCGAATGAAAATTGTTGTTTGCTGGTAAAAAAAAAGTGTTTTGTTGACCTTCCAAAGTGATGTTTTTGTCCAAGTTTCTTTCTCATTCTACTCTAAAAAAAAATAGGCCAAGAAAACATAAACCAAGTACCTTTACTGACCGTTTATTTTTCTATTTTTTCCAAAAAAATAAAAATGACTATCTTCTACCATTATTCTTTACCTTATATTTCACTGCAGTAAAAAATAAAACTGAATGTAAGTGACCGTGAGAGCCCATCCCAAATAAAACACTGCACTTTGATTTGTGGCTTTCTAATATTATAACAAATAAAGTCTAGAAGTGTTTTTATCAACTTAACAGACACAACATTACAGAGGCACTCGGCGTTTTCATCAGCTTAACAGAGGGCACTGCAAGTAAAACCTATAAGTGATTTTTTTAATGGTTGCTCTTTTAACACACCTTCCACTCTTTACCTTAATAGTAGTTTATTGGCTAATTGCTGATTGCTACGCCGCATTTAACAATGCCCTAAACCTTTGCTTAATAACTCTAAAACCTTCCACAAGAATGGATATGCTAATAGATTTTGGACACCTGATGGAACAAGAGAAAATGGCTTCAGTTGTGCACAGAATCATGCACCTGTTCAAGGATTATTATTCATAGCTCAGTCCTTGTCTGATTTATTGATCATTTTAGTAAGCTCTGTTCTTAAATCAAGCCATTCATGCATTTGTGACCTCGCGACTTGACTACTGTAACTCTTTGTATGCTGGGATTGACCAGGCCCAGCTCAGACGCCTACAGGGTCCAGAATGCAGCAGCTCGCCTTTTAACTGGAAAGAAGCAGATTGACCACATCACTCCTATTCTTAAATCCCTGCACTGGCTCCCTGTTTAGAATCTCTGTTTAGAATCCATTTTTAACTTTAATGATTGTTTTTAAGAGTCTTAATGGCACAGCACTTTCCTATTTATTTGAACTCCTTCAGCCACATGTCCCACACAGAGGTCTGCGCTCTGCAGACCAGCACCTCCTGGTTGTTTCCAGGACCAGGCTGAGGACCAGAGGAGATGGGACCTTCTCTGTGGTCGGTCCACGACTGTGGAACACTTTACCTTTGCACATTAGACCTGCACAGTCACTGGAGCACTTTAAATCCCAGCTCAAAACACACCTTTTCTCCTTGGTATTTACCCAGAGTTAGGAAGAGACACCTTGGCACCTTGCTGTTATTATTATTTGTATTATTATTATTCTGTTTGATTTGCTTAAAATATGTTTTATTTCAATGCTCAGCAGTTTGGTAAGCTTTGGCTGTTTTAATTGTGCTATACAAATAAATTTGATTGAACTTTTACTCCATACAGACAGAACTGTATCTTATACTGATAACTTCTTCTTTAATTTTAATCTTTAGGATTATGTTTTGATTTGTTTTTATTGTAATTTTAATGTATTTCTTATTCTGTAAAGCACTTTGAATTACTTTGTGTACGAATTGTGCTATACAAATAAACTTGCCTTGCCTAATGCTGAATAATTTTTTTCTTTGGTGTTTTGGTTCTCAAAATAATAATCCAATAAGAAAGGTGAATGAGCCTCACATTTCCATTTATTATTATTTACTTATACATTTGGGAGTGAGAAACAATTTTGATTCTTCATATGTTTCAAATGAAGAATTGACAATTAACTTTTTTGGAATGAGCCTGTCCAAATAGTGAGAATGAGAAAAACTGTATCTGTCATCTGTCTGCAAGAGTTCAATCATGATTAAAACAGTAAAATTTAGATTTAGTTCATGAAACTGTATGAAAATCTGTATGCATTTTATTTTTCTTTCTTTTCTTTTCTTTTTTAATGAATACTTTCTATTAAAAACTATCACAACTAAAAACACACGAGGTATTTTTCGTGCCTTTATCACAGTGGAGCAGACATTTTAATTCACACCGACTTAAACCCACTCTCCGTACCTGTTATCCACGGTGGTTTTGAGGATGTTGATGAACTCCTGATAGCCCGGGTACTTGGACGTCACTATGGAAAAGATGTGCCAGTCGTACTCCTCCATGATGTTCAGCATGAGCAGCGCCTCCTGCTGGATGGATGCCCCGAACTGGAAGAACGTGGACTTGACATCCTGCAGGAAAAAAACAAAAACAAATACCCACTTTAGACTGTTTGCATAGCTCTCGTTTTATATCACGGCTAATTCATCTCCCAAAAAAAAAAAGGAAAAATCAATCAACATCAAGACATTTAAAAGTTTGGCAGAGTCGCTGTGTAATAAGATTCTTGTAGAGAAATATATGGATGAGGGGGCCCTGAACAATTCAATTAAGCCTAAATTGGATTGATGCGGTGCGCTGTGGAGCTCGCCAGTTCTGTATAGTCCATTGTAGCTACTCCATTAAACCTGAGCCACAATCATTTTCCACTAGACTCTGAAGCTAGACATGAACTCCAGCGCTAATACAGGTGGACAAATTACCCCATTCATTTAGCAGGAGTTGTAATGAGTCCGTGTAGTAAGAGCGGCAGTTCAAATAAGGACAAAACGTAAAAAAAAAACAAAAAAAACGATGAAATGTGAGCGTAGAGTCTGACAGAAGATTTGATACTCTGACATGTCGATCATTGCTTCTCAGACCTCTTAAGAGATTCATCAGATAAATGCACTTTCAGTCCCAACTTTACTGTAAAAATCTGAAGATGTACACGAATTAAAATTACTTAAATTGAGTGTATTGTTGTGGAGGATTTGCGCAAGACAAAAGCCAAAGTTGGGCTCTGAAAAAAATAAAATAAAATTCTAAAATTCTATAAGGGATTAATTTTAATTTTTTAATTGTCAATCTAGATATTTTGAATTATTTGAAGGTATTTCTGGGTGGATTGATTTGTAAGTTTTTTGTTTTGTTTTATTTAGTTTTTTAATTCCAAACTACTGACTTAAATTAAAGCAAAATCAGTGGGAATACAGGGCATAGAGTGCACTGAAACTTAAAAAGATCTAGACCAAATTAAGTAAATAAAACTAGTTAAAACGAGATTGATTTGTAAGTTTTTTGTTGCTGTTTTTTCTTCCAAACTATTGACTAATCTAGTAGTTAAATTCGATCAAAAATCAGTAGGAATACAGGGAATAGAGTGCATTGCAAGTTAAAAGATCTAGACCAAGTTAAGTAAATAAAACTAGTTAAGACTGATTTGTATGTTTTTTGTTTTGTTTTTTTGTTTTTCTTCCAAACTATTGACCAATCTAATACTTAAATTATATCCAAATCAGTGGGAAAACAGGGATAAATTGCAACTGAAAGTTAAAAGATCTAGACCAAGTTAAGTAAATAAAACTGGTTAAAACAACATTAACTGTTTTTTTGTTTGTTTGTTGTTTTTTCTTCCAAACTATTGCTCAATTTAGTAGTTAAATTTTATAAAAATCAGTGGAAATACTGGGGCTGAAAGTTAAAAAGATCTAGACCAAGCTACATAAATAAAACTAGTTAAAACAAAATTGATTGTTATGTTTTTTGTTTTATTTTTTTCTTCCAAACTATTGACCAGTCTAGTACTTAAATTTCATCAAATTCAGAAGGAATACAGGGAAGAGTGCGCTGAAAGTTAAGATTTAGACTAAATTAAGCAAATAAAAGGAGATAAAACAAGATTAATTTGTAAGATTTTTGTTGTTGTTTTTTCTTCTAAACTATTGACCAATCTAGTACTGAAATTATATCAAAATCTGAGAGAATACTGCTGATAAAGTGTGCTGAAAGTTAAAAGATCTAGACCAAGTTACATAAATAAAATGAGTTAAAATAAGATTAATTTGTAGGTTTTTGTTTGTTTTGTTTTTTTTATTCTTACCTACTGGCCTTAGTACTTAAATTATGTCAAAATGAATACTGTGTGAATACTGGGTTCAAAGTGCGCTGAAAGATCTAGACCAAATTAAGTTAATAAAACTAGTTAAGATTGATTTGTACGTTTTTATTTGTTTTGTTTTTTTTCCAAACTATTGATCGATCCAGTACTTAAATTATATCAAAACCAATGGGAATATAAAGAGATCTAGGTCTAGACCAAGTTAAGTCAATAAAACTAGTTAAAACAAGATTAATTTATATGTTTTTTGTTTTTTTTTTCTTCTTAACTATTGACGAATCTAGTACTTAAATTATATCAAAATCAGTGGGAATACAGGGGATAAAGTGCACTCAAAGTTAAAAGATCTACACCAAGTTATATAAATAAAACTAGTTAAAAACAAGATTAATTTGTATGTTTTTTGTTTTGTTCTTTCTTACAAGCTTTTGGCCAATCTAGTACTTAAATTATATAAAAATAAGTGGGAAGACAGGGGATAAATTGCGCTCAAAGTCAAAAGATCTAGACCAAGTTAAGTAAATAAAAGTAGTTAAAACAAGATTGCATAGTTCAACTTTTTCGCCAATAAGTCACTACCATCCTCCATTCAGTCTTGAACCGCAGCAGCAAAACCAACAGCCTCCCTCACCCTCTCCTCTACTACTCGCACATGTATCTCTCTGATTCAAGGTGCACGATATAACTTTTCTGGTGGAGGGTCGTCTGCCATCTGCTCGTCTCCATCCAGACGGATATGCCTGGGTTTCAGAATGATGAAACGTTAGGACCGTTGCCATAGCGATTGACAATGCGAAACAAATTATAATTTCTTTTGAAAGGTCAACTGTCCTCAAAATGGCACCGCACTACAGGAAGCTGAACCCGGGTAATTGCTCTGTTGTAGAATGTTCCACGGTATGGTGTTAAACTTATGTCTTTTCACGATAACAAACAAGATAAAAGTCAGATCTGTGAAGAGGCGACTACACTCACATGAAGAATGCAAGTATTTCAAGGTATAGTTTAGCCATAACACCTGTAATTGAAAAAAATCAACCATATTTTCCATGCTCTTAAGTCTCCAACCACATCAAAAAACGACCGCACGCCCCACAATCCAGAGCGCCCTATACACGAATCCACTCGGGTGTCCCAGCACGACTTCAGTAAACTACAAAGCCGCACCACCCGCAGCGCACGCAAACACACACGGAGCAGACAGCGACCGCACAGCGAAACACACCCACAGACACACTCATCACTCCACGAGGACGAGGAACGGAACGGAGGAACGAACCGAAAAAAGCGAGTCCAATGTGCCACTTCTAGACACGAACTGAACAACTGAGTCACTGCGAACACGACGACAATCCAGCGGTCCCAGACAGCACCCTCCCTACACGCCACAACTGAACAAAGCCCAGAGTCACCGTGAACGCCACAAACAAAGTCCGACTGACCCATCGAACTGTTGAGTTTCGTTTAAAGTCCAGTGCGGTTTATTTGTGAAAAAAGTTCAAAAATAGACCATTTAATGACGGTGTGTCTTATAATACAGAGCACCTCTTAGCATGTAAAATACGGTAAGACCTATCAAAGGTCCCGTCCACACTAGTACATATTCGAGTCATTTTCGTCATGGATGCAGTGTTCATCCACACTAATCCAACTGAAAACGGCTCCAGAGACGGAACAATCTAGTGCTGCCAGCTCCCACAAATTCATCTGAGTACAGATCTGATCCGGCACTGTGTGGACGCCTGAAAACGCTGATACAATGATACGTTGATGTAGGTCTTACCGTTCATATATACGGTCAGTGTGTACGACCTGCAGACGTATAATCTGTTAAAAGTTTCACATGAACCATCTCCAACGCGATAGAAGCACAGAACAGACTCAACATCAGCAGAACATCCCTCTGTCACAGAAAGAACACCCATATTCCACTACACTCACAGTCTTCAAATGGGATATCAGCGCAGTGAGGATTTAAGAGGTGTTTCTGGAGTACGAGGCGTTCCCCAAAGCACATTACAGAGCTCAAAGTCTGTTTAAAATATGCTCTGCTCTGGACTTTCTCCTTGTTGGTGTCTTTGTTACCGTAGTCTATAGTTAGGCTGGAAACAAAGTGAACTCAGAGGTTATAAGATGTTAGACAATAAAGTTGGCGTTCATTCAAAAGTATTCTGCTAAAATGTGATTAAAGAAACTCTCTGTTGTGTCCTTTAGTCCGACAGAAGCTGAACCGCATCAGCGCACAAGGAGCGAGCTGTTTTTTGAGCGCTTAGTTTATGCAAATGCGGTTTTAAGTTTTGTTTCTGTAAAACATAAACAAATATATGCAAAGCTGCGTGAATAGGCTTGCGGACACAGAAACGACATGCCTGGAGCCAGATCATTTCCGATACGGTGATATATGACAAAGCAGCTCTATCTCCATGCCAAACCACACCGGTAAAGTTCCACGGTCCACCTTTAAGTCTCCACAGGGTGCCATAACAGTACGGCGCCTGTACTTCTAAATGGTATCTTCAGTGTAAACTCCCAGCGCGCGTTTCGTGCTAGTTTGAAATGCCAGCCGGTTCACACATGGCCTATCTTGACACCACTTGTCTTTTTGCTCTCTAATTATGATAGACTGGCGGAGAGCGTTGTGTGTGTGGTGTGTGTGTGTTGTGTGTGTGTGACAGGATGCTGACAGACAGGGAGAAAACAAGAGCACAGACGACGCACTGATGTAAAGGTTAAAGCCAGACTAGACATATGGGACAAACTTGGGTACTATGGTAAAGTCAGGGAGAAAGTTATAAATAGGCTATTGCTGACTTAAAAGTTTTACATGTTGTCAGTAAAGTAGCCTCAAGTGTAGGGCTGCTGTATCAATATATCGCCAAGAGTATTTTGGGGTATATTTTGCTAAATTATTTGTTACAGCACTACAGTTTTGGTGCTTGTTTAAAGGAAGGAAACTCTTTTATGCAACACATTTGACATATTCCCTGTTTTGATGATTAAAATGTTTGTGTTTTATATGAACTTGGCTCTAGAAGTGGTTTAACAAAGACTTTTACAGCCAAGATTTAGTGATTTAGCCTTTATTTTTTTATTGAACCGCATCAAATCCATCTGAAATATATCGTATCGAATCGAAAGTGCACTGTATCGAGATATGTATCCTATCATACACTGTATATCTGATTTACTGTATTGAGCCAATTGCCATGATGTGAAAAAGCACTTAAATTATGATCTTATCGTTTAATGTGATGATACAGTATTGATATCATGGGCTGCTGTATCTGTATATCGCCAAGAGTATTTTTTTGGTATATTTTACTAAATTACTTTAGTTACAGCACTAGTTTTGTTGCTTGTTTAGAGGAAGGAAACTCTTATGTAACAAATTCGACATATACATTTTTTTGGATGATTAAAATGTTTGTGTTTCATATCAACTTTGCACAAGAAGTGGTTTAACAAAGACTTCAGTCATGATTTAGCTTTTATTTTTTATTGAACCATATCAAATCGATTTGAAATATATCATCGTATCGAAAGTACACTGTATCAAGATATGTATCGTGGCCTATATATCGAGGTATGTATCTTATCGGCAACTTCTTTATGATACCCAGCCCTGGTCAAGTCTCTATATTTGATTTACTGTATTGAGCCAAATCTGTCTTGCCCCAGTACAGATATACTGTATTTATAGCAGCTCTTGAGGTCAGATGAGTCCCCTGTGTACTGCTAATTACAAAGCGTTTTATCGTCCGAGAACTAGGTAGTGCGCTGTTAGCATGCTAGTGTTTGTAAAAAGCGCTTATAAGCTCGTCATGGTCATGAAAAATTAGGATGTTAGGAAAGCACTGTGGAATAACCTTGGACCGCTGTAAATCGTCCAACTTATAATTCTGTTTTTCACATTCTGAAGACAGTAAAAATACAGCGGTGCCGTTAAGGTTAGATTATCCGTGATGTTGAAATTTAATGAATACAGCAAATTTTAAATGTGTTGTTAATATTGTTTGATTTTTAATTTTTTTTTTTACCTATATCATTTGAAGAGTGAAGTTTAACTGGATACTACTACCATTACATTATACACATCACCATACCACGAATATCACTACTACACTTCATACAGCCTAATGGTCTTTTATTGTAATATTATTTTTTTATTTTTTTCACACTTGCCTTGAGTATTTTTGACGTAAAAATGCTGTACCTGATTAGCCAGGCTGGCGTCAACTAGTGCCTCGGCTCAATTTCATTTCTCTCCAGCGACTAGGTCAGGAATCGGAATACACTAAACAGTTTTCAAAAACCCTGGAAGTACAAGTTCGGGCACCAGCCAATCAGCAAAGAGTCATACATTCTGTGTTGTCAACGATTCCCGAGATCGAGGATTTAAAGCCGGAACAAAGAGAATGTTTGGTGAATTTTATCAAGGGGAAAGATGTTATTGCCCTTCTTCCTACGGGATTTGGGGCAATACATACATCATGACCAAATAGTAGTGATTGGTTAAATAAAAAAAACTACCCGCCTACTGTTGAGCAAACAAATCCTAATGCTCTGAGGTCAGACGGTTTCTACAAAATCAAACCGGCTGATGAATCAGGCTAGTACTTGATGTCTTAAAAACTTGAAAAACAGAATTAGTTCATTTTAAACCATTTGCAGAGGTCCAAAGTTCTTCCTCATTTACCTTATGCATTCCGAACATCCTAATTAATTGTGAATAAAGCTTTTCTGTCACAACAATTAGGATGCTAACATGCACTTCCTGATTATACAACACTTTATAATAAGTTGCAGATGGCACGCAGCAGGTTTATTTTGATGGGAACGAGACAATACAAGGAATAAATCTAACACAGGACCTATAATTGTCTGAGCTAAAAATAAAAACTTGACATTTGCAAACTATGTTAACATTCTACCGGAAAAATGCCACGTAAAAAGATCAACTGCAGGATGTTTATAACTACAACCGCATACTTTCTCAATAAAATAAATCATATTCTTTAAGTGACAGGCAAATAGAGCGTAGAAATTCTGCATCTATGTTGCTGTGGAAATAATGCGATTTAGAAATAGGCCAAGAGCAGACATCCACCAAGCGTATAAGAAGTACAGTAGTAGTAGCGGTAGATGTGACTGCATACTATGACCAGACCCGTGGCCGCTGTGTAATTGCACCCTCGCATGCATGACCTGGCATTCCTCCCATATTGATACGCTTTGAAAAATATATACAATTTACATTATTGCTGTGTTGTAGTTTTTCGTACACATATACTTCGCTATTTAATTGTATTGTGGTTCGGCTCGCTCGATACTCGGACGGGAGCGCTCGCTGTTATTTAATAGGGTTGAAAGAAGCGGTGCCCGAGCGGAGGGATGGAGGAAGACGAGAAAGAGAACGAGGGAGGGGAGGAGAGAGAGGAAGGGCTAGAGAGGAGGGGCTAGAATACACGCCACGTTCTGTACAGATCATCGCTTGCTGCACATTGTGGAGGGAAAAGAGAGTTTGTTGATTATGTAAAATGTTTGTTTCGTCGGAATAGGTTGCGTTCGCGTAGTTTTTTCCAATTTGATCGTAATAATTTCAGACGAAGCGTGGTGGGGGTGGAATTCAAACTGAAAATTCGCAAATGTTGAACCTTGGCGTCGTTTTCTCAGGGATTAGTTCCTCCAAACGCCATGTCAAATGTGTGGTTTAAAGTCTTTTCAGTTGATAACAATGACTCCTTTGTGAATTGCTGATACTAACACTTTTTAAAGATAAAACAGGAACCCGCTAAAACTCAATTTTAAACTATAGGTATATAGGGGGAGCGATGAAAAAAAACACCCACTCACAACAAACAGGATGCAAACCTAAACAAAACCTGGGCTAGAGTGTGCTGATATACAAAGTAATAAGTTTAATGCCATAGTGTGGGACATCCCAGACAAACCAATAACAACTCCATGGAGAGCCTCTACTAGAAAAGTTACATAGTGCATCTTTAGGAGTAGGACTTCATCCACAACCAATAAAATAGATGAATAACCATTAAGGGTGACCATGGTTCAGATGGTAGAGCGTTTGTCCACTGATCTAAAAGGTTGGCAGTTCGAATCCCATCAATGGTTGAACGATCAGATCAGGTTGGCAAGTCCAGCTCCCACAGATGAATGCTGTCATTGTGTCCTTGGGCAAGACACTTAACCCACCTCACCCCCACCGTCTTTGTACACTAGTGTATGAATGTGTGTGAGTGGTTCCTTGTTGACTGTTTAATATTTTATCTGATGCTTTTCTCAACCATTACAGTAATACAACAACTAGCATGCAAACAACTCACTTCCTGGTTCCCAAATGATAAAAAAGTGTTTATAATTAAATGCAGGCATCACACAACAATCTCATTTGACCCTAAGAGCTGCTACTACAACTTTATATCTGTACTAGGGCGAGACAAATTTTGCTCAGACTCATGGACAATAATCGAGTACAGCCGTAGACTGTATAAAGAAGTGGACTAAGGCTATGTTCAGACTGCAGGGCTTAATGCTCAATTCAGATTTGTTTGTGAAATCCAATTTTTTCACATGTCCAATTTAATGTGACCTGTATGTGATCTCCAGTGTGAACTTTAAAAGCCCCGATAGTGTCCCACATGCTCAGTATTTATGGAAGTCGCCTAAACATGAACGCGAGCATTGAGCACCTGGCCATTTTAAAGTTGCTGTCATACCGGAGTCAGAACATGTACAGCATATTTGTTTTAAGGAAGAGACTGAGAAGGAGAAGTTTTTGTTCATGGCGTTTTGTGGGGTAGTTGCAGCAACGTTCATAGAAAGGAACGTGTGGGTGCGAAGTTTTCCAGTTTCCACCTACTTCAGCACAGAATATTGACATTTGTCGCTTGTTGATGACGTGTAGGTGGGATGAATGCGACCTGACCATTCAGACTGAAGTCGCAGGTCAAAAGATCAGATATGTATCGGTTTTAGGAGCACATATCCAAGTGACCTGGGTCACATTTGAAAAAAACTGGATCTGTGTAGTTCAGACTGTCATTAAAAGATCAGATACAGGTCAAATAGGGGCGAAAAAAATCGGATTTGGGTCATTTCAGGCTGCAGTCTGAAGCTCTACTCAAATGAGGAGTGAATTCGGAGCCAGGTACATATTAGGAATAGGAATTTATTTACGTACAAGACAGTGAAATAAAAACAACAGGATCGTGTAGAGCGGGTTAGTGCAAACATTTTAAGACCAAAATAACGAGGCTCACTGCAGCAGTTACAGAGAGAAGGGTGAAAATTTTACAAAAGTCGAGAGTCAATGGACCCAGAAGCGCCCCCATGCTCACTTCCAATTTAAAACATGGAGGCTAGTGTCCATCTATACAAACTGTCCATGGGTACAACTCACACTAACTTCATGCTTGTGGGCACAACACACTGCAGCACGTCACTTGTCAAACTATCAAACTACACTTCAAACTCCAACTTGTATCTCGAAATAGCTTATCTCCTCCTCGCCCAGACAAAACTGAAGTGCGACTACATCCACTCTGCAACCTGCAAACTCATAGTGCTTTACTTTGGATGGGATTTCAGCGTATTGCATTCCACACAAGCTGGCAACGCCGAGGAGATGGGCTACGATTTCACTCTTCACACCAGACACAGTTTTGGGGGAAGGAGCGGCGCACAGAAGGTAGTATTTTGAATGGGTGATGGACAGCTTAGACCGGGCTCTGTTGTAATCTAGGACTCAGGAGCCCACTCGATGCAGGAGTAGTAAATAAAACTGGAAGGGTGAAATACGCAGAGGTAAGGTTCAGGTCGTAGGCAATGGTCTGAGTTTAAAAGTACTGTTGCAAAGAATGGAAGAATATTGTCAACGTCGAGATTTTCAATATCAAAAGCTGCACGCTTGTTGACTTTGGTAGCACATAAAATTGCGGGTTTCTGGTTTTGTTGAAAGCTTTTGTTCTGTGTCATTTCAGCTCGCGAAAGAGAAGCTGTAGAGAAAATAAACCTGTACAATGACATGTAGACTGCATAGTGTATGTAAGCAAACATTTCAAAGGTATATTGTTTCTCAAGTACAAAGGCTTTTTCAATCGTTAAAATGAGGAATAAGTTTAAGGAACATTTTATACTGTTTTTGTCCTTCGCATCTATTCGAAGATCTTGACTTAGACTTTGTCAGGAAACCCTTAGCTGGAAGATTTGACCTTTGTGCCTGTTTTGGGTCGATGGAAAAGCACCCAGAAGATACGCACCCAGACACGATGAGATACATACAGCACATACTACGCAAAGAACCTCCGGACCTTCGTGATGTGAGGCAAGAACGCTCGCCACGTCAGAATGTCTCCTGCACAGCTGTACGACGCAAATCCTGCCCAAGGTTTATAATTCTATTTATAGACTCTTTCATCTTCCGTTAAAAATAACTCACAATCACAATCCCCTCACAAATTGGCGTCACAAAGGATACCACCATACACTGGATCTCACTCACTTGTTCTTTTCTATGTAAATGGTTTAAAACACTCTTGTTGGATTTAGAAATAGCTGTATCTACACAAGTCTGAGGAAATAGATAAACCGGCAGCGCTAAAAACATGTGATAATACTGTATAAAGTGAATCATCACATTACTGTTTCTATATATTGGAAATAACACTTAAGTCGCTGTACCTTCTATTTGTTTATTCTCGTCCATATGCTGCACTCTACATCATTGTTTCCCAAAGACTGCGTCACGACTATAATAGTGCATTACTTTTGTATAACGCTTTTTCAAACGCTCAAAGTCGCTTTACAGTTTTGTGCATTATCCAGACTTGCTTAGACAGTAGCTCACTCACCACAATATAATATAATAAAGAGTAAAAAATATAAATGATAATAATACATTCTAAATAAGTAGCAAATAATACTAAGAGAAAGGTGTCAAATAAGGCATTGTTTCCCAAAGACTGGGTTGCAAAAAGATTTTTTGGGGGGGATCGCCTTGTCATGAGCTCCATGTAGGTCTGCAGTATACATACACATACATCTTTGAGTATACATATACATACATCTTTGCGCCCCACTCCTCACTTTTTCGGCAACGCTGCCTTGCCTAAATAATTTCATGTGGGAAACGCTGATTACTGTTTTTCATTGTTTAAAACTTATAATACTAATTGTTCAGAGAGACACGATCACTCAGTCAACAATAAAATAAATAAATAAATAATTAATTGGGAATGGGAAATGAATTAATGTTCAATAATGGTCAAATCCACCTTTATTTTGTGATTTACAAATAATGTCTATTGACTTGGGTCGCGAAGGTTTGTGACTTTTAAAATATTGGTCCTCAAAAAAAAAGTTTGGGCAACACTGCTGTACATAATCATCGTCATAGCCACTTATTGTGCACACTAGTTTTGTATCCTTATAGCTTTACTCGACTTTCACAGTGCTGTATTAGATTTAATGCCTATTATTAAGTCTTAAAAGTGCTCATATTATGTTTTTCTGATCTGTTATAATGTCGTTTCCTCATCACAAACAGACCTGGAGTTGTGTTTTGTTTCATTCACACGTTTAAAACACAAACTGCATGTTATTAGTTCTTCTCACAAACAGAAAACACTGCTCCACCTTGTGATGTCAAACGGAAATAAAGTGCTCCACTGTGTTTTGAAACTTCATACACGTTCACTAGAATCATTTGGATAATTTCAGACCTGGAATTGCAAATCTTTACTAAACAAAAGTAGCTGTTAACTGTCAATTAAGTGTCAATTTTGCATCAACTTTGTGTAATTTCAGACTTTTAATTGTTGTTTAACTTGATTCTGATCGCATAGTTCTTGAACTTTGCGTTGGAACATTGTAATTTCCCCAAAGCGGTACAACTCCAGGTTTATCTCATCTCCGTTTAATTTTCCTCCTCAAGTATGTCATTTATGTATAATTAATCATTACAACTAAGTCTCCGTGCTTCAGCTCCCCTCAGAAAACCACCCTTATTTAATTACAGGTCACGTCTCGCGCTTACCTTTTGTTTTGTATTTGTGCGTGCAGTCTCCCATGTGTTCACTATTTACAGTTTTTATCACCCGGGGCTTGTGAAAAACACAATCAAACAGATGCTCATTTAATAATAAAGTCAAATTATTTTTAACTGTCACAGACACTTGCCCGCAGGAAGAGACAAAGATATTGGATAAATATTATTCCCAGATTTTAACGCGCAAAAAGCAGAGACAATAAAAAATTTAACACGAAGGCGATAATGAGTTGACCATCTGTATATATAAAAGACAAATTGAATCGATAATTTTAATTGGCTATTTTGCTAACGGCTACTTCAGTGTTTTGGTTGGTACATTTTGATGTCAGCTATTTATCATCTGCAATATTTTGAATATATTGTCTTAAATTGTTAAATCGCTATGGCAACGGTTCGAATCATTGATCATTCTGAAACTCACGGATACATACATTGGTAACTGGTCACTCAAAGGTCAGAATTTATATAAAATTTTAAAGCCTAATACTTTAAAAAAAATGTATTATATGCTTAAAAACTGAAAAATTATCTGCCATCTACTGAGGAAAAACAAACAAACAAACAGATGATAGCTTTAATAGTGACTTCAGGCGCTAATTACCTCGACAGCTTTTGCAGTTTCAGTCCTTTTAGTCCTGGATTAGATCTGGTTCAGTGCTGGTTAAATCCCGCTCAGGACTGTTTTGGTCTTGGATTACACCTCGTATCGACCTCATTTACTTGGTCTCACTCTAGTTAAAAAGGTTGCTCCTGATTTTTGTGTTTTACTCCAGTAGAGAAGCAGCTCTTTGGATCAAAATTAGACGGCTGCATGTTGTCTGCATCCAACTATAATAACGCGTTAGTCTTATATCGTGCTTTTTAAGACGCTCAAAGTCGCTTTACAGTTTTGTGCATTATTTATAGACTTACTTAGACAGTAGCTCACTCATCACGCTATAATATAATAACAAAGAGTAGGGGTGTAACGATATCCAAGTCTCACGATACGATATAGTCACGATATGAACCTCACGGTACGATATTTATTGCGATATCGTGGGAAAGCTCATGAATAGAGATGTAACGATATCCAAATCTCTCGGTACGATATTTTCACGATATACATTGCGATATTTTGTGAAGGCTAACAAAACTTAATACCTTTTCTTCTTAAAAATGCCTCTTAAAAGTGCTTAGTGTTATTTCTTCTTGTAGTCTGCACTGAAATAGAGCAAAGGATCATGGTCTATGTAGTTCCCTCTGTCTTTTTTTTAGCTATTGCTGCACCATAACTCTTAATTTAAGCAAAGAGACTTGTAATTCGATATATTACACGATATTATTGTGAGAACTTTCGGTTATTGTTACATCCCTACTAAGGACACAGGAACAGTTTTTGCCACTGACGAGGTTTAGCCATAAAAAGTGTTAGATTTTTTGCTCACAAAATCAGGAATTGAGCTGTTAGCATGCTTGTTGTTGTTCGTATTGATGACAAAACTTTGCTCCGGTCTCTGAAAGCTGTGAAAAGTGCTTCTAGACTAATTGTAGTGAATAATTAGGATGCGAGGAATGTGTTTGTAAAGTAACTTTGGCCTAACTTTGGACCACTGCAAACTGTTTAAAATGAACTAGTTTTGTTTTTCACGTTTCTGAGACAGACAGAATCGACTACAGTGCCTTTAAGGAGAGCTCATTCTAAATCCAGAGCATTTCTCCGGTTATATCTGCTGTGATAGAACTAAGCAGTGACTAAGGGCTGTGTGATTGGGTGTAATTGTAGCACTAACGTATGAGTGACATGAGAAGACAGTCAATGATCTGTTCCCATTTCACCCTTCTCCGGTGTGACATGTCTCTTGTTTAGCGCTCGCACCTCAAGGCTCACGGCGCATAAACACAACGCTCTGTCTGGCGCCTTCACAGCACCTCCGCTATTCCCAAATCCAAACCTGCACTGCAAAATTTGTTAAAAGTTAAAGTAGATTTCGGATTAGTTTCATTTTGTTTGGCTTCTTAGGCTGCATTTTCTTGTTTAAAGTAAAATAACACCTGAAAAATGTTATTGTTGACTACGCTTTTCAATTAAACTCAAATTAATTAAAGTTTTTATGATAACTACAC
This sequence comes from Boleophthalmus pectinirostris, assembly GCF_026225935.1. Taxonomy (NCBI): domain Eukaryota; kingdom Metazoa; phylum Chordata; class Actinopteri; order Gobiiformes; family Gobiidae; genus Boleophthalmus; species Boleophthalmus pectinirostris. Next base: position 24,402,718 of record NW_026571115.1, on the reverse strand, counting down.
CTTAAAGGGCTCATATTACGCTATTTTCTGCTGTTATAATGTTGTTTCTTCACTACCTGGTGTTGTTTTTTGTTTCATTCACACATGTTTAACACACAAACCCTGCATATTTAGGCTGAGATTCTTCTCTCAAACCGAAAACTATGTTCCACCCTTCTCTCCAGGAAGTGCTTCACCGTGTTTTTCATCTCCAAACACCTTCGCTACAATCATTTGGATAATTTCAGACTACCTGGAATTGCCAATCTACTGAACAAAAGGTAAAAGGTAGTTGTTAACTTTGAAAACTACCACTACAAGACATGAAATCAAAACAAAACACAACTCCAGGTCCGTTTTTGAGGAGGTAACATTATTATAACATGTCATGAAGCTCACAAGAGTCAATTTTGAGTAATATTGGTCCATTAACTTTAATTTTTTACTCATCTGGCTGTTTTTTTATGTTGAAACTTGTCAAAAACATCCTGAAATGTATCCAAAATCTAGACATGCAAGCACAATAAATGTAGTAAAACGTTCTTGACTCATGTAGGGATGTTTTTTTTCGCAGTGACGTACACAGCTCGCCCGGGGCGGGACAGCACGTTGAGAGTTGAGATAGAGGAGATTTATAAATAGTGGTCTTCATATCCGCTGATAGCATCACAAACAGTCTGCTAACATGACACGCTCGCACAAATAAACACACACACCGACTATAACATCATACACATGTAACAGTTGCACAGCAGGGGTACAAGAATAAAGACGCCATGAAATATAAAGGTGCACTGTGTAACTTTTCTGGTGGAGGGTCCGTCAAATGCTCTTTCTTCGTCGTGCAAATGTTACTTCTTTGTCTGGAATGTTTCACAGTATGAGATTAAAGCTTTCTGTCTTCATTTGGGTGATACGATATGATATATTTCAAATAGATTCAATAAGGTTCAATAAAAAATAAAGGCTAAATCATGGCTGTGGTTCTAAAAGTCTTTGTTAAACCACTTCTTGTGCAAAGTTAATATGAAACACAAACATTTTAATCATCAAAAATAGTGAAAATATCAAATGTGTCTTGTAAAAGAGTTTCTTTCCACTAAATAAACAAAACCGTGGCTCTTAAAAGCTCTAAAACATACCAAAAAACACTCTTGGTAATATATCGATACAGCAGCCCACGATATCGATACTGTATCATCACATTAAACAATACGATATATCATTATTTTGATATTTTTGCACACCCCTAATCTTCATGGACATCAACCCCGACCAAGTTACAGGTCAGATCTGTGGAGAGGCAACTCCGCTCACAGAAAAACATGGATTCTGATTGTTTTTTGAGCTATAAAACCACCTGTAATCGAATAAATATAAGTTGGAGCTGTTTAATGTCACACTGTGGAACATTCCAGGCAGACCACTGACATAACCATAGAAACAAGCAGGTGACAGAAGAAAAAAAGCTATAAAATGCACCTTTAAATCTCAATTTCAAGGGACTCACAAGGCTGAAATTGTTGAAGTACCATAATTTACCTCATCAAAAACAAACCTCGACTTGTGTTTTGTTTCATTCACACGTGTCTGTCTACATCTCCAAAGCTCAAAATGCTCTGCTCCACCTTGTGACATCATGTAGTGTAGAGTATAGTTTCATATTAGACGTATGTGAATGAAACAAAACACAATTCCAGGTCCTTTTGCGATGCGGAAACAACATAATAACATAGATCAGAAAATAGCGTAATATGGGCCCTTTTAAATACATAACTCACACTAGCCTCCCCAGTCCACCGGGGGAGATGTGACGAAGTGACAGAAAGCCTTCGGTGGGCAGAGGCTATATATAAACAGGCAGGGATAAAAATAGAAGCGACTAAACAAAAGATGAGGGTACAGCGGTGGAGACGAGCGGAAATGGGAGCCGGGGTTTTGTGTCAACGTAAACAGCATGATTAAGAAGCAGAGATTTGAATGTCTAATGCTGCCTGACAGAACGCAAGAGGAAGACATGGATTTGTGTATAGAAGTGAAAATAACAAACAAGGGTCTTATTTGTTGTACCCAGGAATGTTTTTGGTTTGTTAATAGTCGGGTTTAGGTTAGTTTTAGATGCAGGAAATACTATAAATTGACTCACAGGAGATTTTAGTCATGTTGGAATGATCTTAGTTCCTCAAAAACATACCTTGAGTCGTGTTTTGTTTCATTCACACACGTCTGAGTAACCCTTAATTATTAGTCTGTGTATATTTTCATAGCGCAAAATGCTCTGTTCCAACTTGTGATGTCAGAAATACATTAAAATCACAATAAAAACAAACCAAAACATCAATAAAACACATGAACATTCACACAGACAGTCACACTCCCTCTTTTCTGCATCACTCAAGCAAAACTAAAACTAAAACACAACAATACCCACGCTAGTCCATCTTTTCCACAATCGGAGAATAATTTAGCTCCATAAAATGCTTCTTTATAAACGAGAAATAGATATTTATATAACACAACGCATCCCTCCTGTTAAGGTTAATGTATATTGTGCACTGTCTCGGCCTCATTAAATGAATAAACTAAACTAAATAATCATCATAAAATTAAAAAGAGAGAGAGAGAGAGAGATTAAATGAGAGAGAAGAGTGCGGAATGAAAACCTTTTATTTTATCTTTAGTTTAGTACAGATCGGCAATTCCAGGGCTGAAATGATCCAAATTATTCTAGACATTAAAAACACAGTGGAGAACTTACTGTATTCCCACCTGACATCACAAGATGAAACACAGTGTTTCCTATTTGAGAGAAAACTCAGCCTTAATATACAGGATTTGTGTTTCTTAAACGTGTGTGAATGAAACGAAACACAGCTTCTATGTTTTTGATGATAAAAATAAATTATAGCAGAAATCAGAACATAGCGTAATATGGGCCCTTTAAGAATAGAAAAAGTTGACGTTTAGTCCTGGTTTAACCAAATCTCAACTAGTCTTTCTTTTCGGTTAAATCATTATTACCTGGTCCACGAAGTGTTGACCAGGTTTTGTATTCACCCTGTGTGTCTGTGTGTCTGTCCACACGCGATAATTCCGCCATTTATTTATTTATTGTCACCAAATTTGGTACATGGGTCAAGCCCTCGTGCCCGATGCCACAAAAGGTTTGGTGACGATCCGAGGTCATTTGAGGTCACACGGGTCAATTGAAAGGTCACGTTATTATAAAGAATAGGGCAATTTCGGCAATTTCTAAACCATCTGCGGGGTAAAATATTCACCCAATCATCACACAAGTTGGCAACCGATGCCTCATGGGGGACCAGGCTGCTATCTTTGATTGCGTTTGTTTATGGTGCGTTCAATTATCCATCCAACTCTGAGGATATTGCCTAGTGACACGCACTGACACACCCCTTTTCCTTGGACGGCGCAAGTTGGAACTCGGAAGAACTCGGAGGAGACTGAGCAAAAATTCTGACATAGAATCCAAGATGGTAGCGACATCAGTATGAAGTGTTTTCATTGTGTTTGGACACTTTGGTTTGCTTTAAATGACAATTCCAGTCACTCGTATAACTGCAATACTTCACTGCGTCTGTATCACTATGGGTATGGTGGTCGGTGTTGTGGTGAGGCCAATATTGAACGAAGACGAGTGTTGCTAAACGTCCCTAGGGTTGCGAACAGAACATAAACAACAACAGTAACAGCTTTCCAGTTGGTGTCCATGTTTTTCGAACACGTGAAACTAGAACGGGGCAGCTAGAGTATGAACTATGTACAATCATATATACGATCTCTGCGCGAAACCTAATAAAAACTTGAAGCGTGGATGTGACGTCATATCCAAGATCCAGGTGGGACACGGACGGATAATTGAATAATTTAACGTACCATTAGACATTTTTTAGTTCATGGTTCATGTTTAGTTCATTTTTTAGTTCAGGTAGAGCCACATATTTTATAATTCAGTAATGGGTGAACTAATAGTTTATAATTATAACAATTTGCAACTTGGTCTGGTTTGGTCTCCATGACGATAGAAAAGTTTAATACCATACTGTGAAACATTCCAGACAAAGCAATAACATCTCCATGGAGAAAAGCGTTTGCTGGACCCTAGAAAAGTTACACAATCACCTTTAAGTATTGCAGACTAAAATGTTAATCTAAAGTCTAGGGAGAGTTAGACCTACCATTTGATCACCACTTTTTTTTTCCTTTTTATTTTTAATGGAACAAATGGTGTCAACAATCACCTCATGTTTTCAAGCCAAACTGCACAGAACTATAATCTGAACAGATATGGAAGCGAACCAAATGTATCCCAGAAAATGCATGGAATAAAACGGTATAAAAGTAGTGGCTGGCATAGTTTCCCCGCTGCCTGTACCTCCCACTGTGATTTTCAGAGCTAAAAGTAGAGGAAAACGAAGCGAGCCAATTAGGGAAGTTCAAAGTAGAATGGGGTTTGGATGTGGCCCAAATAAAAGGAAGTACGGTTATATATAAAGTTTCGAGGTATATGCTCCATCTCTTTCAAATAAAGACTTTTTAAAATTATTATTATTAAAGCACTACACCTGATTTTTACTATTTTAAAACGTGAAAAAGGGAGCAGCTTCATCGGCCGAAAGTTATTCCTCACTTACTTTATGCATTCTGAACATCAATTATTCACCAAAATGAGTTTCTAAAGCGCTTTTCACAACAGAACAGAGCGCATGACAGTAACGCTAACAACAACTAGCATCCTAACACGCACTTCCTGATTATCGGACCAAAAAAAAAGCTTTAGAATTCGATGCAGACAATACACAGCGAACAAATACATGGAAAAGGCCTTAAATATTGATTTGATTCAGACTGAAATTGAGATCATTATTTTAATTTGTGCAAGAAAGAAAAGGGAAGTAATTACAGCCACGCCACGAAATCGAAATTGTGATTATCAAATGATCGCAATTATCAAATCACAAAAGTAGCAATTGAGGTAGAAGGTAGGGAGCTAAATATTCAGGTTTTTCATGGACCAAAAACGTTCTAATATTGCAGTAAATCAGATTCAGTTCATATTTCAGTCTTGTCTCAAATGTTGGTACCCCTTGATGCGTTTTTAAATGAAAATATAGATATACATTTCCAAATACAGGAAAAAATGATAAATAAGTAAAATAGTAATGCAGTGTTTTTCAAAAGATTCAGCAGTTTTAAAAAGTGAAACTCCTTCTTTTACCAAATGTATGTTTAATGCATACATTTCAGTAGAGTTTAGCACCGGGTCTTAACCTTTTCCTCCACTAATTCCCCAGTAATTAAAATTGATAAGCGTTAATCCCCCCAAACTAGAACGTGATTGGATATTTTAAAGAAGCAAATGCCACTGCCAGATACTGCGGCAAAGGGGTCAGCACAGAAACAATGATTTTAGATAGTGTCTTTAAAGATGCACTATGTAACTTCTCCTGGTGGAGGGTCTGTGAACTGCTCGTCTCCCACAGTACGGCATAAATTTATCTATTACACATTAAATAAATCATTTTTGTTGCTCAAAAACACCTGAAAAACATATTTATTCTCTTTTTTCTAGGGGTGTAGCGGTAAATGTGTTCATGCCGAACAGTTTCGGTACGGAATGTTCGGTTCGGTGCGTTTACTCGTGTACAGCCCCGTGGACATTGTAACTGCAGATCTTCACTTCCTGCAGACAATGTGGACAAGTTGGTTTTTCTGGCCAAAATATAAAGATTTTGTAAAACTTCATGCTGGAACTGTTTTTGCTGTGCTTTACTTTTTGTTAAGTTTTGTTTACTGTTTACAAGAAATGTATTTTTTATAATATTTCATACATTTGTTGCTTATTTGAGAATATTTCATTCAACTTATTAGTATTACCACGCAGCATTTTGTTTTAACGTTATACAAATAGGGAAATAAAATAAATACAAATTGTTGGCTTAATAAACACACAAATAAACAATTGCATTTTGTTCCCATACTGCACCGAAAATGAACCGAACCGTGATCTCAAAACCGAGGTACGTACCGAACTGTGATTTTTGTGTCTCTTCTCCACAGATCTGCCTTGTAACTTGATCTTGTGGCGTCACTGGCTTGTCTCCATGGTGACACATTTAATACCGTACTGAGGAACATTCCAAGCAAAGTAATACCATCTCCAGGAATACAAACAGGTAGAGGACAAAGTGGGAGAAAACACAGAAATTTCGCCCAAAACAACATTTCAAACAAAGCTGCTAAACTGGAACAGCGTAATTGGTCTAAAAAGTATTTGCACTCCTGCTTTAATTAGGACAGTCTTGTGTAATGTCACGTAGTACTTGAAATTACTGAGGCCACTAGAGACGTCACACATCGAGTTTTGAAACAAAGACCTGCGTATTTACCAAGTTTGCACAAAAATAGCCAATAAAAAGAATTAAAAGCAGTGGACAACGCTATTAAAACACCAAAAAAAAGTAGATTTGTGTATAATTTTACAGTACAAAGCCGCTATATCGTCCAAAGTTAATGAACATGATGGACCTATTCATTAGCTACACTCTGCAAATGAGTCAATAGTGCACAAGCAGCTTCCAGGAAAACTGCAAGAAATGGGTGGTTATGTAACACGTGTAATCATCTTTAAATTGTGTTGTTAGCTCATGAGAGGAGCAATCCTGACGTAAATTGTGGTGTTTTTACTGGTGGCGGCGTGTGCGGTGAAAAAACTGATTGGACAAAAACATCCTGAAGAAATGATTCATGTTTGATGGTAATTATATGGTAGCAGGGGAAATAACAGATAAAAGCGGAGGATGTGAGGGTGGAATACATTTGGAGGGTCACGTACTCCAAACAAAAAAACTTAAATACGTAAAAGTAAATATAAATAAATAAAAATAAGTGTAATTGTGTGAATTTGTGGTGTTGTGTTTCGATTTGGTTGTATTTAAATATTAGTAGGACGGTCTAAGCGTATGTATGCAATAGAGCAGAAATAGAAAGTTAAAGCCATACTTCGGAACATTCTCTATAGAGACAGATACATTTAATGTCATACTGTGGAAGGTTATAGCCAAAGGAAGAGCATTTCCATGGAGATGAGCAGGATGAGGTCCTCCGGGTCAAGTAAGAGTCCAGTTTGTGGAGATGCAGGTTTTTCGGTGAAGTAAAATACATGTTTACAGTCATCCCTCGCTATATCGCCGTTCACCTTTCGCGGTCTTGCTGTTTCGTGGATTTTTTTTGTGTGAAATTTTGCATGCCATTTTTTTTTTTACAGCGTATGGCCACGTACTGTGTTCCTCCCCCGCGTCCTGATTGGCTGTAGACCATTGTCAATCAGTCTTCTCCGTGCCATGTCACCTGTGCTGTACAGAATATGTTCAGCCAAATCTACATGCAGCGCGAATGGGCAATTGCCGCGCTTACCGTGAGTCCTGGTTCAGCTCTGGTTCAGTCCTGGTTTAGTCCTGGTTTACTGCTGGTTTGGTCCTGGTTTAGTCTTGTTTTAGCCCTGGTTTAGTCTTGTTTAGCCCTGTTTTAGTCCTAGTTCAGTCCTGGTTTAGTCCTGGTTTAGTCCTGGTTCAGTCCTCGTTCAGTCCTGTTTTAGTTCTGTTTTCGTCCTAGTTCAGTCCTCGTTTAGTTCTGGTTTAGTCCTGGTTTAGTCCTGGTTCAGTCCTCGTTCAGTCCTTGTTCAGTCCTGTTTTAGTTCTGTTTTCGTCCTAGTTCAGTCCTCGTTTAGTTCTGGTTTAGTCCTGGTTCAGTCCTGGTTCAGTCCTCGTTCAGTCCTGTTTTAGTTCTGTTTTCGTCCTAGTTCAGTCCTCGTTTAGTTCTGGTTTAGTCCTCCTCTTCAGTTCTGGAATCAGTCCTAGGTTAGTCCTGAGTTAGTTCTGGTTTAGTCTTGATTCAGTCCGTGGCATAGGCAGCGCAAAAGTTTGATATAATCTTTGGTTAACGGGCGGGTGCGGTGCTGGACTGCGCGGTGCAAGTCTCCAAAAGTGGACCCGTGCAGGACTCTGCGCTGTAGGGCTCCATTACAGAATAAATTAATCTTTGGTTCATTACATAAAGAAGGAGGAAAACAAACAAAAGGACGACAGCAGCAAAAAGGGTTGTAACTGTCCTGTCTGAGCAAAGTGCATAAAGTGTGTGGTGAGGGGTTTTACAGCCTTAAAACTGATATAATAATTGTAAAATATAAAGATGACAACTTCAAGAATTTCACCTATCGCGGTTTATTTTTAGAACGTAACCTCTGAGATGAACGAGGGACCAATGTACACGTTTTTGGCTAAAGTTACATATTGTGAATTTAAAATGAACTGAATTTGTTTTCCAAAAAGACTTTTCTAAGAGATTAAGAAAAATATTATGACACTCTTAATTGACAATCATCAAAACAAAACAGCTGCAGTCTTGCTTTCAATGTGCACGATGCCAAAAAAAACAAAAAACCTTATTTCCCATTTATATTACACATTTAATCCAACACAAAATCCAAAAATTCTATCAAAAAACACTTATCCTTTATGACGCAAAGATAAACAGACTAATGTTACAGTTGCTGCTACTTTTCCATCATTCTGAACAACACATTAATACACTTAACCTGCTTAGTGAACACAACCTAACACCGTTCATTGTCAACGCATTTAATTATGAAGCTAATTATGCTAAGTGAATTGCCGCCGTTCATAAAATTCATTTATTTGCTCTTAATGCATGTTGTAGTGATTTGTTTGTGTTGCATTGACTCGCACTCATTTCCTGACGATGAATTGTAGTAACTTTAACCGTGACGGATAACGCTAAAGGTGCACTATGTAATTTTTCTGGTGTAAAGTCCACCACATGTTTCTGTTGTCATGGAGATGGAGTTAAGTAAGAATGCATGGGTTTGTATGTGTATTTTTCAGAAATAGAAACACCAGTAATTGAGCAAATGTAAGATAAATACGTTTAATGTCATACTGTGGAATATTCCAGGCAAAGCAACAATATCTCACACTACCAATAAAAGTTACATTATGTATCTTTAACCTGAACCCAAACTCAACTAGAATTAACCCATATCTTAAAGGAACAGTCAGGTGTGTAGTGGGCGTGGTACGCAGGGGTACGCCGTCCACACACTTCTCCCGACGTGAGATATAAAAAATAAAAAAACAAATGTAAAATAGCCACAACTTAAATGTCAAACCAGAGCTTTTGGCAATGGTGAAAACAAACTGCATAGGCTCATGATGTTGGACTGTCCTATAGTGACCTGAGACATGAGGGGACCAAGACAGAACCAGGACTAAAACTAAAAGAGGACTAAAAGAGGACAAAAACAGGACTTAAACAGGACTAAACCAGAACCAAAACAGAGCTAAGACAGGGCTAAAATAGGACTAAACCAGAACCAAAACAGGACTAAAACTAAAACAGAGCTAAAACAGGACTAAAACAGAGCTAAAACAGGACTAAAACAGGACTAAAACAGAGCTAAAACAGGACTAAAACAGGTCTAAACCAGGACAAAACCAGAACTGAACAAGGACTGAGTGTCGGGATGGGCTCGGAGGTGCGCCGTCGTCGACTGCAAGTGAAAGAACCTGCACAGAGCTCCACGCCCCACAGGGATAAGCATAGCTGTCGCCCAATCGGCTTGGAGTTCTCTCGCTCTCAAGTCCAAGATTAGTCCTGCTTCAGTCCTGCTTCAGTCCCGCTTCAGTCCTGCTTCAGTCCCGCTTCAGTCCTGCTTCAGTCCTGCTTCAGTCCCGGTTCATGTGTTGTAGCCTGTGATTTACATTCAGTAGGTGATTATAAACGGCGTTAATGTTACATAATGTACATAATTCCGCATCATTTTGAGTAAAACGGCGCCTTTATGTCTATATTAAAAAGTGAGGGGTGGGGGAGACGACGTCATGAATTGTGAACCCCCACTACACCACTGGGTACAGTAAGGAACTTTCTGGATTTGGCACGTCACCTGCACGATCCCATGGAAATAGAAACTTAAAACCATACTTCTGAACATTCTCCATGGAGTTAGATAAGTTGTATGCCATATTTTGGAAGATTATAGCTTCAGCAACAACAAAAGCCCAAATAAGAGTCGGGTTTGTGGAGAAGTGAGCCCTCTCATAGTAAAGATTTGTATTTTTATATGTTTTCCAGTGAAATAAACACAACCAAAAGGAAAATAATGAAAATAAAAAGAACATGCTTATATTATAGCCTACTGTTGGCTAAAAAGTTACATAGCGTGGCTTTAAATTTAAACTACTGTTGATCTAATAAAGGATTTACCTCATAGGAACCTGGTGTTTTGCCCTCACAATGTAATGAAATACACATCCACACACACACACACACACGTCTCATCATTATTGCTTACTGGCACTATAATAAACTTCTCATTAGCAAAATTATCCGCACTGTCAGTATTGCCGTCATCAGCGTCATAACTTTTTTATTTTCCTTTTTACAGTCTCTTACACTGTACCAATTTACCTGATGCCCGCTCTGGCCCGTTCTCCCCATGCCAGCGTTTCTTCGCGGTTTGTTTTGGTTTTCACATCTATAATCACCTTCCTTGTTTGCCTCTCTGTGACCCGGAAAACTGTCCAAAGTCAATGAAAAGAAATAGAGTTCCAGACTTTTCAGCTGCAGGAGAAATAATGGCAAAGTTGACCTGAGACTCCAGCTCACAATGTGCTGTTCAATCCAAGCTGAAGGTCTACTGTGTCATTTTTTATTTTTTTTTCGTGGAGGGTTCGCCAAATGCTTGTCTCCATGGTGATGTTTTTGCTTTGCCTAGAATCATCTACAGTATGGCGTCAGATTGATCTGTTTACATGGAAAGATGTAGTGTCGGTACCAGGCCACGTTACAAGTCAGATCTGTGGAAAGGCGAGTGTGCTCACAGTAATGTAACGCATGTTTTTAAGGTATTGTTTTAGCAAAGAAAACACTTGTAATTGAACAAATGTGAAAGTGTAATACTGTCACTGTTGGGCAAGATACTTCAAAACTATAATACGTTATTTATGACTTGTCACTGTCATTTCAAAGTAATTTGTTAGATTACAGTATTACTGCGTTTAAAATATATGACATTACATGACTGTGGCAGAATTTTTAAGTTAAAGTTACTCTCACCAAAATAACTGTCAGCGAACAAAGATGTCGAATTCTTGCACCTTATATGGACTGAACCAGGACTAAACCAGGACTAAACCAGGACTAAACCAGAACTGAACCAGAGCCAGTGTTGGGGAGTAACGGATTACTTGTACCGGAGTTACGTAATCAGAGTACAAATTATGAGTAACTGTATTCAGTTACAGTTACTGTTTCCATGAGTGGTAATTGGATTACAGTTACTTTGTTGGAATAAATGGATTCCTTGGTGGTCTTTTCCTGTTTTTACATTTTGGGCTAAACCAGGACTATACCAGGTCTAAACCAGGACTAAACCAGGTCTAAACCAGGTCTAATCCAGGTCTAAACCTAGGGCTGGGTATCATTAAGAAGTTGCCGATACGATACATATCTCGATACAGTGCACTTTTGATTCAATATGATATATTTCAAATCGATTCGATACGATTCAATAAAAAATAAAGGCTAAATCATGGCTGTGACACTAAAAGTCTTTGTTAAACCACTTCTTGTGCAAAGTTCATATGAAACACAAACATTTTAATCATCAAAACAGTAAAAATATCAAATGTGTTGAATAAATGAGTTTCCTTTCACTCCACAAGCAACAAAAACTGTAGCTCTGTAACAAAATAATTTAGTAAAACACACCTAAAAATACTCTTGGTGATATATCGATACAGTAGCCCACGATATCGATACTGTATCATCACATTAAACAATACGATATATCGATATTCCGATATTTTTGCACACCCCTATCTAAACCAGGTCTAAACCAGGACTAAACCAGGTCTAAACCAGGTCTAAATCAGGACTAAACCAAGACTGAACCAAGGACTGAACCAGAGCTTAACCAGGATTAAACCTGGTCTAAATCAGGTCTAAACCCGGACTAATCTTGGAGTAGGACTTGGAATCTAGGACCGCCCCTGAGAGAACCTGAGAGTCCGTGGAGCAGGGTGTCCACAAAGGCATGTCAGCTGTGATTAGTCCCTTTTGGCATGGAATCCTGCGCCAGTCGTTTGTTACCCGACGGTCTACGCGAGTGCACCTCTGAGCCCGTCCCGACACTCAGAACCATAACAATGGCATTTCACCGCTGATGATATCGCAGTGATTTTAGAGAATTTGTATGAAGGAAAACAAAAAACCCACCACTTCAATCCAGGTTACAAATGCACTGTATCGAGCGTTACTGACATTTGTACCAAGTAAAATATTACTTTTTTTTTTCATGTAACACTACACATTACTGCATTACAGCAAAAAGCAATGCATCAGAGTAATTTGTTACTTTTAACACTGAATACTATACTGTCTAAGTAATCAGATCTCCATGGTCACAAGCTACTGGCAACTTTTATTTTGCAATTTCACTCAAACCAGAACTTAGCCCAAATATAAGCACAAAAGAAATCATGTGCATCATCCAATTACTATTCAAATACAATAAATTCCATTACATTCTACTGTCACTATATTTATCCAGTAAACTACAATTTTGTGGCGAGGTCCGTAGTGCCAATAAAAGCTTTTCAAAATTGCTTTTACCACATATCTGCAAAAAAGAAAAAAAAAAATCTTTGTTTTTGTTTGTTTTTTCTCTCTTTTTGGGTGTAATTTGGATAAGAACCTTTGAAAAACATGCAGCTCATATTTGGCCTGGAAGAGGGCTTGTTTCCATGGGAATATTTTTCTGTAAAAGATTATAACCAAAGGAAAACATATCATGGAGAATATTCCGAAGTACTGTATGTTTTGTTTTGTTCTTTTCTAGTTTTATGGAATCATGCAGGTGACGTGCCACTAGAAAAGTTACATATTGAGTGTGTATACATGCACATCAGTAACCCGGTTATGATCGGGTTTTTTGAGTTTCTTGATGGTGCATGTATACGCAGTAACCCGGTTTCAGTAACCCGGTTATGGCAGTATCCCGGTTATTAGAAACCGGGTTACTGTAGCTGGTTTATTCCGATAGTAACCAGGATACTTGTGGCATGTATACGCAGTACCCCGGTTACTGCAACATAAAGTTGAGTGCGCATGCGTCCAAAAGACACTTTCCAGCCTTTCACCACAACAGTAGTCACATAAATAAATTGACCAACATAAATAAAGTGACCAAACGAGTGAAATGACTGTAAAATAAAGAGCTGCGCTAAACCTGCACTCGTACGACCTGCACTCGTGTGACGCTGAAAAGCTAAAACATGAACTATCTCCTATACTCTATACGCACAGAACACACTTACCATCATTAGCGCCTCTTCTGTCACAGAAATAACACACATAATCCACAGAGTCGTGTCATTTAGTCCAAAAGAAACTGATCGCATCAGCGGCGCAAGGAGCGAGTTGTTTTTATCGCCGCTAACAGTTTATGCTAATTAGCCTACGGTCTTAACATTTGTTTACGTTTCTGTAAAACGTAAACAAATGTGATCAGAGCTGAATTATATGATCAAACGGACTGATGTGGCTCTATAGTCTTTATGGTTTATATGTTGTAAAGTTGAGTTTATTTATGCAGAAGATTTTAATGAAGAATCTGCACAGTGGATTGTGGGAGATCTCGTAGCTCCTTAGCTTCTTATGCTAAAGGAGCTCACGGTTTGTATTTTTCCTGGTTTATGAAATTGATTTAAGTTAATTTTTGCGCCTGCGCATTTGTAAGATTATGTCAAGAAACCGGGATACTCCATTTGATCATGTATACGCGGATATGAGTATCCCGGTTTCTCAGTGCGCATGTAAACGCAGTAACCCGAATACTGACATAACTGGGATATGGCTAATAACCGGGTTATTGATGTGCATGTATACGCACTCATTGTAGCTTTACTGATAATAATGTACCATTTTCTAAGATCGCCAAGGTGCTCCTGATTGCATTATTCTTTTTTTCTAGACACCATAGCTGCCCTGGGACAAACTGGCAGAGATTTGGCTGCCAATCTACACCAATCCCATGTCTGAGTACCACAAAAGTCACAAAAGCCCTGGTGGAATTAGTCAACTTTAACCAAACCATTTCTACAAAACAACACATTTTATAAAACCGTATCTTACATTAAAAGTAGAGCGTGACTTGTCATATTAAATTCCAGTCCAAAAGCTCGTCTTGTACATTTTTTATGAACTTTGCCGCCAATAACAAGAAAACGCAAAATCGAAAAGTGCACCTCGTCCACTTTATGAGCTGTGACCGGCCCCGAGAGACCAGCAGAGGTGAAGCCATGTTGCATGATGGGAAATCATTTTGGTTTTAATGTGGTGTTTTATGAAGGGCATTAGGCTAGCTGATAATGCATGACAATCCTTCAGCGCTTTGACCTGGTTAATGGGGCTATTGTTTTGTTATAATGTCACCTGGGATGTTAAGAGCTGTTTTATGGGCTGAATCTGAAATCACCTGTCTCTGTATAATGGGAATTCATAATGGGAAAACAAGGCATATGAAAAAAGTCTCTTCAATTTGAGGATTCCTGTTGCTTCGGGCCCAAAAGCAATTGTCCAAGGGCGTTATCATTTAAACAGACAAAACAAACAACAAAAAAAAGTTAATGAAAACGATTTCTGGACTTTTTTTTGTTTTATTTTTCTATTCTCAGTATTCTTGAGTCACTCATCAACACTAATACACTTGGTATAAAGTCACACTATGTAACTTTTCTGCCACCAGCTTGTCTCCATGGAGTTTTATGCTTTGCCTGTAATATTCCACAGAATGGCATTAATCCACAAGGCAAAGTTCCAAGTCAGATATGTTATTCAGTGCAAGTTTTGGACTAAAAACAGCTGTAACTGCTTAAATACAATGAATAGATTTAATGTCGTACTGTGGAACATACCAGTAAATGCAATAATAAACATGGCGACAAACAGGTAACAGGTGACCCTACACCAGAAAAGTTACTTAGTAGATCTTTAAATGTAATTTCTTTCAGGACATCCCACTCTACATAACCTTAGAACAACACTTAAAGAACCTGCATCCAGTTTTTTCCATGTATTTGAGAAAAAATGTGTCTTGCCCCAGTACAGATACAGTATATTACAGCTCTTATTAAACCATTGTTCCTATCTGCATCCAATTACAAAGCAGTTTATTGTCCAATAATCAGGAAGTGCGCTGGAAGCATGCTATCAGTTAATAACTTTACCATCACAAAAAATCTGCACTGGTCTCTGAAATTTTTTAGACAGTAAAAATCAGGTACAGTGCCTTTAATACTATTTATTTATTTATTTATATTTTTTAAGCATTTATTTATATTACATATTTTTTTATATTTCATTTTGTATTTTTTCTTATATTTTAGTAATTTATTGTTATATTTATGTGCATATTTATTTTTTATTGAAATATATCTATCGCATCGTCAAATGTGATATTACAGCATCGATATTGGGGGCTGCTGTATCGATATATCCCCAAGTGTATTTTTTGGTATATTTTACTAAATTATTTTGTTACAGCACTACAGTTTTGTTGCTTGTTTAGAGGAAGGAAACTTGTTTATGCAATAAATTTGACATTTTCAGTTTTGATGCTTAAAATGTTTGTGTTTCATATTCACTTTGCACAAGAAGTGGTTTAACAAAGACTTTTAGTATCACAGCCATCATTCAGTCTTTACTTTTTACTGAACTGTATCAAATCGATTTGAAATATATCGAATATATTGAACTGAAAGCTCACTGTATCGAGATATGTATCGTATCGTGACCTATATATATTTTTAGGACAGTAAAAATCACGTATTGTGCCTTTAATAAAAAAATTTTAAGCATTTATTTATTTTATGCATTTTTTATATTAAATTTTGCTTTTTTTATATATTTTGTAATTTATTTTTATATATTTATGTACATATTTATTTTTATGTAATTATTTCTACATTTATCTTTATTTATGCACATATGTATTTGTCTATTTATTTCTATTTTCAGCTCTTCTGCTCATAAACACATCTTCATTGCCCCCACCTTGAGGACACGGGCCCACCCTCACTCGACCCCTTCCCCTCTCCTGATATGACATACGGCACACACACAGCCCCGACCCGATCGATACGCCATAATGCGCTCGGGGCTTTTTCCCATACCGAGGCATCCGTCAGCGGCTATACGGCGTCACTAACCACCCCGCGCAGCACCCATCCATCACCCGGCGCTCGTGTGACACCCAGTATGAAGAGGGAGACAAACTGGTGAAGGATGGGACCGCGGTTGCATTCACAGAGGACCTCGGAAATCAGAGAGCAGGTCTCAATTGAACGTGATGAATGGATGACGAATGGTTGGTAGTGTCGGGATGTGGTACTATTTGGAAAATCACTACATTATGAATCAA
Organism: Boleophthalmus pectinirostris; assembly: GCF_026225935.1. Taxonomy (NCBI): domain Eukaryota; kingdom Metazoa; phylum Chordata; class Actinopteri; order Gobiiformes; family Gobiidae; genus Boleophthalmus; species Boleophthalmus pectinirostris. The sequence continues at coordinate 24,386,217 of NW_026571115.1, read as the reverse complement.
AATGCATGACAATATGAGCACTAAAATGAAATCTACTCTCTGAATTGTCAATTAGTTTAACACAAAAATTGCAAAGAGTGGTTCAAAAGGGCTCCAAAATTGAAAATGGTCCAAAGCTGATCCAATTATAAAAAACAGGGAGAGTAGCTATACATGCAACAATAAAAATTAATAGAATTTTTGGATGTCCGTGTTCAAATAAAGGACTTTTTACAGATAAAGAGTGCCTCAGACATATCTTTGACTGCATTTTGTATTATTGCAGTACATTCCCATTCTGGAAAAGTTTTGCAAGTCTCTTTTCAGGATTTTATGCAATTGTGGCCTAGCAACTCAGCTTTGTTATCCTTTTTAATATGTTTTTGATACTGGTACCAGCTCCCCCTATGCATTAGTCTGCTCTATTTTTCTAATTATGTACATTTTTGTGTCTTTTTGTGTCACCAGATACCAGTAAACATCAATCAAAAATAGCTTTAACTGTAATTGTAAAGCTGATTTTACAAAACACTGGACATGAGAGCCAAGTTGTTATCCAATCAGAAAGCAGAATGAGTGTCACATGTTTCTCTCGTTTGAATCAGTGCTAGTGCAGCCTTTGCAGCTCAGTGAGTGGATTCTGGAGGTTCTGAGCTTTCACATAAGGCCTGTTCATATAATGAGAATGAGAAAACTTATATGTATCCTCTATATGCAGATCAAAACGCTGGCAACTCCTACCTACTTTTAACATCTATATACATAAAGACATAAGGCTAACTTTGAACTTTTGTATTCAGTCAAACTACCTTCTGGAAATGGGGTGAATGTGAACCGACTGCACCACTTTAGCCCTCCTAGAAACTCAAAAAACATTGTAAAAAGGAGTAGGGGTGTGCAAAAATATTGAAATATCGATATATCGTACCGTTAAATGTGATGATACAGTATCGATATCGGAGACTGCTGTATCGATATATGGCCAGGAGTATTTTTTGGTATATTTTACTAAATTATTTTGTTTCGGAGCTACAGTTTTGTTGCTTGTTTAGAGGAAGGAGACTCATTTATGCAACATTTGACATTTTCACTGTTTTGATGATTAAAATGGGCGTGTTTCATATTCACTTTGCATAAGAAGTGGTTTAACAAAGACTTTTAAAATCACAGCCATGATTTACCCTTTATTTTTTATTGAACAGTATCGAATGGAAAGCTCACTGTGTCGAGATATGTATCGTATCGTGACCTATGTATCGAGGTATCAGCAACTTCTTAATCGTGTCTAGCTCTAAATGGGAGTAAAGAAAAATTACATTAAAAAGAAGTTTGTTTTTTCTAGCACGAATCAACACATAGCTAATTACCGCAAAAGAACGATACACAACATAAAAAACGGTGCCAAACAGGAGCAGAGAAGTCTCGGCTAGAGCACACATACATACACGTTGCTGCTCTAGTTCACCGCGTTAACAAAGTGGCGTGGACGTGCCGAGGCCCTTAAAAACACTGGTGTGGTCTGCGCGCTTTCTCCCTTTCCGTTTGATTGGCTGCCAGTGAGGCCCGCAGAGTATAATTGGCTGCATTTCATTGGCCGGCCAGACGGACAGCACCCTAGGGACCTGGCCAACGGGCGATCTGGGTGAGACACACACACACACATATACACACATTCACAGGCACGCATACTACTGGGCCGAGGGGGATCTCCTTAATGCCTAATGTACCTATTGCGATGGCAGATGGGTCACTTACGTAGCTGGCCGCGAGAGTGTTGAAAAGACTATAGAGGTTTGTGCTTCATTCATGCGTGTTCAGAGTGTGTTATGCACTATAGTGGGTTTTTAACACTTTAACTTCAAGAGCCCATATGACGCCGTTTTCTGATCTGTGTTATGATGTCGTTTCCTCATCAAAAACAGACCCGGAGTTGTGTTTTGTTTCACTCACACACGTTTAACCCACAGATCCTGCATATTTACGCTGGTCCTCTGGATCTTTTATTCATGTTTATGTTTTTTTTTTTACCTTTTTATTATTTATTGCTTGCTCTTATTTGATTTTACCAGTTTTATTTTTTGAGTTAAGTAGAGCTTTATTTAATATTTCTATTGGATATGTTTTATTTGTATTGTGCAGCACTTTGGAAACTGTTTTGTTTATGAATTAATAAATAAATAAAGTGGACTGGATTGAGGTTCTTCTCTCAAATGGAAAATATTATGTTTCACCTTCTGATGTCATGTGGTGATAAAGGAAGTGTTTTAGTCTCCATACACCCTCACTCGAATCGTTTTGAAAATATCAGCCAATCATTGCCAATCTCTACTGAACAAAAGGTAAAAGTAGATGTTAACTTGAAAAATAACACTACATGACATCATAAGGTGGAACAGAGCATTTTGAGCTTTGGAAATGTCGCCAGAACAAAAGAACAAATGATTCTAGTGACAGTGTATGGAATTTAAAAATACAGCGCACTTCTTGCATTGCCACACAACATCACAATGTGGAGTGTTTTCCATTTAAGAGAAAATTTCAGCCTAAATATGCAAGATTTCTGAGTTAAACATGTGTGAATTAAACAAAACAACTCCAGGAATGTTTTTTTGATGAGGAAACAACATTAAAACTGATTAAAAAGAGCATAATATGGGCTCTTTTATATAAACTGACATCCCTACTTGGCAGTGACGGCAATGTTTTTTAAATAAGTAAAAGTCGGGGTATTAGCATCCGGTATCAATGGTGTGAGCGTGAATAAAGTCCGGATATTACGGACTTAATACTCACGACTTTGAGTGGTTCTGAAGTAAACAAGCTCATAAACAGGGTTATTCAAACCTGTGTGAAGTAAATGACTCTTTTCAGGCAAGTCTTTTGAGAGGAAATAACCTCATAACATTGTTAATTAACAGCTCAAAATAGGTCTCCTCTAACTCCTCCTTAGTGAGAGTGTCTCGTCTGACCAGCCAGACTCTTCTACATTCTGCACAAGCACAGAAGAGTCTGGAACCAGAAAATAAAGTGCATCAACAAACTTCATTCATTCAACCTCATTCAAAGTAAAATACAGAACTTCTTTTACTTCAGATACAAAGGAGTTGGTAAAACTTTGCAATAACTAGACCTTACTTAGCCTTAAGTAAAAATACTTAAGACTCATTCTGGCTTAATAACTACTAAGTATGAAATAATTACGAGTAAGTATTTACAGCACAGACTAATTAAGTGCAAGTTAAATGCTAATTAAGGCAGCAATTAAGTAGTTATTAAGCCTGAATGACTCTTAATTAAGTATCTGATCATTATTAATTGCATGTTTGTATATGCTTTATTAAGGCTAAATAAGGTGCAGTTGTTATAAAGGTTAGTTTAGTGTTGTTGTTGAGTTTAGGGATGTAGAACTTTAGTTAGTTGAGTCTTCGTCAACCAAAATTTGTACTAGTTATTTAATAGTTTTATTTACATTGCAAGGAATTATAGAGGACAACAGCAGAGAGGAAAAGTTTATGAATGATATCTAAAGATTTTATATTTTTTGGTATTTATTTGCAAAAAAAAAAAAAAAAAAAAAAAGTAGGTTAAACTCATGATTCTCAAGCTGAATCCATCTTACACTGTTACTAGTACTTTAAAAAAAAAAAATGTATTTAATAGTTGTTGGGTTTTTTTTTTGCATGAACTCCCGTGCAGGTGTAGTTTTGTAAGTTTGGGTCAGATACATAGACATACGTAATAATAGTTTTGAGAACCTTTGCCACGCCCCCTTTTTAGTTGAATAATCAATCAGCCTGTCAAGTCTGTAGTCGACCAAGAATTTCCATTATCGACTACAGCCCTAGTTTCTCAGTTTTCTGTTGTTGTTTTGTTGGTCTTTTTGTTTTGTCCTGTGAATTGCACCAGTTTGAAATCGGGAAGAAAGGTACAATTTCAGAGCCATACATCTTTGCAAAGTATTGTCAAGAAAGTGCCATCATGTATAAACGAGTTATTCAGAAAAAGATTGAAACCAAGTGCTGCAATGCCTTTTTTCACTTTGTCCCCTCTGCACTGTTGCCACTAGGGGTCCAGATTTTCAAACAGACATCGATTTGCAACATTTTGCCCACACGCATTTATAAAATCCTACAAAAGTCTACAAAAGTATTTTAAAATCCAGATTGACGCTAATAGCACGCTAGCTCCCATCTCCCATCTGCGCGCCCACAGTGCCCATGCAGTCATGCCAGTCTGCATTAGGGGCCCTGACACAGTGATCTGATGCCCCTCCCGGCCCTGTGTGGAGCCCAGTGACGGAGCGGGGCCCAAATATTCTGTGACATCAGCGGGTGCCAGGCTGATTCAGCATGTTCGTCTGGCATGGGTGAGGCAGTGGAGATGTGATTGGTTTCTTATATAATATTACATAGTTGAGAATGTTTGGATGAGAGCACTACAGTCAAGTATCGCAGTTAGTTGTCTGTATGTATATAGTTTTATTACTTCCAGAAAGCATCGAATGGGAAGTCTTATATCTACTGAGAAAAATAACCACTGCAGAGTCATATCTGAGGTAATGCAGCCCTATGTAATCACACATACACTACTCATAGACCTTTTTCACAACGACCCGAAGTGTCACGATGTAGGGTAAATGTCACTTACGTTAATGGTTTTCTATGACAAAATATCTGTGGAAATGTCTCATGTATTTTCCACCAGCTTCATAAATCTGCCCCATCACTAAATCTCCAACAAGGTCGACAAAGGACATATTCTGTCCAGGAAGAATTTATCCACAACTATCAAGGTAAGAAAGATGAAAATGTAAAGGTGAACAACAACGAGCATTAGTGAACTACTCCTGAGCAAAACTAATGTTAAAGTCATGAATAAAACATAAGTAATAAGTAATTCCTAAATTCGTTAACTTGTAGACTCAAGACTGATTCGAGAATTAAAATAAAAAATTGATTTCATGATGTAGATATTGGCATAGACAGATTTGCGCAGTTCGAATGCTACAGATGTTCACAGATGTTTACATATCTCACATTTAAACTGCACAAATCTCTCTGTCTAAGCCAGTGAAAAGCATTAACTTAAGTGACGTTTACCCTACATTGCAGCACTTCCAGCCCTTGTGAAAAAAGATCTATTCACTGGAATAGATCACCATACCAATTTTTGTGATAAAGTATCTAAAATTGTTATGTGAAGAGACAGTACCCTTTTTTCAAGTAACAAGATTTGTCTCACCCCAGTACAAATACTTTCTAAAAACAGCCTGTATGTTTGCATCTAGTTATAAAGTGTTTTTATCCTCCGTGAATCAGGAAGTAAGCTTGGTGCACAATTATCATGTTAGTTGTTAACATTACCATAAAGGAAATCTCCACTCAGGTCTCTGAAAGCTGTGAAAATTGAGAAGTTTTAAACGAACTGGTTCTATTTTTCAAAAATCAGGTGAAAAGTCAGGTAAATGTGCAAACAAAATGATTCAAAAAATATTTATTTAGACCTGGTTAGCACCAATTATATTTGTTTTTTGGTTAACAACTTAATACTCAGCATCTTCTCACCATCTCACATTGGAAAATGGCATCAAAAACACACACTCCAGCCACTAGAGGTCAGAAAATATTATGTTTCTTTGTTTATCATTGTGCGATATGACTGATATCCGGCTCATTAAAAACTGCGGTTCAAGTTCAAATCCGCATCAAAGGACTTCGCGATCACCATTGCGAGATAAGACCAACGCCTTAGTGGATGTCTCCGCTCTACCAGCACTTGTAGTTACTGATGCATGAAGTCACTGTAGCCCTGCAAAGTGCTATGAATATAAAACAGGGCCTGTATTAGAATAAAAGCCTCTCTTCCTTCTATACAGTTCATTTGTGGAATAAATTAGGATTTTTCAAAAGCGCACTAATGAGCTACTCCGCGCAGAGAGAGAGCGCAACCCAAGTGCAAATGGTCACGTCATTAAAGCCAAAGAGTGTGACTGCAAATACTGTGACTCAGGGCCTTATATCCGCCGCTCGGACAAACAATTCTACGGGGTCTGATTTCGTCCTTACGTGGCCCTCAGTTGGCCCCTGGTGTGTGAGCGCCCCGAGCGGTAATATTACGATGGACTTGTGAACATCTGCGAATTAGGTCACAAACGTGTTGCTATCACTTCGCGCTCTGTCCGGTATCATGTCAGTGTCTTGTAGGATCTCAGCCGATTTCAAGCTCTCTCTCAGGGGTTAGGATAGATGTATCGATCAGGTATGAGTGGATGTCCGGCTACTGAAGTTTGAGCGGTTTCTTCTCGTCGTTTACGCACTCACCTGCATCTAACCATACAGGTCATTAAAGGGCCCATCTCATGCAAAATCAACTTTTCAGAGCTTTCTACCTGCTAAGAGTGATGTGTGGGCCTTGTATATGTAGCCGAAGTGGTTTTTAGATGGATTCAGCATTTTTTTAACAAATTGTGGCATATTTCTGCCACCCTCCCACACGACAACGAACTAAAGCTGCTACAATGTTGATGTGGCAGCTACACCTATATCGCGTTTGACGTAGTAGAAGGCTCTTTGCACCCGCTCCCATCCCACCGCTTCCGCCCTGCCTCCGCCCCACATCGGCTGACAATTCCCACATGAACATCTAAACAAAAGCGACAGCATAAGCTAATTGTGTACACGATATAATAAATTTATCTACTAGCTTTTATTAATACTTGACCAATCAGTAATGTTCAGCCCCTTTGTGCACCCAAGTCCTCGTCCAATTCCAGGTCCAACACATGCAGCTGAACGCGCTGTGTCGCCATGATGAATAAAAGTTTATTCCTACTGCTATCAAGGCGCACGCCTGTCTCTCCCTCCCTCCCTGAGATGGCGGAGGAAGGGCAGCTCACTCAGAGCCTACGTCATGTTTGGAGGACGGAGCCTGTGCTTTCTCAGGACGGGTGGGGGGATGAGCAATAGCCGGTCTTTCACAGTTCCTGGTCTGTGACTGTCTCCAAGAAATCAGTAAGATTTCATAACTATTGTGTAATGGATGTTCCAAAACCCAAATAGTGCTTGTTTATGTGCAGAAGATACAATGTGAAAAGAGTTATTTTGCATGAGATGGGCCCTTTAAGACGTATTCCTCTCACTTATATTAATTTAGAGTCATAACTCATTTTATCACAAATAATCCGTCTACAGACTACGGTGTTTTGCGTAATGTAGTTTCAGAGCCATTGCCAGGAGTCGGGGGTTTCCCTATAGTTGTGTTTTGAACAGCCTCAGCGCTTTGGGAAAAGTGCTCGGGACAGTCCGTTGTTGCTATAGTTAGATGTGCTTGGATTCTGTGTATGGGGTATAAAATAAGCAGCTGTTGTGTAGTGAGTTAGAGTTGGATGCGTATAATTCTCAGCAGATTTGCAAAATTGTAGATATTTTTGGCCATTTGGATTTCCTGGAGAGTGTACAGCAGAAAGAGCAGAAAGGCATAGCTGAATTGAATAAAAACATTAAGAGTGCACTATGTAACATTTTTGGTGGAAGGTCTGTACTGCCTGTTTCCATGGAGATGTTATTGCTTGGCCTGGAATGTTCCACAGCATTCATAAAATATATCTATTTTGCATTTACTCAATTTCATGTGTAGGGCTGTGCAAAAATATTGAAATATTGTTACATCATATTGTTTAATGTGATGATACAGTATCAATATCGTGAGCTGCTGTAGAGATATATCAGCAAGAGTATTTTTTGGTATATTTTACTCAATTATTTTGTTACAGTGCTACACTTTTATTGCTTGTTCAGAGGAAGGAAACTCATTTATGCAAAACATTTGACATTTTCACTGTTTTGATGAGTTAAATGTTTGTCTTTCATGTGAACTTTGCACAAGAAGTGGTATAACAAAGCCATGATTTAGCTTTTATTTTTATTTAACTGTATTAAATTGATTTTAAATATATCGTATCGAATGTAAAGCTCACTGTATCGAGGTATGTATCGTATCGGCAGCTTCTTAATGATACCCAGCCCTATCCAAGTGTTTTTATTGCCAAAACCAAGGTACTGTAACAACATACATTACTGTGTACAGGCTCACCTCTCCACTGATCTGACCCGGTGGCCTCACATACTTGACTCCATGTAGATAAATAAGTAGTAGAAATATGCATGCTACTGTGAGTTGCAACTCCTGATATGTTTTTGGTGAGGTAATAGCGTTATAACATGACTTAAAAGTCCTCGAGTCAATTTTGTGTGACATGGGAGTTTTAATGTTGTATGAGAATAGTACTGGTAACTGCTGCTAAATGTTTTTTATGTTATGTTTTTAACTTTTATGCACTTCTGCTTTTGACACAGTTTGAGATGTTGACATTTTATTAGTTTTTTATTAGATTCCGTTTTTATTCACATGTTTTTTCTAGATTCTGTTTTTATTCATATGTATTATTTGTATTAGATTCTGTTTTTAGTTTTATTGTTTTTATTACATTCTGTTTTTTTTTTTTCATATGTTTTATAGTTTTTTATTAGATTCTGTGTTTATTCACATGTTTTTTCTAGATTCTGTTTTTATTCATATGTATTATTTGTATTAGATTCTGTTTTTAGTTTTATTGTTTTTATTACATTCTGGGTTTTTTTTTCATATGTTTTATAGTTTTTTATTAGATTCTGTGTTTATTCACATGTTTTTTCTAGATTCTGTTTTTATTCATATGTTGTTTTATTGTTTTTATTAGATTCTGTTTTTAGCCATGTGTTTTTTTTTATTAGATTCTGTTTTTAGTCATGTTTTAGTTTGTTTTTTTTATAGATTCATTTTTTTTTTCATATGTTGTTTTGTTTTTTATTAGATTCTATTTTTAGCCATACGTTGTTTCATTGTTTTTATTAGATTACATTTATTCACATATTTTGTTTATTGTTAGATACTGTTTTTAGCCATACGTTGTTTTATTGTTTTTATTAAATTCTGTTTTATTCATATGTTGCTTTATTGTTTTTAGTTGATTCTGTTTTTAGTCATGTGTTTTATTGTTTTTATTGTTTCTTATTGAATTATGTTGTAACACTTTGGTCAACCTGTATTGTTTTTAAAGTGCGTTATAAATAAAGTTGCAGTTGCATTAATTTGAAAAACATCTGCACGGTCACTGTTCACGTGAAAATGTTGTTTAGCCTTGTTATTGCCCAAGCTGAAAACCACTCCGTGTTTCTAGGATAATTACCTTTGAAAGTAGAATGAAACAACCTTGTGAATGAAATTTCCAAACCCCATTTTTGCATGAACCGCTACACTACTTTGTCATTTATAGCACTACAACCACGTTCTGAATAATACATAACTACAAAGACCAAGTTCTAAAATTGCTGCGTTAGCCCAGTCAAAAAAAAATAACCTAAAAAATTCTCCTTTCCACTCTCCACTCAAGAGGGAAGAGACAAGACAAAGTTGTTGACCCACTTTGCGCCTCCCAACTTTTCAATCCCCTTTTAAAATGCTTCTCGGATCGGCCCGGGAATGTTACAGCCGGAATGCTAGCTAGCGTGACCCCAGACACCTTGAATAATGAAACGACTTCGGTTTAGCGGCGCGTTAGCTCTTTTTTACATCACCTAATAACGGAGCTAAGCTAGTGCACCAACTCAGACACACACGCGCGCGCTTTCGACACGCTTTGCTAGCTTTCTCATTTGGCTATTTTGGTCCCGTAAAGCCTTTCCTCATTCCGCTCGCTATTGTCTACGGCGCTATCGGGGTGCATCTCGCGAGCTAGCTTGGTTCTGTCCTCGCCGGCCCCCCCCTTCCCCTCGTGATAACATCAGCGTGTGATTGGCTAGGCTTGATAAGAGATAAGCTTCTAAACTCATCGGCGTCTTTGGTGTTTTCAGCGAGCCCCTGAAGATTGCGGGAATATTGCTACGCATGCTAACCAGATGAAAACAAGGTTAGCCTATGTAGCTAGAGAGATTCGAGCGTATTGCACCGTGTGAATTATATCTAAGAGAACAGAGGGGAGAGATGGATGCGAGGGAGAGTTGGGGAATAAAAACAGTCTTCCTAATTTGCAAATCAAAGACGTTATAACTCACATATTTATAGCCAAATCGGCCAAAGGGGGAAATGTTCGTCGCTTTCTTCTCGGCCTTGCTTTCATTTTAATTTCAATGCCCGGCGCCAGCGCAGCCGTTCTTCAAAAGTGAAACATACAGAGATCCAAAGGGAGCTACAGAAGGTGCGAGGCAGTATGCAGTGTGCTATACTGTATTCTTTTTATTCTGGTAGCAAGATGGTGAAGTCCTATTGCTGGGTTGAAATTCTGCTGGTCATGAGGGAAACCAGTTTTTAAAGTTCAGATATTAGTTGACTGACCAATTCAACTGAGGCTGGATGATACTGATTCTGATTCCACTTACAGATTTTCAGCCTACATTTTTTGGTTGATTGAAAATAAATTTAAAATGAGCAAATGCTAAGAATTATTATTTGATAAACAGTAATGGAATTACCCAGAAAATAAAACTATTAGTGCTGTCAATCGATTTAATCGTGATTAATCTCATGAATCTCACAGATAACTCACAAATTGCATATTGTTCTTTCAATAATCATTTTAATACTATCTTATCAACATAGAAAAGTGGAAAGGCCTGCTTTGTGGAAATGTTTTTTTTTTTTTGTTTTTTTTTAATTGCAACTGTGTTTGCGACCATGTTTTTCTGCCCCAATGCTGCTGTACTAAGGGAGATGTTGTCATCACAGGTGGTGCAGCAGAGATAACGCTTTTAGTGGAAAAAATAAGTCCAGTGGCAGAAGTATCTATTAAATAGTGAGCCAGATATGAGTCCTGCTGCGATATGTGCTTCTCCGTGAGTTTATGGATATAACAGCTCGGTGCAGTGAGAACAGCCAGAAGAGAGACTGTAAAACGTCTGTCTCTGTCACAGTCCTTATTGACGGTAAATGCAGATTCGCCTTAAGTTTTGAGCGGCAGTTTATTTCGTGTTTTTCTCATATGAATAACATCAGCACACCTGACAGGGCTTCTCAGTTTCATACAAATTCTTTTGCTTCCTGTTTACAGCCAGATCCTGTAGTTTTTTTAACGTTACAGCAGTGGCTGAAACTACTTTGCAATTCAAAAAATGAACGCCCTTAAAAAAATGTACTTGCATTACTCGTTAATAACTTGATGTTTTTGACAACACTAAAAACTATGTATTTGCACTTCCCATCTCTTGGCCTTGGATTAAAATGGAGGGAGGGTAAAATTACTTTACTTTAAACTTACCATGACTTTTACTTTTTTATTTTTAGTTGTATACGTATATTATTCAACATTATTCAACAAAATGAATGATCAGTCTCAACATAAGTGGATTTTACTTACATCACAACATAAGCCTAATACCAATAAAGGCCTATATATATATATATATATGCATGGTATTTGCCTTTTATAAAGATGTTGTGAAATGGACGCTTTCATAAATCTAAAAACACTGAATAAATTGGCATGGGAGAGTTTGCACCGCTTCTCTTTTGCTTTCAGGGCATTTTTCATTAGAAGACACAAACAGTGACGCACAAAGCCATATTCCAGCCAATTATAAGGCTAATGCGGGATAGCTGTATTGAAACGCCTGTGTTGTCTGCAGTCTGTTTTCCTTAGTGTCTGGAGGGCACCTCATGCAACCCTGACTTGGCATGCGCCCACTGATTAGGGTCAAACGCTTTACAAAGGAGGAGCAATGTGATGCCAATTTCAAGTCCCAGTAAGACTTGAAGTAGAAAATAAGTCCTTTGGTGTATCTGACAGCCATAATACATCAGTACAAGCGTAAACTAATATAATACACATTAAAAAGCTCAGACCGTCAGGCTGGCCTCCATTGATCTCAACGTCGATGTAATCCGTCATTCATCCAGGGGCGTTCCAAAGAAGCTTTCAATTGCTAAAAAATGCATAAGATGAACTTACTAGAGTCAAGATAAAATATTCAAAAGGCGCCGTACCTGATTGAGTGCCTTAAAAATGTGACAAACTGAACTAGCTTTTGAACAGTTTAAAAGTTATTCCTCACTTACTATATGCAGTCTGGGCGTGTTTTATGAGCGCTTTTCACAACTTTCTGAGACAAGTGCAGAGTTTTGCCATCGTAGTAACGACAAAAACAAGTATGACAACACACACTTCGTGATTATCGGACAAAAAAGTGGTTTATGATTAGAGGCACACAGTACACAGCAGACATATTTTGACAAGAGCTGCTTATACAATATATCTGTACTGGGGCAAGACAAATTTCGCTTCACAGAGACATGTGGGCCTGGAACCATATCCTGTCTCCTCTGTTTCAGATAGGGGTGATTGACATGGTGGCTTACATGTAAAAACAGGGGAAAAAACATCACAGATTTCAACAGAATCATTAAAGCTACTGTCTGTGAGGGTTTTTTTTTACAAGTAGATGGCAAATGGTGAAACTAGGGATGGGCATTTGATTAAATTTTCTTATTCGCTTGTCGGGAGAATTAACAAATTGATTTTCAATTAATCATTAACGTTTTTATATTGAAATTATCATCATTATTATTACTATTACTAATCTGCATACACTTTACAACAGATAAACCATAACCACTACAGAGCCACATCAGTCCGTTTGAGATTATAATGTGTTTAATGCAGCTTTGCCATTTTTGTTTACGTTTTACAGAAACAAAACTTAAAACCACATGACTCATTTGCATAAACAAAAGCACTGAGAAAAAAATAAATAAAAATCTATTCTTTCCTTGTGTGCGGTTCAGCTTCTGTCGGACTAAAGGACATGACTCAGTGGAATATGAGTGTTCTTTTTGTGACAGAGGGATGGTGATGATGCTGATGGTGAGTCTGTTCTGTGTGTGTGTCACGTTGGAGATGGTTCATGTTTTCAGAGATCAGACGTGTGCAGGTTTAGCCAAAACTGGGACTGTGAGGCCACAAATCCAGTGTTTGAGCTGTCAGACGCAGCCTCGTCTCCTTACGCTACACTTCACACTACAAACCTACATTTGGTTTGTTGATTAAAAATGAACATGATAGACAAAATTCTTTATGATCAGTTATCGATTAGTTGACTAATCATGCCCATCCCTCGGTGAAACCTGTTCCACCTGTCCTCACCAGCCCATTCTTCAGACCCACCTGTGTTCTCTGGTCAAACCAAAGCTGGAACATTATCAGACTGCAGTAAAATAGAAGTAGTAGCAGACATCAACAACTGTTATGAGGTAAAATAAGATATAGATTTTATTTTGAACAATACAAGAATATCTGAGAGATGCCGTCTGCATTTTAAAACACAAACTGAAGACTTCAAATTACCTTCTGTGATTTGTAAGTCCGAAGTTTATAGTCTGGTCCAGCTCCAACATTTTTCCAACTGTGCCGATGCTGCTTCCTCTAACATCTTTCAATGTTTGATTCTTTAAAAACATCACTCAATGCATAGGCTACTGTCTTCTCTAACCAGTAAACATTAATGAATTCCAATTTATTATCCTGTGTTCCATTTTCCATCAGCTGGGAACATTACGAGTAAATTGGCAGAGCAACATTAGCCACTGTAATTGAATTTGGGCTGTCGATGATGAGTTTGGCCTGGGATCTTTTTTCCTTTTTTTTTTTTTTTTTTTTGCCGGGTTTCTTTGCTTGCGTTTCGCCCTCCCCCTTTCGTGTTCCTCGCTCCGCAGTACAGTCTTTATCCTATTACAGCCTCTTGCTTGTGTGGAGCACTTTCAGTTGTACACAATGAAAACTGGCAGGATACATTACTTAGTGCCGCACAGCTCCCACCCTCCCGTTCCTGCTACCTGCGCTTTCTTTCCATTCAGGCTTTCAACAATGATTTTTTTTTTTTTTTCCATACTCCGTTGTACGCCCATCTCTCCGTGTTCTCTGGCGTGCTCAAATTTTTTGCATGTTTTAGCTTTCTGCGTTGGAATACTGCAGTAAGTGAGCAAGCAAACCAAGACCGCACATTTAAAGTCAGAGTTTCTTAAAGGGGCATTATGTAACATCTGTCGGAGGGTCAGCCCCTTGCTTGTCGCCATGGAGATGTTATTGCTTTGCCTAGAATGTTCATCATTATAGAGACAAGCATGAAAGCACCTCCACCTGAAAAGTTACACAGTGTTTCAGTAAAATAAGTGAGTGATTTTAACGCAATTTCAACCTAAAACTGCATTTTAAACACAGATTTTCTTTTCATACAATCACATTTTGCAGAATTTGTACAAAATGTTTTCGATAAAAGCAAAAATTGTACTGAAAAATGTATTTGCTGCAGCCCCATGTAGCCTCGCACACCTCGACGCGAGAGGATTTACTCTTAGTTATTTATGACCGTTGGCGCTACATCAAAGTTTCCACAGTCGGCATTAAATACAATTTTCATCTCAGACGGACCCACATTTGACGTCATTATGTGCGTAGTAACCAGCAGATGCTAGAGATGCAGATTTATAGTGGCCTGTACTGTACATCACTGCAATGTTCTAATACAGTGTTTACTATACCATTCAGGTGACACAATGACAGAGACTTATGTAACACCTGTACACTAGTATGATCATATTATTCAACTCGGTAAGATTATTCGTGCAACGCTGTGGGAAAGCTTCATGTTGAAACTTCCACAGCCATCGGTTTGTGCAATCATGAATGTATTTCACCATTAAAAGGCTCATATTGTGCTATTTTCTGAGCTGTTATAATGTTGTTTCCTCATCACAAACAGACCTGGAGTTGTGTTTTGTTTCATTCGCAGAAGTTTAACACTCAAATCCTTAATATTTAGTTCTCCTCTAAAATGAAAAACACTCAGGGCATGTTCCACTGTGTTTTTAAACTCCATACACCTTCACTGGAATCATGTGGATGGTTTCAATAGACAGACTAATAATGCCGGATTACTCAAACATGTGCGAATGAAACAAAACACAAAGGATTTAACAACATTCTAACATGCCATAAATCTCACAAGAATCCAGTTTGTTTAATTTACAATCTTGGAAAAGGTTTTAAAAAAGAGTGAAATTTAATTGGGTTCAAAACGACAGATCACCAACGAGCTCTTGCAATCAGATGTATTCATTTCAGTGACTCGTGTGATTGAAAGGCTGTGTTTGAGCCTAGAGGCCCAACGGAGGGAGTAGTGATCAGACTGATATCTCTCTGTAAATACATCATATCATTCTGGATTTTTTTTGTGGAAAGTCTGCAACATGCTTGTCTCAATTAAGACGCCTGAAATGAAATTATCTCCATGGAGAAAAGTGGGCAGCATCACGAGACCAAATCTTATCTTTAGAGAACCTCACCTGCTCTACTGTTTTTCCCTATTAAACCACACACAATTGAAGGTTACTTCTTGTTTAATAGGGCTGGGTATCATTAAGAAGTTGCCGATACGATACATACCTCGATACACTGTTCTCCATAAACAGTTGATAGTCAAGGTCAGTTAAAATACAATCGATTCAATCATCGTGTCCTTAGGCAAGACACTTCACCCACATTGCCTAGAATGAAAGTGGTGTGAGTGATGGTGGTGGTCGGAGGGACCGATGGCGCCGAGTGGCATGGCAGCCGCGCCTCTGCCGGTGTGCCCCAGGGCAGCTGTGGCAACAATAGTAGCTTACCATCACCAGGCTGAAATAATGCTGTGTAAAGCGTCTTTGGGGACAGAAAATGTCTGTGAAAGCGCTATATAAATAAAGACTTACTTACTTACTTACACACAGACCACGATACAATACGATATGTTTAAAATCGATTCTATATGGTTCAATAAAAAATAAACGCTAAATCATGGCTGTGATACTAAAAGTCTTTCTTAAACCACTTCTTGTGCAAAGTTCATATGAAACACAAACATTTTAATCATCAAAACTGTGAAAATGTCAACTCTGTCGCATAAAAAGTTTCCTTCCACTAAAACAAGCAATAAAACTGTAGCGCTGTAACAAAATAATTCAGTAAGATATAACAAAAAAGTACTCTTGGCGATATATTGAGACAGCAGCCCATGATATCGATGCTGTATCATCACATTAAATGATGCGATATATCGATATTTTTGCACATACCGCGTGTCCTTGGAATCATTTCACGTTTATTACAGTCAATACAAACCCTTGTTACGTGTACGCACTTGACATAACCCACCGCTTGCATAATCTCTTCAGTATGTTCCTCAGTCACGTTTAGCTCGGCGCAGAACCCAATAGCCCCTCATCGTTTTTGCTTTCTTTTTTTTTTTTTCTGTGTGTGTGTGTGTGTGACAGGGCCTTGACAGGTGCACCAGATGACCAACTGGACCGCACCCGGCGAGGAGCTTGATCTCTTTATGTGTCCACGCTGTATCCTATTAAGACTATCACCTCCCATCACACCTCCCCATTCACCGGATCAGAGCAGCTTTCCGCTAAGCCCTGCCAATGTGAATCCACCAACAACATTACAGACGCTGCACTCATTTCTTAGCTCGCCCCGCCGTAGAACTGCTGAGCTGGCGTTTGCGCGGGTCCAATTTCTGAAGTACCCAAAATGCATTGCCCCGAAGAACAACGGATATGGCCGCAAGGGGAGGGAGCGTGACAGAAGTTGCAGATGCCTGAGAATGGGTGCCAGCGATCGATGGAGGATAAAATGAGCGGCGTAAGAGGGGACTACAAATATGGACTCATTTGCAGTCCTTATCATTGACATTAGAGGAGGACGGGAACAATACACGGCAACGATGACTATGTATTATTCAGATACGGTTGAACCAATGAGTGACGTGATAATGGTTTAAAGGACCCATATAACGTTATTTTCTGATCTAGGTTATAATGTTGTTTCCTCATCACAAACAGACCTGGAGTTGTGTTTTGTTTCACACGTTTAACACACAAATCCTTCGTGTTTAGTTATTTTCTCAAACTGAAAACACTATTCCACCTTTTGATGTCCTGTGGTAATACAAAAAGTGCCCCACAGTGTTTTAAACTTCATAGACTTTCACTAGAATCATTTAGATGATTTCAGCCCTGGAACTGTCCATTTCTACTGAATTAAAGGTAAAAAGTATTTGTTAACATGAAAACTACCACTTCATGACATCACAAGATGGAACAGAGCATTTGTTTTCATACTGGACAGTTTTGGCTGCTCACTAGGGGTCTTCCTTAGATTGGTCACATGACGTTGCTGTGACGTTTCCGTTCAGCTGATTTAAATGTTTTGGCGCCGTCTTCCTACCGGTAGAGGCAGGACGACAGCGCCATCTGCAGACTGGAACAGAGTATTTTGAGCTTTGGGGATGTAGACAGACTAATAGTAAACAAATGTAATGCAAATGGTAATGATGGTTAGGATGGACATGATTTAGGAATGTAAATGAATAATGAGATACAGAATGATAAAGGATAATGCATTTTAATACAGTTTGAGAGGCAAAAAGATTGTAACTGGCTGATGATTGTGTTGTATGTGCTGATGTTACGGAGGGATTTCTTTTTTCTTTATGTACTAGTTCCAGAGAGTTAGTGTCCCAGATTCCAGACAATTAGTATAAGTTTCCAGATTCCAGATAGTTAGTTGTAAAAAAATATATATAGTTATGTCAGATTCCAGATAATAGACCCAACTGTTTAGCTTGTGGGATTGTTTTTAATCACTGTAATGCGCTTTGTGTTGCTTTTTGCTTTTTGTTTTTTGTATGAAAAGCGCTCTATAAATAAGGTTTGACTGACTGATTGACTATAAGACAAAAGTAGGAAACCGTAATTTTATTGTGGTGTATCATTAAGTTAGGTCTGCAACAAGCAATTTAGTTTAACGCCAACTCAGCAATTATTTTTTGATTAGTCGTATAGTCAAACAATACATTTTAAATGCAACTTTGAGATATTTTTATATAATATTTGTATAGGTTTAATAATAAAATGTTACCCGTTAAAGCTAAAATTTGCCAAATGGAGGCTTTTTAATCCTTGTATCATTCGTTCATTCATTTTTCAATATAAAACCAAAAATAAGAAAACCCGTTCTGGTCCCGGTTTCAGTCCTGCTCTGGTCCCGGACCTGGATCAGTCCTGGTTCAGTCAGTATGCAGCGCAAAAGTCCGGCATCGCAGTCACGGAAGTCACGTAAACGGGAAACGGCTGTTATCCTTTTTTTTTCCATTCTTCATTTAAACACAAAATCGAAAACTTAAAAAAAACGAATCGTTATCTGTTTTTTTATTTTGGTTTTGGAGACAAATAATGAAGAAAACTGTTTTTTCGTTTTCTTATTTTTGGTTTTATATTGAAAAACGAATAAACGAATGATACACGGATTCTTTTTGATGCAGAATCACTTCAAATTCTGAGTATCTTCCATTAAAAATAACAAAATAGATTATCTTTTTGTTTCATCTTTAACTTGTTTTGACTGTTTATACTCCAGATAACACTAACAGTCATTATCAAATCAATGACGTTGTGAAATCTTTGGCAGAGCTACACACCTTTGCAGTCTAGATTTGCATAGTGTTTTGTCTTTGTTGAACCCAGTGCTGCCCAATCTTTTCCGCAGACGCAAAATAAAAATTATTCACAAATTTGCACTACAAACTCTGGCAAAAAAAAAAAAAAAAAAAACTAAAAGAAAAACAACATCTTACGAGTTTCTATTTGCCCATTCGCTCACCAAGAACCAAATCAACTCCCATGTCTTTCCCATTCAGATTTCATGGGTTAATTCTCCCGCTGCGCCCTTGACTCGTGCGTTGGTTGAGATCTTAGCTGGCCCCGAGGGATTGAACCGCGGAATCCCACAGCTCCTAATGGGACGTCTTCTGAGGAGCCAGCTAGCATGGGTTAAACGGAGAGGAGCGATATCCCTGGAGGCGACGCAAAGGTTAAGTCTTGTCATTCCCAAGTCAAAGGAAGTAGAAGACTGCAATCTAAAGGCCTTAAGACATTCAGTGTACCCAATTATAGTTAAGGAAGGGAGGCTGATCGAGAAAGACTGGTCAAAGTTGCGTTCATGTTTTTCGGAATTTGAGGTTGTCAAAAAATAGTTGTGTGAGTGTGTGGTTGGGGCAATTTTTATGAGAGAAAAAATAGAGAATTAAAAATTACTTGCATTGTTTCTGCTGAAGGTTGTCTATAACACAATGTCATATATACAGAGTGTCCCAAAAAATTCGCAGGTCAATAATTTTGGCAAGATTTTCACAGAATGTATAGAAACAGATCAAGATTATAGATTAGATTATATTTAATGTTTTATTTTTGTTCTGTTTTCAGGTTGAGCCATGCCGTTTACTCCCAAAGAGAAGTCATTTTGCGTCTTGGAAGATGCTTGCTTTGGGAAAACTTCACCAACTGGCAGACAAATTTGGACTTGGTAAGAAAAATTTGAAGAGGAAGGGCTAAAGGATCTGGTAGACCAACATCAAGATAATCACTGAGCTAGACTTAACGGTTTTCATTCCACACTCTTCTCTCTAATTTATGTAATTAATGTCTTTATCTCTCTTTTTTCTTTTTAATCTTTAATTTTATGATGATTATTTATGTTCTGATTTGTTTTTATTGTGATTTTAATGTTTTTCTTATTCTGTAAAGCACTTTGAATTACTTTGTGCACTAATTGTGCTATACAAATAAACTTCCCTTGCCTAGACTTACTAGTTTTCAAGATAATTGCTTTTAAAATGATGTCAATTTTTCATTCCCATAAACTTATGATGTTCAACACCACAACTGTTCAAATTCATAGAGCTAGAATTAGTAGTTTTCAAGATAATTGCTTTTAAAATGATGTCAACATTTTTTGGGACACCATGTATATATTAGGAGTATAATTTTAGATGAATATTGTGATATAAAAAGTAAAAAAATATAAACTAATAATCCATAAGTGTCATAGATTACAAGTATACAGCAAACAAAAGCATGATTTACAAAAAAACTAATCAAAAACATACCTGGAATTTCGTTTTGTTTCATTCACACAAACTCTGGATATTTAGGCTGAGTTCTTGTCTCAAACTGGAAACACTCTGTTCCACCTTGTGATGTCATGTGGTAATACAGGAAGTGCTCCACCACGTTTTTAAACTCCTTACAACTTCACTCGAATCATTTGGAGCATTTCAGCCCTGGAATTACCAATCTCTACTGAACAAAAAGAGGAACAGAGCATTTTGAGCTTTGTAGATGTAGACAGACTAATAATAAAGTGTTACAAACATGAGTGAATGAAACAAAACACAACTCCAGGTCTGTTTTTGATGAGGTAACACTGCTTAATGCACCTTTAACGCTTCAATTCATCTGCATTTTGATTCTTTAGCGACGAATTGCACTTCACATTCCCATACTGCACCCTATATCCTTCTCTTTTCCCCTTCTCTTGTTGTTGCTCTTCGCCTTACTCTTCATCCTCCTCTCTACTGCAGTGCGTGTGTGTTGTTGATTCGCTCGGGGCTCAGGGGGGGGATCGATAAGTATTTGGGCAAGAGCTCCGCGTAATTATGGAGGGATACTGCGAGTCAGGTTGGCCGGACAGCGCTGCGATACCTGCGATGCTGCGATGGTCACACACTTGCAGTAACTGGAGCCATCTCTCTCCTCTCTTTCTCCTTGCCCGTAATGGCCGGCTAGCATACGCTTTAGGACAAATATAGAGGATGCCGGAGTTGTTTATCCAAATAGGTAGTTAAATTTAATGGTTTGAGTGCGCGACGCTAAACCAAATTCAATATTGCCTCGCGGTCTTTTTTTTTTTTTTTTGGCTTGTCGAATCTGGTTTGCATATCTTGGACAATCGTCTTTTTCTCGGTTTGCGGAGTGCACGAGAATATACTAGGAGAGACTGTGGGCGTGATGGGAGTGGAGGTGTAAAAGAGCAAAGTGAATTCAAGCGGGCATTGGGTCAGTGGTGGAGCAGTTGTCTGATAAGGAAAAAGTTGCTGGTTTGACTTAGAAGAGGTGCAAATTGCCACTGTGGCCTTG
The DNA here is from genome assembly GCF_026225935.1 of Boleophthalmus pectinirostris. Classification (NCBI taxonomy): domain Eukaryota; kingdom Metazoa; phylum Chordata; class Actinopteri; order Gobiiformes; family Gobiidae; genus Boleophthalmus; species Boleophthalmus pectinirostris. The sequence continues at coordinate 24,365,196 of NW_026571115.1, read as the reverse complement.
GGCAAGACATTTCACCAGATAAGGCAGTGGTGATTATGTACACTGGTGCTGTTACACTCTGTACACTGATGAATGTTGTGAAAATAGTTTCCTATCACAGCCAAGACAAGTGGAACATTGTACTGATACTTTACAGCTGATGGGGATGCCAATTGTAGGCACGCTCAGGTTAAAGAACTTGAGCCTGTTATAAGTTATAATCTACGACGCCTGTGGATCATTATGTTAGAATTTGGACATTTTAAATCACAAAATTCATCTAAAAAAACTTAATAAAACAAGTCTGTTGATGTTGCAGTAAATGTTCATACAACCAATTTTCTTCCGCTTATTTGGGGCCAGGTCACGGGGGTATCAGTCTAAGCAGGGACTCACAGACTTCCTTCATTCCGGACACTTCCTCCAGCACCTCAACTGGGACTCCAAGGTGTTCCGAGGCCAGCTGAGAGACAAAGTCCCTACAGCATGTCCTCGGTCTTCCCCGGGGCCTCCTCCTGTTGAGATATACTTAGGAGGCATTTGGAACAGATGCCCGAGCCACCTCAGCTGGTTCCTCTCGACATGGAGGAGCAGTGGCTCTACTCCGAGCTCCACCAGTATGACTGAGGTCCTCACCCTATCTCTTAGGGAGTGCCCAGCCACCCTGCAGAGGAAACTCATTTCGACTGTTTGTATCTATGATCTTGTCCTTTTGGTCGTTACCCAAAGCTCAAGACCACAGGTGAGGGGAGGAATGTAGATTGAGCAGTAAATCAAGAGCTTTGTCTTTCAGCTCAGCTCCCTTTTCATCACAACGGTCCAATACAGCGACCGCATCACTGCTGACGCTGCACCAATCCACCTGTCAATCTCGCGCTCCAAAAAAATTCTACAATTTCTGTGGATAGCTGTACATCACAAGTGGATTTTCTTCTTTCATTCGTACCAAAATGACTGCGAATCCAAATGTTATGTGTGTCACTGATTCAGAAAATAAAATTGGAAGATAAAGTAAGTACAGAGCAGTGGGTGGTTTCATCTGCAATATGGTGTCTTGAAAACTGATTAAAGGTTGTTCAAACATGCACTAATCACTCCAAATACAACTTCGAGAGGTTAAATGAGAAGGGGAAATGACTAACTATAACATTTAGTGTTTTTTTCCACAATAACCCGTAATAAAAAAAGATACCACGTTAAAATCAGTAAGCTACAACCTACAACAATGCCGCTACTACCTCAACTGACTCCTAACCTGTAACAGCCTGAGAGCACTAAACCCGGCCTTTTTAATGGCCAATATGACAGGCTGATTCTTCATAAATCTGCCACACATGAACACTCTCTTGAGCTGTAGAAGAGGGAGGACTGTGTTAAGGAATTCTCATGACGGCTGCATGTGTATTTGACAAACAAGGCCCTGAGGCGACAAGCTGCACACACAAGATTGCTGTGGATCGTTGGCAGGATGTGTTGTTGTGAAGACAGTTGAGGCTGGTTTACAGGCGTGGACTTTGCATATGGATAGGAATGTAAATGAACGCTAGTGATGTAATTAAGAAACACAATCTGTAATAACTTTCTGGTGATCTTTGCTTTCCCTGGAATGTTCTGCAGCATGACATTAAAATCATCTCCTCACCTTTTTGTCTCCATGGATATAGATAAGCTGAATGCCATCTTGCAAGAATGCTGCAGACAAAGTGATAACATTTCGATGGAGACAAGCAGGTGGCAGAAAAGTTACATGGTGGCCCTTTAAAATAGCCATAAATGTTAGGAGTATAATGTTCTTTTTGAACCTTTTCGATGGAGGGACGTTATTGCTTTGCCTGGAATGTTTCACCGTAATAGTAGCTCAGATGGTAAGAGCATTTGTCCACTGACCCACAGCGTTTGTCCACTGACCCACAGTGTTTGCGGTGTGATTCCAGCTCCCACAGATGAATGCTGTTTTTGTGTCCTTGGGCAAGACACTTAACCCACCTCACCCCCCGTGTCTGTGCACTCTGGTGTGTGAATGGGTGAGTGGTTCCTTGTCGTAAAGTGCTTTGAGTGCCTTGAAGGAGGAAAAGCACTACATAAAAATGTGGCCATTTACCATTTACCAATCTGTCTCCATGGAAACAAGCAAATGGCATCATCAGGTCAAGTTACAGGTTGAATCTTTGGAGAGGTGAATATACTAGGGATGCAACAATAACCGAAATATCATGATATTGTATCGTCAAAGTTCTCATAATAATATCGTAGACCATAACAATATATCAAACTACAAGTCTTAAGAGTTATAATGCAGCAATAGACAGAGGGAACTACATAGACCATGATCCTTTGCTCCATTTCAGTGTAGACTACAATAAGAAATAACAGTTCTAAGCACTTTTAAGTTTTAGTTCTTTGGATTAAGTCTTGTCCAGGCATTTTAAGAGGAAATAGGAGCACATTAGCCCCCAGAAAATATCACAATAAATATCGTACAGCGAGATTTGGATATTCTTACATCCCTAATCATGAGCCTCCCCACCGTATCGTGAGCTTTCCCACAATATCGCAATAAATATCGTACCCTGAGGTTCATAACGTGACGATATCGTATCGTTACACCCCTAGACCCTACTCATAATAAGAATGCATTTTTTTGCCTAAGAATAAAACAGCAGTAATTGGATGAAGGCAATTAAGTATGCTCAACTCCAGGAAATACCAGATAAAGTAGTATAGACATGCAAGTTGTGGACCCCCCACCAGAGAAGTTACATAGTGCACCTTTAAATATGCAAATTTGAAAAAAAAAACATCCCTCCAGGTACGTTTGCCTGAGTTCAAATCTCTCACAAGTCCATTTTCCTTTCTAGAAATCACAAAAATGATTGATTTGATAGCAACTGTAGACGACCTTGAGCTCTGAGCCCCCAGGTACAGTACAGAGCCTAAGTGGTGGAAAAGGATGACACTTCCATCCTATTTGTCCGTGTGTGTGTATGTGTGTGTATATGTGTGTGTATATGTGTGTGTGGATACGGTTGCATCGCAGAGGAAGCAGAAAATCCCATCAGCCCCCACAGGACCACAGTCACAAGGCGATTCAGGAACTTGCAGAGAGCAGGTGTATATGTGGAGAAGTACAAGTACAAGTACAAACGCGTGTGTGTAAAGGTAACAAAGGTACACAAACTTCTTAAATTTTGCAATTGTGGTAACAGCTATGATATCCGGTCCATGTACCATTCGTTTTTTGATTTTCAATTAAGAACAAAATAACAATAAAATGGGAAAACTGTTTGTTATTTTATTATTCCATTTAATGTCAAACAAAAAAAACAGATTACAACCTCTATTTCCAATATTTAATTTAAAGTTTATTCAAATAACACCAATGAAAAAACAGTCTCGTTGCCTATTTCAATTTTGATATTTTATTCTTTCTTGTTTATTTGCCCAGGAAGTTCTGCTGCTTAGCGTGCTGTGTGCGAATTCAGTGTCATCTAAACAAAGAAGAGTTTATCACCTCACTGCTTCCTGTTTCTCATGGTGTTCAACAAATAATTTCTATGACGCGAAAGTAAATGTGTCACTATAAAAGGAGAGAACATGTTTGTCCACAAAATTGCAACAATTTTTCAGCTAAGTCCTTCTACTGGCAGAACTTCCGAGGCAAATAAACCAGAAAGAAGAAAATATCAAAATTGAAAGAGTCACTGAGACTGTTTTTTGATTGGTGTAATTTGAAATAAACTTTAAATTAAATATCGGAAATGGAGGTCGAAGTCAGTTTTTTTTTGTTTGTTTAGCACTAAAACGGATTAATGAAATAACAAACTGTTTTCCCATTTCATTGTTTTTCGTTCTTAATTGAAATTCAAAAGAACAAATGGTTCATAGACCATATCCACTTGCCAACAATGCTTTTCAAAATTGATGTGCAAAAAGTTTAACATCAGAGGAAGAGACTAAAATTTTTGTTAGCTGAGTAATGTCTTGCCCCAGTACAAAATGAAAGCACTGTTTACTGTCTGCATCTTATTATAAGGCATTTTATAGACCGAGAACCAGGAAGTGAGCTGTAAGCATGCTAGTTCAAAGTTATTCCACACTTATTTCATGAAATGCATTCCCAGCATCCTAATTATTTACAGTGATGAGTTTATAAGAACTTTCTCACAACTCTCAGGCATATTTTGAAGTCAAAAGCTGCTTATGGATCCGGTCAAGCGGTAACGGAGGGAAACGGGCAGATTTTTTACATTCAAATAGTCTCTTATTCAGAAACTAGAGGGACTATTGAAATAAGTAAGGTATTAGAATGTAGGAAAGAGTTAACACTCCAACAGGGTAAAGTTAAACCTGTGATATTCTTTCAAGTTGTTGACAAAAAAATTTAAAAACTCATGTTGGTAACGGAGGGAATGAAATATGCAGCACTTTCACAAACAGTGATAACTAGCGGTTCTCACTTACATATCCTTAACAAACTGGTTTGTTGTTTGAATATTTGCTTAATATAGTTTTCTACCATATGGTACAAGATTAGGTTGAAAATTTAATAATGAGTAATGAGATTTTTTTTTTTTTATCAAGAAAGGTCATGGTAACGGAGGGAAAAGTAACGGAGGGAAAACTGTGCAAGCAAGTAGAAGGGGCATGATTTTGCATAATTTGTCAGCTTTTTTCTTCCGAATACTTTACTTTTAATACTTTTAATTTACATGATTTGCAGGTCTTTGAAATTTGGGAAATAATTTTTGTTCCATGTTTCATACATGGTCTGTTTAAAACGTATGTAACTTTAGAACCAAAAATGGTACAGACAAAAGGTAAACAGTCTCATAAACTAGAGTACATATCTGTTGAATACATTTTTATATCAGATGCATTAACTTGAATTTTTGGCCTTGCTACTTTTGCTTGACCTTGCCCTTATGCAATATATCAATACTGGACCAAGACACATTTTGCTCAGAAACATGGGGAAAAATCAGGTACAGACCTTTTATCGTAGTTTAGTAATCTACCAAAGCCCACCTAATTTCTTCCAAACTGCACCAAAGCTGCATTTATCTTTGATGCTAAATATACATCATCAGGATTAAGGTTTGCCTCTTTCCTCTGTGTTCCTCCAGTAAAGAGCGTTCAAAAAGTGACAAAGTGACACATCTCTTCGCCTCCCTCTCCAAATCCCGTCTTATCTCATCCCGTCCCTCCTCCGTGACTTCCACCATCACTCTCTCTCTCTTCGCGGGGCCTGTCTTCTGGCTGCGTTGGTGCTGAAGTCTGTTTGCTGGTCTGAGGATCTGAGCTACGGTCGACTGTTGGAGGGCGTCCAGGCGATGTGGTGTGAGGAGGCTTGCCGCTCGACAAACGCAGACGAGACACGGGAATGAATAAGTAAACATGCAAGTAGTGACAACAAACACGGCCGCTACATTATGCATGGCTAACAGAAGGCGGTAGAGGCGGCAAAAGTTGTAGTTAAGTAAGAGGAAAGTTGCTTCAAAACGGTGTGACTCAAGTAGAAGGACAAAGCAGTGGTCCAAGTCAGTGTTGTCAACTTCGATACTAAGGAATAGACTTGATACTCATTGCTGATTCTTCTTTCTTTAGACAACAGAATGCGATTTTCAATATTTAATCATAGCACTTTCTTTAATATTACCATGTGGTTTTATATCTGTGTAATCCCTCAGTCCTCCAGGTAGGTTCCATAGTTGTTCGTGGGCGTATACTAGTCTATGTGCTCTTATACTTGTTCTGATGCAGCTCAAGATCATTCTAAAGCTATTCAGGAAAGGTTCTAGTCTGATTCATCAACCGGTTTCACTTCATGGAAACTGTCTGACCTCACAGCATGAGGATTCGTTCGCTCAACAGTAGGCAGGTACTTTTTTATTTAACCAATCGCTGCTATTTGGTCGTAACATAAGTAGCTATCTGGTATATTAAGCTTTTCCCAAATCCCGTAGGAAGAAGGGCAATAACGTCTTTCCCGTTGATAAAATTCACCAAACATTCTCTTTGTTCTTGCTTTAAATCCTCGATCTCAGGAATCGTTGCCAACACAGAATATATGACCCATCGCTAATTGGCTGGTGCCCGTACTCACACTTCCAAGGTTCTTGCAAACCGTCTAGTGTATTCCGATTCGTAGGTGGTGCCAGTCTGGTTAGAAAGGTTCATTTCTGTCTTGTGAATGTGACTTTTTTCAGTGTTGATACTTCACTCTCCAGCCCCTTCCAAGTAGCTCAACAAGGGATTTCTGAATTACACGTATTGTCCTGAATAAGTAAAATCTGAGCAATTAAATGCCTATTACCAATGTACATGTATTATTTTGATGCCTAACTTTGTACACTCATAAATGAAGGTTTATGTTTTATAGGCATCAAACTGCACCTCATCTAAGACTCACCGCGGCACGCAAATATTCTCCATTTCTTGTGACCACGAAAACTAGTAGCTCTCTGGCATTTTTGTTTTGTAAAGGTTGCTCAAAAGAGGAAAAGTATGGATTAGTATCTGATTTTCAATATGTTTGGCAACCGTAGGTCCAAATAAAATGTACTTGGGGAAACTGCTCAACTAAATAGTAAGAGTTTCTGTCTGGAAGTAATATCTGAATTTGAAACTGGTGTATTTGGAAGGACGAAAAATAAAACAGAGCAAATAAAAAATGTTGAAATTTCAAAGGATACACCACAAAAATAAGAAAAACAAAGTCATATTTCAAGGAGTTGTGCAAGTAACCAAAATATTCAACTAAGAATACCGAAGTAGTAAAAGTAATAAAAGTATGATGTCTCAGATAGTTGAACAATTATACAATTATAATTTCAAAATCAAATTCAAAATCAAAATCAAACGTGTTTCAACTTGACTGTGTTGTCAAATTTTTCAGCTCTAATTACTATTTATTTTGGCCCTGCAGTTTATAATTGCTTAGAGCGATCTTGTTCTGTCGCATGTGATGTTGCAAAAATTTCCAGAAAAATAAAATCAGTAATTACATAAAATGAGAGGCTTGGCAAAAAGAGACGCAAATTAGTCAACGCCAGATCAAATGCCAAAAATTAAGACTTCAAAATGGTGGTGAAAGAGAACTGACAAGCATTAATTTATACATTTCCATGGAGACAAGCTGGAAGCACCACCAGGCAGTTACAGGTCAGATCTGTGGAGAAGCAACTCAGCTCACAGTAAGAATGTATGGTTTTCAAGCTATTTTTAAGCGATAAAAACATGTGTAATCAAAAAGATATGTTTAATGCTATAATGTGGAATATTCTAGGCCAAGAGTTTTGTATGTTGTCACAATACAAACATTTCAAGCTCGATTTCAGTACTAAGGAACTGACTCAAAGGCACCAGCCTGGCTACAATTAGCGAGGCTGGTGCCGCCTAGTGACTCCGCTCAATTTCATTTCTCCCCAGCGACTAGGTCAGGAACCGGAAATACCAAGAACCTCGGAAGTTGTAGACCACACATCGGCCAATCAGCGAAGAGACGTGAAGCCATGACGTCAAACTCAAGCGCCTGTCTGAGTCTCTTTTGCGGTACAGGACAACAGTAAACAAAGTGGTCGAGACGGACGTAGAAGAAGACATACATTCTGTGTTGGCAACGATTCCTGAAATGGAGGATTTAAAGCCGGAACAAAGAGAATGTTTGGTGAATTTTATCAAGAGGAAAGACGTTATTGCCCTTCTTCCTACGGGATTTGGCGCATTACATATGTCACGACCAAATAGCAGCAATTGGTTAAACAAAAAAAGTACCCACCTACCGTCGAGCGAACTTATTCTAACACTGTGAGGTCAGTTTCCACAAAGTGAAACCGGTTGATGAATTAGACTAGGTTACAATACTATTTTTTGGCAATAGAATATTCTGTCATTTTCATACACAAAATAACAGGACTTTCTTTATGTTAGGTCTTATAGGAGTTCTGATGAAGCTCAATAACACACTAAAACTGTTCAGGAAAGCTTAAATTTTGTCCTTTTAAGATGATTTTTTTCAGTAATGATACTTCAAAAGACAATCTAGTTTTGATAGTTTAGAATCTGGCTTTTGATACTTCTGACAACCCTACCAAGCAATAACACCTGAACAAAAACCAGCATTTAACCCCTCCCTTCACCAGAAAAGTTCCACAGTGCGGCTTTATATGTGCCAACTCATCTTTTACACCACCATTATAATGACGAAGACTCACACTTGGCTTTTGCAGGTCACTTCTTGCCCTGTATGTTAGGGCTTATGGGAGTTCTGATTAAGCTCAAAATTTCACTAAAACTGTTCAGGAATGCTCAAATTTTGTCCTAATAATTTGACTTTTTTTGCAGTACCAGTACTTCAAATCACGATCTAGTTTTGATAGTTTAGAATCTGACTTTCTATACTTTTGACAACCCTACCAAGTGACAACACCTCAACGAAAACCAGCATTTGACCCCTCCCTTCGCCAGAAAAATTCCACAGTGCGGCTTTATATGTGCCAACTCATCTTTTACACCACCATTATAATGACGAAGACTCACACTCGGCTTTTGCAGGCCACTTCTCGCCTATCTCTTCCCCTCCTTTTCTTTCTTCTCGTGCTCCGCAGCCCTGATCCCGGATCTTATCGGCTGGATGACCAAATCTTATTTCATGCTTGTTACACTCACACATATATATAGAGCCATCCTTTGGTTAGCTGCAACAGGCTAATTGGGCTTATAGGGAGAAGGAAGCTCGCGGCGGTCAGAAGAGGAGGAGTAGCCATCATTACGTGAAGGGTTCCGACATATACAGTAGAATCATTTCTTCTGTAACGGGAGAGATGTGGTAATACTAGATACGAGAGGGTTTACCACTGTCTTAAAAATGTTACCTGGGATTTTTCGCAGTACGGCATTAAACGTGTCCTTCTTGGGCTGAATCCCTCCCAGGGGTTTCTATTACGGAAATAACTCGAAAACAGCATTGTGGCTTGTTAGTAGATTCACTTCTTTACAGGTCTGACTTGTAACTCGGTGATTGTGTCTCGCTCGTTCAATTCCAGAGTTATTTTTACATGTTCTCCCCCGTGTCTGAGATGGTTAGTTCCTTGTACTTCGTTTTGTGGTATAGAAATTGTGAAAATGAGTTCTGAAAATTGCAACTACCAGCTCTAGAACTAGAAAAAATGTCAACCAGGCTAAATCAATTACAATAGTCTAATACAAAGATTTAAGATTTGATGATGACTGGCTAGTTGATAATCATTTCTATATAATCCAAACATGTAAATTTTGTCTTCTTTTTAACAATAACAAGTAGGGGTGTGCAAAAATATCAACATATTGATATATCGTATTGTTTAATGTGATGATACAGTATCGATATCAGAGACTACTGTAGCAAAGCGTATTTTTTGGTATATTTTACTAAATTATTTTGTTACAGCTCTACAGTTTTGTTGCTTGTTCAGAGGAAGGAAACCCGTTTACACGACACATTTGACATTTTCACTGTTTTGATGAGGGAAATGGGCATGTTTCATATTCACTCTGCACAAGAAGTGGTTTAAAAAAAGACTTTTAGTATATTTTATTGAACCGAATCGATTAGAAATATATCGTATTGAACCGAAAGTGCACTGTATTGAGGTATGTATCGTATCGGCAACTTCTTAATGATATCCAGACCTATTAATAAGTTTCCTCAAGGTTCTTTTTTAACACATTACAGTAGGAGATGTATTTACCTTGCAGATATTTGCAAACCATCTTCAGAACTCAATTTTACAACTTCTATAACACTAAACGATAACTTTTTAAACAATACTAATAATATTACTGATCATTGTAAAGTTATTTAAAGGTGCATTGTGTAACATTTTTGGTGGAGTGTCTGTCACTTGCTTGTTTCTATGTAATTTTTCTGCCTGGAATGTTCCAGAGTATGACATTAAACAGCTCTACGTTACATGCTTTCAATTACAAGTGATTTTATAGCTCAAAAATGCCTAGAAAAACAGGCTTTCTGACTGTAAGCGGGGTCGCCTCTTCACAGATCTGACCTGTAACTTGGTCTGGTTTGGTCTCCGTAAAGATAGAAAGGTTTAATGCCATACTGTGAAACATTACAGACAAAGCAGTGACATCTCCATGGAGAAAAGCCACACAAAACACCTTTAGGAAATGTCCAATTATCCTATTTAATGCATGTCAGTCTTTTTAATACCTACTCAAAAAGTATTTAGTCTCGACAAGTTTTATTCTCTTGGTCAAAAGAGGGACTTGACTATCGTTGTGTGAGGGATTCAGGGGTATAGAAAGGTTGCTAGGGGCAGGAGAGCCACAGTGATATTAGACACTAGAGGGAGGAGGCTACAGGAGGGGATAAGGGAGACAGATGATGGGAAGAGCAGACAGGAGCAAATGCCGAGGGTTAAATGTGTGTGTGTCTGCGGCTCGAAACTGAGGTCAGGTCGCCCCCGGGCAGTTCAACCCAGTGCATAAACCACAAACAACAGGGATTAAAATAAGGGCAAATGTTACATGATTATGTCACAATTGTTGACTGTGGAAAGTAGGTTATAATACATCATACAATTTACATATTTCTTTATTTTCACTTAATCAACTTTTTTAATTTTTATTTTTTTGTGTATATTTTTGTATTTATTCATTTTTATTTTATATATTAGATTTTGATTTTGATTTTTTTCTTATTTTTGGACTATTTGAGGTTTGATTTTATTTTGCGTTTGCTTGTTGTGTCTTTTTGCTTGTGTTCACGTTACACTTGACATGGTTTGGTCTTGTTCTGAGCCCAGTTCAGTCCTGATGTAGTCTTGGCTTGGAACTGTTCTAGTCCTGGTTTAGTACCAATTTCATGTTGTGTGAACGCACCCTTATTATAGTTCTGTTGACATATTTTTGACCATGATTACAATTGTCATCATGGTTGTTTGTGTGTCCAGTTTCAAACTTTGGAAGCTGCTGTTCTTGCGTCACTTCTTGCAGTTAAATAAAAAATACTGTAGCTTTCACTGAAAATAATTGTAATGGTGAATTTTTCTAAATTCCAAAAACATTGGACGTGATGCCCAAGTTCTTTACGTCATAATTTGGGGTCTCAAAATGACAAAACAGAAAACAGAATGAGCCTCGCATAAGTCTCCTTTGGGTTGCCAGTTTCAAAGCTGAAATCCAGTTGGTTTAAACCTAAAATGCCTCTGTGATCTGAATAGTCACTGCAATCATGAATCAGTGCTAGTGCAGCCTCTGCTGCTCAGTGAGGGAATTCTGGAGGTTCTGAGCTTCCACATGGAAGAGAAAAACTTGTATGTAGGGCTGACCGGTCTATTGTTTTGCACCAAAAATCAAGATCTTAGATAACACGATTTTGGGAGCATCAAAGCTGAGGTTTTTTGCAGTGCTCCTAAAACCCAATTTTAAGTTTGAAGTTTTGTTCTGCATGGACTCAACACACAGTGCCATCGTCGCCTTGTCGCTGTCGTTTTTGATTTAAGGGTATGCATCGAGGCCTATGCGCCGCAAAGTAAGTCACCGCCACAACACTAGGAGGCTAGGATGTAAACCGTGTGTTCGTGTAAACTCTAACATGAGCCATCTCCAACACGATCGAAGCACAGAACAGCGTCACCATCAGCAGCACATCCTCTGTCACAAGACGAACACAGATATTCCACCGAGTCGTGTCCTTTAGTCCGACGGAAACTGTATTTTTAGCGCTTAACGTTTATGCAAATTAGCCATGTGGCTTTTTGTTTCTGTAAAACGTAAACAAATGCGCACAAACGGTCCAGCATCAAATAGTTGGTGCATGACTCTGGTATGATGTAAGTTTCTGTGATGTTTACAAATGTTCATGCGCACTAAAACTTGATTTGAAAAAAGTTGTGGATGAAATTGAAATCACAATATCTGCCAGGAAAAATCTCAATAAAATTTTTTCTTAAAATCTGCCCTACTTGTACATGTCCTCTGTCTGCAGGTTTAGACACTGGCAGCTCAAGTGCAGCTGAAATGTCTTTTTTAAAACCGTTAAAAGCAAAGGTTACAAACAGCTGCTTCAAGTCACAGACAAAAGCGTGTAAACACCCTGTGTAATGCATTAAATATGACCTTATGGAATAATATTTAAGTCCGTGTGAGAGACTTCTTCACTCTTGTGTTTTCTCAAAGGTAAATGTCTTTACTGTGCTGCCTCATTGGTAATCATGTCTTGCTTTTGTATAGCCTCCTAGGAGACACTGTACTTTTCCACCCTATTGATTGGCCAGTTCATAGCAGCAGAACACACACACACACACACACACACTTTATCTGGACCATTGCTAATCTGTTTTATTGCTACCAGTGCAATAACTCTTCTGCTTTTGTAGGAATCAATGAAAGAAAACAACAACTTTACACTAAACAAAGAACTGCTTGGAATTAATATGAATCCTACGCAGCAGATGAAAATCTATAGGGATGTGTTTATTGATGTTTTGATGTTAAAGGTGTGTAACTTCTCTGGTAGACAAGTTTAAGGTTAGTTAAATGCTAGACTGTGGAACATTGCAGGGAAAACAATCACCGTGGAGAGAAGCGGGAGGCACACCTTTGACCAGTGCGTCTCTAAATGCTTTTATCAAGTACAATATGGTGGCGTTGTGGTTGTTTTTTTTTTCTCTCACAGCAAGAAGGTCAAAGGTTCAATTCCAGGACTTCCCAGCTCGATTAACCAAAAAATCTGAGGCTGAAATCTCTTTTTCAAGAATTCAAACTTGATATTGATATTAAACCATTGCAGTACTATACTATACAATTTTGATATAAAAAAAATATACAATATAATATTATCTTCAACATTCCACATCTAGTAATGATCTAGATAAGAACCAATAGAATTATTCAAGTCTGATTCTTTTCAGTTTAATATCTGTTCAACAAAAGAGTGTCTAGTTTCAATACAAGTTTTACTACAGATTTTGTATTTTGGCATCAATAATTTAATTTGTTGACTTAGCAGAGGACAAACTCCACATCATGAACAATAGATTTTTACGCTAATAACCCTTAAATGTGGACTGTGTGTACCTTTCATGGGTCCGTTACCTGCTTGTCTCTGTGATGATGTTATTGCTTGGTCTGGAATATTCCACGGTACAGCTGTATCTTGGATTTATTGAATTCAAGTTGTTTTTATTGCACAAAAAAGCTTGAAAGGACATGCATTCTTACTGCGAGCCTGGTCACCTCTCCATAGATCTGGCCTGTAACTTAGCTCGGTGGAGTCACTTGCTTGGTTTTATGGAAAAGGACAAGTCTAATACCATACTTGCCACGTTTACATGATAGCTTTAAGTCTGAATACAAATAGTTTAATTCTGAATAAAAATTTATTCCACTTTAAAAAGATCATGTAAACATTTAATTCCTGATGAAAATGATTATTCGGAATTAAACTTAGTAAGTGGGTGGTTTATTTAAAGCCGAATTAATTTCTTCCTCGATCATGTAAACGTTTATTCTTCTTAAAAATAATTCCGGTTGTTCAGCGCATGCTTGTTGGGTCACCCTTGTAACACGATCCGGGCGATCCAGCTCCACCAGTCCTCGTTTCGGACTTTCATCCACTGCTTTTTAGATCTGTGAGCGGGATGCAGGAGTGGGCTGACGTAGAGCAGCCGTTGACTCAGTGTGTCTTCTTTGTCCCTTCTCCGACACTCTTCCCTTTTCCTCAGCTGACAGACGCAAAGCGATGATAGAATTCTCCAGCTGCTGCTTAAATGTCAGTGGATCGACTGCAGAAAAAGTTTGGATCGTGTTTGTGTCTGTGGCGTAACGACAAACCGAGGTGACAAAAAAGCCAGTAGCAGCTGAAGTGTGTGTTTTCTTCCGGTTGACGTAAATACTTTCGTGTCCCTGTCCAATCAGAACTCTTCCCGGCTCAAGACGTTAAATAAAGGTGATTGAACGTGTTTTCTATGTAAACCTCAATTCAGAATTATTATTTCCATGTAAACTTGGAGAATATTTTAATTCAGAACAAATATTTTGGAATTCAAAAACATCATGTAAACGTGGCCAGTGTGGCGCACTACAGGCAAAGCGATAACATCTCCATGGAGAAGAGCAATGAAAAGTTACACAGTGAACTTTAACCAAACATGGCACATCCTCTTATGAGCAGCAAAAACACACAGCTTATTGTCTGAATAATTTTTCCAGCGGGGGGGAGGGGGGGGGGGGGGCGTGCACGTGAATGTAACTTCATTGGATTACACACTTCCAATATCGTCATGCTGCCATTGCCACCAGGAAACTGCACACAATAAGAGCGAGGATGCTGTCTCTTTTAAACTTGGGGTGTTGTGTATTGCATATCTAACGCACTCATCTGCTCCTCTATGATCGGCGTAATGCGGGCCCCACGGCAACGCTGTCACCGGGTACACAGCTCAGTCGCCGCGGTGCTGTCGAAAATAAAACGCAATTTCCTTTTGTAAGCGGATAAGGATCTTTCGGGTCATTTTGTCAGAGGAATAATGCGCGAGCTGTGGAATGCTGCGTGGCCTATATTAAAGAATGGGGCGCTTAGAAAAAGATGTGGAAATCCAGAGCGTTTGGATACTTTAGAGGAAATGGGGTTGCAGTGGAGTTTCGTCAAATGTCTAGCTATAATCTGATAAGAGAGCGTGACATGAAACGAGAAGGTAAAAGGTTTGGTTCTTAGGTTTGTGTGCGCGCTAGTGTTGTCACGGTACGAAAATGTCAAACTCAATTTCGATATCAAGGAATTGACTCAATATTCAACACTGATTAAGCTACAAGATGAAAATGCGTCTTTTTTAGTAATGGAATGTAATTTTCATGTACAGAATATTGGTACAGTACTTTAGTTTAATATGAGGTTTTTAATTAATCCTGATAAAGCTAAAAATTACATCAAATTTGTCCTGTTAATGTGATTTTTTTTGCAGTATCAATGCTCAAATGAGTATTAGTAAAAATTTGTATATGATTTTCTCTACTTTTGACACCCCTGAGTGAATATTTTTTTCTAATACTATTAAAAGTATATAAAGTACATGGATTTACTGAAATGTAATGGAATTTAGTGGCCATACCAGCTTATCAAAGTCTGATCCCGTCAGATCTCAGAAGCTAAGCAAGACCGGGCCTGGGTAGTACTTGGATGGGGAACCGCTGGGAAAATCAGGTGCCACAGTGGGGTGCCAGTGTTGTGCCCTTAGGCAAGACACTTCACCCACATTGCCTAGTACGAAAGTGGTGTGTGCGTGAGTGATGGTGGTGATCTGAGGGACCGATGGCGCAGACTGGCAGCCTTGTTTCAGTCAGTCTGTCCCAGGGCAGCTGTGGCTACAATAACAGTTGACCACCAAGTGTGGAGTGAATGAATAATGCTCTGTGAAGTGTCTATGAGTGTCCAGAAAAGCTCTATATAAATCTGATGCATTATTATTATAATTTCACTGCCACTCTCTTGTCTTGTCGGAAATGTTAATGCTTTGCTTGGAATGTTCCGCAGTATGGCATTGCTTGGCTTTCCCAAAGTCACATCTATCTACACCACATGGACTAGTGTATGGCCATGGACTAGGGGTGTGCAAAAATATTGACAAGTATATATCACATTGTTTATTGTGATGATACATTATCGATATCATGGGCTGCTGTATTGATATCGCCAAGATTATTTTTTTGTATATTTTACTAAATTATTTTGTTACAGCACTACAGTTTTGTTACATTTGACTGTTTTGTTGATTAAAATGGGCGTGTTTCATATTCACTCTGCACATGAAGTGGTTTCACAAAGACTTTTAGCGTCACAGCCATGATTTAGCCTTTATTTTTATTAAACCGTATCGTATCATATCGAATTGAAAGTGCACTGTATCAAGATATGTATCGTATCGTGGCCTATGTGTCGAGGTAACTTCTTCATGATACCCAGCCCTACCATGGACCACTGTGGAACACACCTGGGTGACTGAGGGATTACACAGATATAAGACCACATGGTGACATAAAAGAAAGTACCTGTATTATGATTTAATGTGGAAAATATCATTCTATTGCCTAAAGAAAGTGCTTTTTTATTAACATTATGGTCAGTTATTCCTTACTTTCGAAGTCAAGTTTGGAATTTTTGTATCGTGATAACACTATCTACATTGAGACAGTCAGGAGACCCTCGAATTGATTTATTTTTTTTTTCCTTTTTAATCAGACATCTCCTCACCTTTAATCAGAGGTTACCACAATAGCAATGATGGATATTGTTATGCCTTCCTTTTGCAAATAACCATATTACTGGACTGCTCTGGGTTCAATGTCTTACCCTGGGACACAAACACGTGTCTTGAATAGTTAAGCTAGCATGTCCAGTATGTTCTTTCTGCCCCGTTAGCCTCCTTCTGGAGCAGCAGATCAGCAGTCTTCATAAATCATTTGTTTTGGAGCGGCCTCACAGATCTCCCCAGCTTTGTTGAATGAGACGCTTCATTGGACACAATCATACGACTTACGAAGCCACAAGTCTCCAGAGGGGGGAACTGATGTCTCCCAAAGGAAATCTCATCTGCCATCTTTGAAACTCCCAGTGGAACTTATTTATGGGACTTAAAGGGAACATATTATACTGTTTCCTGATCTATGTTGTGATGTTGTTTCCTCATCACAAACAGACCTGGGGTTGTGTTTCGTTTACACACGTTTAACACACAAATCCTGCATATTTAGGCTGAATTCTTCTCTCAAACTGAAAATGTGAAGGGCTCCACTGTGTTTTTAAACTCCATGCGCCTTCACAAGAATCATTTAGATGTGTACAGCCCTGGAATGGCCAATCTCTTCTAAACAAAAGGTAAAATAACTTAACTTGAAATGTACTGCTTCATGGGAAGGTGGAACATTCCTGTGGAAAAAATTATTACCACGATTATTTTGATCAATACTGAAATCACAATTATTATTTTTTAGTTACACGATGCATTTATTCAGCATTTCTCTCAAAAAAGAAACACTTTGTTATTGATAATTTTCACAAAACTTTTAAACTGAAAATAAATATAGGCTACAAATATGAACCTTAGAGCAGTTTTGTGACGTATAAAACATAAAATGAATAAAATATACTTTGAACTTGAAATAAGGCATAGAAAAACATACTGTATTTTCCGGGCTATTAGACGCGCTCTTAAGCCTCCAACCCCATCAAAAAATGACTGCGCACCACACAATCCAGAGCACTATATCCGAATCCACTCGGGTGTCCCAGCACAACTTCAGTAAACAACAAAGCCGTGCACGCAAACACACACGGAGCAGACAGCGACCACACAGCGAAAAACACCCACAGCCACACTCCTCACTCCACGCGGACGAGGAACAGAGGAACAAACTGAAAAAGCGAGTGCAATGTGCCACTTCTAGACACAACGGAACAACTGAGTCACTGCGAACACGTCGACAATCCAGCGGTCCCAGACAGCACCCTCCCTACACGCCACAACTGAACAAATCCCAGAGTCACCGTGAACGCGCCAAACAAAGTCCCACTGACCCATCCAACTGTTGTGTTTCTTTTTAAGTTCAGTGTGGTTTATTTGTGAAAAAAGTTTGAAAATAGACCATTTAATGACAGTGCGCCTTATAATCCAGAGCGCCTAATAGTGCGGAAAATACGGTAAGTGTATCCAAAATAAACTATATATCCTGCTGTTCTACAATCTCTGTATTTAAAAAAAAAAATCCCTAAATAAACTTTGTTAAGCTTTGTCATATCAACTCGATTATATGAGTTTGGAGATCGTTTGGCACACAAATCGAAAATCAAAATTCAATTATTTGCACAACCTTATTGGAGCAGAGCATTTTGAGCTTTCGAGATGTAGAAAGACTAAAAATAAAGGATTACTCCAACATGTGCGAATGAAACAGAACACAACTCCAGGTCTGTTTTTGAGGACATAACCGCATTCTAACTAAAGCTCACAAGAGTCAGTTTGCATAATAGAGGACCTTTAAACGTTACTTTCTAGCTCTCCTCTAACTGCGGAGGACAGCGAGTATAGATCTCATCGGAACTTGGCTAGGTCGTTTTATCAATGCTGCTAACTGGAGGGTGGCTAGTGCTGAGTGTGCAGCTGAGGAGCCCTTGAGCAAGACGTCCCGCCGCTCCGATGCCTTTGTGCTCATTAAGAAATGCAAATGCGGAGGAAGAAGATCTAGTCCCCGGGGTGAGCCTTTAATCAGAGCTACAAGTCGATGATCGCATTGATTTGAATGTATTGTTCTTTGGGCTGGTTGCGCGCATCGTTCTACTACAATCTAAAAATACACTAATGAGTTACAAAAACGTGTCCGACCAGGATGAAAAGCGCACTCGGAATGCTGTGATCTATGGAAATCCGGTAGCGGTAACCTTGTGTAAAATGGCTACTGAAGGGGGCTCAGATCTTAGCGGCGTTATGGGTTATGCATGGATTGTGTTCTTCATCTCTCGCTTGATCCTCCTCTCTCCTCTTCCTCACCACGGCCTCGCGATACGCCGAGCATCACAGGGAATATCTTCTGGTCGATCAGGGCTCATTATACTATCTCATAAATTCATTATCACAACGCTGGGCTAGGCAGATGTTAGCTGACAGAGTTTCACCACAAATCAGACTTATCCGCGGCAGAAAAAAGGAAAAGAAAACTTCATTAGCGTGTTGTTTTTATGTACTTACATCATGAGATACTGTGGTCAGATTCTATTATCGGTGACCCGGCTTAGCTCGGCGGAGGGACAGATGCTGCCAACACCGAGACAGCTTTGCAGCGCTGGCCTCCGCTTTCTGGCATGGACATATGTGGGTTGCCGGGGGCTGCGGCTGTCACAGGCTGTAGCTCTTCTCGGAGCTAGCTGATGCGAGTGGATGGGGTCGATGTGATTGGCTGATAAGAACAGAGTGTGCGTGCATGTGTGTGTGAGGAGGAGAAGAGGAGGAAGAGGAGAGGCTGGGTGAAGGCCAATGTTTCCTTTTTACCACATTGCCGACGTGTAAACAAACATTAGCGCCCTGTCTGCTGGAGCTTAGATGTTTCACCAGAGAATACAGAGACTCAACAGCTTTACATTTTGACGTTTAAAGAGCTTATACTAAGCCTAACTGACTTTTTGGCATTTTAAATCATTAAAAATATTGTTTTCTCGTTAAAAACACACCTGGAGCTGCGTTCTGTTTCATTCTCGCATTTTTGAGTAATCCTGATTATCTTTATATTATATTTTGCCTCTTTCTTGAGAGCTCAAAATGCGTTGTTCTACCTGCTGACGTCATGAGGTGGTAAGATGGTATGAATCACCAATGTTAAGTTGAAATAATATTTTGAATGAACGATGCAATGCGATCAATCAAACAAGTGAATCATACGGCACAGACCAGTGTTTCCCAAACTTTTTTTCTGGGGACCCATATTTTAAAAGTCATAAACCTTTGTGACACAAGTCAATAGACATTACTCGTAAATCACAAAATAAAGGTGGATTTGAACATTACTGAACATTAATGAGGATATTTTATTGATGATTGGTGATTGTGTCTTAAACAATAAAAAACAGCAATTGAAGCAGCAATAAAAGGATCCATAAGTCGCCTATTTGATCATTAAATGTAGCACGTTTCTTTTTCTTTTCAACATTTGATTGAACCAGCAATATTGGAACAAAATAACCAATAAAATAATTACAAAAAGATTAGAAAATGCACAAAACATGTCTTAACATTTCAACATTTCTAATGAGATAAGTGGGCCTGTCTGCGTTTTTGTAGCGTGTTCCAAAAAAAAAAAAAAAAAAAGTGTCACAACCTGGTCTTTGGGAAACAATGGCAAAAACTATGTGCACTACAGCTACTACTGCAAAGACAATTACTACAAAGACTACATGCAACATACTACAACTACATCTACAACTACAAAGACTACTCCTACAACAATGACTACTACTACATCTACTGCTTCTACTAATTTGCATCACTAACTTTATATTTCCATACCAATGTAAAAATAACACATTCAATTATTTTCAAAAACGTGCATTGTGTTGTCATTTTAGTTTGTTAAATGTCGTTACGCTCAAATAATAATACTGAATACTGAACCAGATTAAACACATCAATTCTCCCAGATTTCCATATTGCTTCAAAACATCCCGGAAAAACTGAAAAAAATACATATATAAATTGAAATGCGGGCACATTTCTAAATAAAGCCCTATATACACGTGAATTGCCAGTCAACCTGAAGAACAACAGTGTAAGTACACAGTAAAGATACGCAGGCAGAGAGAGGGAGCTACGTGGAGCGAGGAGAGCTTGTGTGGATAAGTGGGCCACCGCTGCAGCGTGACACATCAGCATTCTGAACACAACCACACAGAACAGCCAACAGCCAAACCCCCCCTCCCTCTTCTCCAACCGCAATATCTGTACACTACAACTATGCCAAACAGGACGGGATTCTAACATGCAAAACACCCAGAGCTAACGTTATCAGAGAAAGCACACGCCACGTCCCTGTGATAAAGCTATAGCAGGATGCGCAGGTTCAAACGGAGAGCGGGGTAACAGATTGTATTCAGGTAACAGGGTCCCCAGACGGACGTTGCGCTGATCCGCTCGGCAGGTGGTCCATAGAGTGCACGGTCAGTGTTCCAAAGTCTATTGTATGCAAGCGGAGCCGGTCGGACCGTCCATATGTAGGATTAAGGCTCGCGAACTGGATTGATATCATGGTACGGCATAAAATCAATTCTTTACACCGTGTTTTGCAGGGAATTTTTATGGTTTTGGACTAGTCGTCGCTGAATGCACTAAAGACGGTGCAGAATTTTCTACTGTATTTTTTAGTTTGCCTTGTTTAACCAGGAAGTCTCACTGAATCTCTTATAAAAGCAACCTGTCTAAAGAAGCAGCCACACAATAAACAAAGTACAGAGAAATTACGCAATATTACACACAACACTTTTTTTTTTTTACCATTTTCTTATCAAGTGACAACACAGATTCCAGTTCCAATTTTTCTAAGTTATTCCAATATTATATTAGTCTGATTCATCAGCCGGTTTCACTTTGTGGAAACCGTCTGATCTCGCAGCATTAGGATTCGTTTGCTCGACGGTAGGCGAGTATTTTTTATTTTTTTATTTAACCAAATATTTGGTCGTGATGTATGTAATGCGCTGCTAATGAGTCCTAACTGGTATATTAAGCTTTTCCCAAATCTCATAGGAAGAAGGGCAATAACGTCTTTCCCCTTGATGAAATTCACCAAACATTCTCTTTGTTCTGGCTTTAAATCCTCGATCTCGGGAATCGTTACCAGCACAAAATGTATGGCTCTTCGCTGATTGGCTGGTGTCCGGACTCGCACTTCCGGGGTTCTTGCAAACTGTCTAGTGTATTCCGATTCCTGACCTAATCGCTGGAGAGAAATGAAACTGAGTGGAGGCACTAGGTGTACTATATAGCTATGGCAATAATGTGGGTAGTCTTAAAGTATTGTAAAAATGTTTCTCTTTTTAAAAGTTTAAGCTAAGTTGTGTCATTTGCAAATACAGATATGTTCTTTAAAAAAAATCTGGTTTCTGGTAGTTAGCACTGTTTTCAAATTCCACATCTCTTTTAGTGCAATGAATTAATTCTTCCCTGACAACGTAATCAAATCTACTATGCCAAATGTACGAACAAAAAGAAGGAGATTCATGGAAACCAAGAGGTGACAGACAACCACTAAAAAATGTTAAAATGCTTCACCAGAATTAGAATAAATAAATACCAAAGATGAAATAACGTTTTTTAAAGCTCACAAACTTACAATTTCATTTATTGTACATTGGCAAACTCTAAAACTCCAGACACTAGTTCTGACTGTTCTGTAGAATCTGTCTTGCATTGGTATTGACATCCATATTATTTCCTAACTTTATCGATTTGAACTAAACTGAGCTACACCTTTTCTTCCACATTACAGAAAATACAAACAGTTTCTGCACTGATACATCCTGGTTAGTGCGTATTGCAGCACTTCTGACAGCCATGTGAGGTCAGTGCACATTCACTTCAAAGCTCCATCGCCTAAACCTGCTCCAAAAAGAATCAAAAACAAAGCATCAAAGTGTTCTGAACTGCCATCAATGCTGTACTTTGAAAGAACTGTCTGTGTTTAATCCCAATATGGAATACTTAAGGTAAAGGCGCACTGTGTAACCTTTCCAGTGGGGAGTCTGCCTCTTGCTTGTCTCCATGGAGATGCTACATTTTTGCCTGGAATGTTCAACAGTATGGCAATAAACTTATCTGGGTGTTTTTATTGCTCAAAAATACCTTGAAAACATGCATTCTTACTGTAAACAGACTCGCCTCTCCACAGACCTGTCTCTATAGCAACCGTTTAATGCCATACTGACCACGTTTACATGATATATAATAGTTGTGAATGAAATAGTTCTGAATTAAATGCTTCTCCTTCGAGTTTACATGGGAATAATAATTCCAAACTGAGGTTTACATGGAAAACAAGTTCAAATCATCTTTATTTAATTCCGCTCAACGTCTGGAGGTTGGGAAGGATTCTGATTGGACAGAGACACGAAAGTATTTATGTCGACCAGAAGAAAACACACACTTCAGCTGCTACCGGGTTTTTTGTCATCTTAGTTTGTCGTTACGCCACGGACACAAACATGATCCAAACTTTTTTCGCAGTCGTTCTGATAATTAAGCAGCAGTTCGAGAATTCATCACGCTTTACGTCTGTGAGCTGAGGAGGAGGAGGGAGGAAGAGGGACAGTCCACTCCCGCATCCCCCTCGCAAATCTAAAACGCAGTGGATAAAAGTCCGAAGCGACGACCGGTGGAGCTGGATCGTCCGGGTCGCGTCAGAAGGGCGACCCAACGAGCATGCGCTGAACGACCGGAATTATTTTTAAGAAGAATAAACATTTACATGATCGAAAAATGTATTAATTTGGCTTTAAAATCAGAATAAACCACCCACTTACTTCAGAATTAAATTAAATCCAAAAAATCATCAAGTGTTTACATGGTCTTTTTAAAGTGGAATACATTTTTATTCAGAATTAAAGCTCTCATGTTAACGTGGCAAGTGTGGAATGTTTTAGACAAAGCAATAACACCTCCACGAAAACAAGCAGGTGAGAAAACCCCGAACCAAAAGTTACACAGTGCACATTTAACTATTTTTGGCTTCCACACTCTTATGACTCAGACTCAACATTTGGGGAAAGAACAATAGATCTTTCGCAAATGAATGCCATCAGGTTTAATTTAAGTGATCTTTCTCTGTATTAGATTTTTAAAAACAACAACAACTTTATATGAATTGAATGAACACTGGTATAAGGCATTTACTATAGACTTTTAGGAGGAAACTTTTTAAGGGTAATTCAATCAGCGGAAGAGGAATGGGAGCATGAATCATAGAGAGAGCCGAGTTAGCTTTGAGCAGGATTTTCAAGCTGTCATATTTCATTATAGTCAATTTTCAAGCATGTTTGAATACGTGGAGTCAAAAATATTGAGTTTGAGAGGGGTGAAGAGTCCCGAGTCTGTGTGCTTATACAGACTGCACTGAGGAGAGGCTATGTGTGAGCATCAAAGAGCCTCTAGTGGACAGCACGGCACATTACAGCCAAACATGAAAAAATAAAAAGTATATTTGGATTTGATTATGAATGATCGTGTTTTATAATTCTGTGCTAGTCCAGAACAAATGTTTATAGTACAATAAAACGATTTATATCTATATAATCATGTATTTAAAGCTGCGTTATGTAACTGTTCTGGTGAGGGGTCTTTCACACATCCTCTCCATGGAGATGTTATTTTCTTGCCCACAAATTTTTGCAATATGTCATTAATTAACTTATTTGGCTAGAATTTAGTCATTTTTGGTTCTACAAATTGTTCAGAAATGCATACATTCTTACTGCATGTGGGCTCGCAGATCTGACTTGTAACTTGGCCTGGTTTTGTCACATGATTTTCCCCATGGAGATATGAGTTTAATGATTTAATGTTTTATGAGTTTGGAAAAATCCAAGAAAACTATACTACAACATTTCTATAAAGACATTCAGGTGATAATATTTTATGTTTTCAGATAGGAGTAATTTTTTAACATGTTACAAAGTGTGTACAATCCCTCAGTCGTCCAGATAGAATCCATGGCAAAAGAAGAAAATCAATTTGTCAGCTGGACAAAAGTTTATTTACGTTTCGCAGCCCATCCAAGCTGCTTCTTCAGTTCTGACAACTTCTTTTCTGAACTGAAGAAGCAGCTTGGATGAAACAACTTGATTTTCTTCTTTTCCAAACATAGTAAAAAGCAAGCGATGTAACAATAACTGAAATATCGTGATATCGTATCGTCAAAAGTCTCACAATAACATCGTGAGGCGTCACAATATAGCAAATTATAAAATGCATTGTAACAATCCATAATAAACATCGGGAACTACATATCCCATGATTCATTTCAGCGCAGACAACATGAAGTAATATGTTTTTACTTGAATTCTTGGGATTATGACAGTAATAATTCACACCAAAATCTTGTCAAGGTATTTTAAAAGCAGAAAAGCGTCCTATCTACAATTATATCAGTCTGTCTAAAATGTTGCAATAAATATCGTACCGTGAGATGCATATCGTGATAATATCGTCCTGAGAGATTTAGATATCATTACATCCCTATAAAAAGCTAAAATAAATTGTCAATCTTAAATTTGCATAATAGCCTTCATGAGATAATAACATGCTTTTTCAATACTTCATAACAGTCACATTAAAAGTTGAACAATTACACCAAATCCTGTTGTTTTGACATTGCTCCTGTTAATGTCCTGTTAAAGTAGAAGTTGCTATAATGGCATTCAAAAGCTCGACTTCAGAATGAGTTTATTACAAAAAAAATGGAGAGTGAACATGCAAATTCCACACAAATATTACACATCTGTCAACCTTGCAGTCAAATGTTAACCAATGTGCCACCGTCCCGCAATCAGTCGTCCTGACAACATCTTTAACACAGCGGAACCACTTTAATTCCCCACTTTAATTCTCCTAACTTTTGCATTTTGGTAATTTGAAGTCTGCCGAGTTAAATGAGATCTAACATCAGCACCCAAGATGTTCTCCCTTAGGTGCTCGCTCGGTGACCACGACAACCGGCGCCATTGTCAGCAGCCGGGCGCGCTAATGGACTGTCTAATGGCCCAGCTGTGTTTATGGAGATGTGAGGCCAGACAGCTGTTCTCGATGGGGTGTGTGTATGTGTGTGTGTGTGTGTGTGTGTGTGTGTGTGTGTGTGTGTGTGTGTGTGTGTGTGTGTGCGCGGAGAACTGAAGTGGGCCTGTCAACTTTGACCCGCCCATTGATCCTGGACGACGCACTAGATTCATCATCTCACGGTCAATACACGCTCGGATCAAGCAGGGACCTCAGGGGTACTGCTGTTTAGATACGAGGCGGCCGGCAAGCTCTAAAACAAGTGTCACGTGTACAAGTGTGGGATTCTGTGTCAAAAGAAAAAGTTTAGATTATATTTGGCATTACGTACAATAATACTCTGAGTGATTCTATACATCTAGTAGGGGTGGGCGATATCTCGATATTTTAAATATATCGACATAGTTTTTAAACTCGATATGAATTCTGACATATCGTATATATCGATATAATTCTTATATTCAATTCTGATTTCGCCGCTTCGCTTGTTTACCTTCTCTCTCGTCACCTCCGCGCGTCCCCGCCTCCCTGATTTTGTTCGCTCGTGTCTCCTTCACTGCTCACTGTCGCCGTGAACGCCGAACGTTGGTGCCAGTGAAAAGCTTCAAGCACCACGAACCTTTTCCACCATTTACAGACAAAACCATCAGCAGCACATCCTCATGTTCCACCGAGTCGCGTCCTTTAGTCCGAAAGAAGCTAAACGAGCTGAGCTGCATGAGAAGTGCTGTTTATGCAAATGAGCCATGCGCTTAAGTTTCGTTTCTGTAAAATGTAAACACACCTGCGCAAAACTGCATTAAACATATTATTATCGCAAACAGGCTGATGTGGCTCTATAGTCGTTATGCTTTATATATTATAAAGTTTAGCAATGTAAAGTTTATTTATGCAGAATATTTTAATTAATAATCTGTTGCAGTGTCACTTGTACAATAGTGTTTGGAAACGTTGGGTTTGATCTGCAGTGGATTGTGGGATTAAACCTCACAGCTCCTCACTGCTGCATAGGAACATGGATCTGTTAAAATAAGGAACATCCTGAGCTTCTTCTACTAAATGAGCTCATGGTTCTGGTTCTGGTCTGGATAACAGAGTTAATGCAAAGATGAGCTTGTGTTGAGTTGTTTTATTTATGAATGAAAAGAAGGAAATATGTATTATTTCTTTTATTTTACAGTTAAATTATTATTTATGTAATTAGGGTTTTTGTAATTTTAAATGTTCCTGTATGAACTGTCGACCTCTTACACTTCAATAAAAAAAAAAAAGACCTTGCGGAATTGGCATATTTGTTTTTGCAGTTTTCAGTTTTAGGGGGTTATTTTTTCTTGAACATATATCGAGATATATATCGTATATCGAGATATAGCAAAATATATCGAGATATATTTTTTGATCCATATCGCCCAGCCCTAACATCTAGTACAATTCATGATGTGTTTGGCAGTAGGAATGTCAGTATTTTTGTGATTATCAATAATTCAAGTCGCACTATAGTGTCACTGTAAGAACAGAAAAGAAAACACAAATCTTTGGCAAAGCAATTTTCATTTCGATTCAATCTAAATTTGCTTTAGCTATAATCTTCCGCAATATGGCACACAATTTATTTTGCTCCATGGGGAATGTTCCTGCATATGGTTTCAATTTTCTTTTTCCCTGGAATAATGCAGCTGACTTTTTATACATTATACAAGGGTGTAATGATATCCGAGTCTCACGATACGATATTGTCACGGTATGAACCTCACGGTACGATATTTATTGCGATATCGTGGAAGAGCTCACAATATGGTGGGGAGGCTCACGATGTAACAATATCCAAATCTCTCGGTATGATATTTTCACGATATACATCTCACAGTACGATATTTATTGTGATATTTTGTGGAGGCTGCGAACAAAACTCTTAATATGCTACTTTTTTCTCTTAAAATGCCTTGACAAGACTTAATCCAAAGAACTAAGACTTAAAAGTGCTTAGAACTGTTATTTCTTCATGCAGTCTACACTGAAATAGAGCAAAGGATCATGGTCTATGTAGTTCCCTCTGTCTTTTTTTTAGCTATTAGTGCACCATAACTCTTAATTTAAGCAAAGAGACTTGTAATTCGATATATTGTGATGGTCCACGATATTTTGTGATGATTTTGACGATACGGTATCATGGTATATCGGTTACTGTTACATCCCTAATACTCTATATATTTGTATATACGTTAATCATTAAGAAAAGTTTGATTTTTATAAAGGTTGGTCACGTAAATACCTGGCAAGTCCGGAATGATCTTTGACATTTCCCTCACCTCACCTTCAGTGACTCTGCAGAAATACATGTTGTTTTTCACTTTCTTTTTCCTTGTAAGGAGTCATATTTGTTTTGATATGGACAGACCATGTACGGTCCTGATTGGCTAATTCACCTGTCAATCAAACCCATCTGACAGTGACCAGAATCACGTATTTCATTATATAATATTGAAGAAGCCTGTATTCCCATTATTTATAAAGTCATATAGCAGACAAACTGTTGGTCATGTGAGTGGTAATGAAAGTAAATTAAGGTTTAAAAACATAAAAATAAAAAAAATAATTACAATAACCACAACACTAAAAATGTTTGTGGTATCCTTATTATAAAACCTCTGACTGAGCCAACTGTCAATCAGCTTAAAAACAAGACAACTTAAAGCACACTTAAGATCATTAAGTTTAGGACTTTGCTAAAAATATTTATAATTATTTTCCCAGTTTGGCCATTTTTTTAGGTTTCATATTATACTTCTTGATTGGAAATCGTCAGTCTGATTCATCAGCCGGTTTCAGTTCATTTGACCTCGCAGTCTTAGAATTCGTTTGATCGACGGTAGGTGGGTACTTTTTTTCATTTCGCTGCTATTTGGTATGTAATGCGCCGTTAACGGGGCTAACTGGTATATTGAGCTTTTCCCAAATCCCGTAGGAAGAAGGGCAATAACGTCTTTCCCCTTGATAAAATTCACCAAACATTCTCTTTGTTCCGGCTTTAAATCCTCGATCTCGGGAATCGTTGACAGCACTGAATATAACACTCTCCGCTGATTGGCTGGTGCTCAAACTCACACTTCAGGGGTTTTTGCGAACCGTCTATTGTATTTTGATTTCTGATCTAGTCGCTGGAGAGAAATGAAATTGAGCGGAGGCACTAGGTGGCACCAGCCAGGCTAGGAAATCCTGTTACCTCGCTTTAGATTATTATTTGACAGAAAACATCTTTATTTTGTCTAAATAAAGTTTAAAATATCGGGGGAAAAAACGCTTCTTGTGTGTAAATTGTGACGAACAATAATTAACTGTTATTCACATATTGCTTCTTGATTGGTGTAAAACTACAATTTATATTTCCAACAGATATTATCCCACCAAATTAAGAGAAAATCAGAGAATCGTCAAAACCTGTCAGGCGCACTTTAAAGTAGTTACATCTCCATTTCCCGCACCTACAGCAATGCAAGCAAAACATAATGTGAACAACTCGACAGCATTTTGCACTTCACAGCGCTTCTTCCTTTCAAACATACCCTCTTGTGGTCACACTCTAAATGAAATGCAGAATGTTGCTTGTTGATATAGCTCCTTTCTTTTCTCCAGGCAAAAACTCAATAGTCATACACCATACACCAGCGGGGACTGTGGATGTGCCTCCAATTCCAATAGCACATTCTCTGCAGTCGCTCGCCGAGTTCCAGCTGGCAATTCAGTCCCCCTACCGCTTGTAAAAAAGTGGCATGTTGTCAATAATAATAATAATAGGATTGGAGAAGATGCTTGGTCGCTCTGTTACCAAAATTAAGGGCTAAAATTACTCAGAGGTATTAGATGTACAGTGACAGAGAATGGTGGATGACCTACTTGAAGGCGTTGTAGCTGATTTTTACAGTTTTAAAGATATGAAAAAAACAGAACTGATTCATTTTAAACGGTTTGCAGTGGTCCAAAGTTATTCCTCACTTACCTTATGTGTTCTGAGCGCCCTCTTTAGTCACCGTGATGAGTTTATAAGTGCTTTTCATTACCGTAAGACTAACAACTATAATGATAATACACAGTTCCTGTTTACCGGACAATACAATGCTTTATAATTAGAGGCAGACAGTAGTTTGAACTCATGAGCTTCATCAAATACATTGGGAAAATTGGGTACTGGCCCTTTAAGGCCTACATACACTAGGCCACTGCACACTGTACACAGCAGGGGTGGTCTTTTTTTTTTTTTTTTTTCCATGGGGCCACATAAGAAACAGAAAAATAATGCCAAAATGCTTAACTTAATTCTGCATAATGATTGTATTTCTTTATAAAAAGCAGTAAATAGCGATGTTTTGACAAGTTGGTAAGACTGGTAAGAGTTTATGTTATGACTAAGTCAAAGAAAAAGTGAGGCTGCCTTACAGAAACACCTCTGAAATAAAAGCAATGCAGCTTTAGTCCAGGTATGAGGTAAAATGATAAAATATGTTTATTTTGTAATTCCGAATTATCTTAAAATGGCCTGTCAGAGTCAACCAAAAAGCCATATTTGGCCCGGGAACTGTACAATGCCCAGGTCTGATATACAGTATATTGGTCAGTTTGCTGTTTCAACACATTAAACTTGTGTTGCAACACTGGAATTGGTTGATAACTCCACAAAAAGAGGCGGTATTTGAATTCACACCAATTTTCAGTAAGATCGAGTTACTAAATACTAAAGATCAAAAAGTGAAATCCTCTCTAATTTGTTAACAAAACGTACTAAGAAATGTTAATCGGACAATAATTTTTTTATAATTTACTTTCAAATAAGTAAATATATATTAAGAAGTTGCCGATACAATACGTACCTCGATACAAAGGCCACGATACGATACATGCCTCGATACAGTGAGCTTACGTTTCGATACGATGTATTTCAAATCGATTCGATACAGTTCAATAAAAAATAAAGGCTAAATCATGGCTGTGGTACTAAAGTCTTTGTTAAATCACTTCTTGTGCAAAGTGAATACGAAACACGCCTATTTCAATCATTAAATAGTGAAAATGTCAAATGTGTTGCAAAAAAGTGTTTCCTTCCACTAAACAAACAACAAAACTGTCGAGCTGTAGCAAAATAATTTAGTAAAATATACCAAAAAATATTCTATCATCACATTAAACGATACGATATATTGATATTTCGATATTTTTGCACACCTTTATTCAGACTTTTTCCTATTCAGCTGCAGTGTCTCGCTTCAAAAGTCCTGTAGTCTTCTCCGTATTTTTGACATACATTACACATAATTGCAT
The DNA here is from genome assembly GCF_026225935.1 of Boleophthalmus pectinirostris. Classification (NCBI taxonomy): domain Eukaryota; kingdom Metazoa; phylum Chordata; class Actinopteri; order Gobiiformes; family Gobiidae; genus Boleophthalmus; species Boleophthalmus pectinirostris. The sequence goes on along the minus strand of NW_026571115.1, from coordinate 24,334,600 downwards.
ACAAAGAAAAACTGAATTTGATGTAAATAGAGAACAGGAGTGGGCAGAATAAACCGTTTTTGTAGAATAAAAGCTACAGCTAATTTAATACAAAATGCTCGGTCGTCACCCAGCGTGCCGGTACAAGTTGTGCAGTGTCGAGCTTGATCACTATGAAACAAAGCATGTGAGATATCAGTGTTACGACAAGAGAGGATCTTTGATGATTTTCACGTGGCAACATTCAAAGCCATTAAGGTTTTTTTTCTTTTTTTTTTCAAAAGCTGTATGGGAGATATCACTGAGAACTTATCCTTGTTCTTGCGTCAACCTTGTCATTGTTGGGATCAAAGCAGTTTTATCTCACGCCCCCTGATTTCAGTAGTATGATTAGTAGCGGTGAAAAGTAAAAATGGCATATGAAATGAATGAAATTAGATTGCAAAGAGGAATGAGAATTGGGGATGTTGGTTTGAAAGGGCTGTACCAGATTTTTTTCATGTAATATTAAAAATAAAATGTTTTGACCCAGCACAGATAGATTTTAAAAGTAGCTCTTAAGGTCAGGATGACACTGCGCTCTACTGTCCGCATCTGATTATATTAAAAAAAAAAAAAAAAAAGCAGAAAGTAACGCTGGTGTGGAGTTAGTATGCTGATTATTTACTTGTGAACTACATGTTTTTAAGATAATGAATATTATGTACAGTGCGATTAAAGTGTCAGTTCTGAGATTAAGGCCCCGTCCACACTAGTTCATATTCGAGTTGTTTTCGTTGTGGATGCAGTGTTCGTCCACACTAAACCGATTGAAAACGGATCCAGAAACGGAACGATATGGTGCCGCCAGCTCCCACGAATTAATTTGAGTATGTATCTGATCAGGCACCGTGCGGACGCCTGAAAACGTTGATACGCTGATGTAGGTCTAACGCTAAGAAGCTAGAATATATTCATATATACGGTCTGTGCGTACGACCTACAGACGTATAATCTCTGAAAAGTTTAACATGAACCATCTCCAACGCGATAGAAGCACAGAACAGACTCACCATCAGCAGAAAATCCCTCTGTCATAAAAAAAAAAAAACACACATATTCCACTGAGCAGTGTCCTTTAGTCCAACAGAAGATGAACTGCATCAGCACACAATCGCAAGCTGTTTTTTGAGCGCTCAGTTTATGCAAAATAGCCATGTGGTTTTAAGTTTCATTTCTGTAAAACGTAACCAAATATGCGCAAAGCTGTGTGGATAGGGAAGGCATGCGGACACAGAAACGACGTGTGTGGATGCAGATCGTTTCCGATCCCCTGATACGCGGATTCGTTTCAGTGTAAACATAGTCTAAATGAAGTTTAAAGTCAACCAGCGAGACAATTCCCTTATTTACACTGCTACAGTTATGTACAAACTACGGCACGTTCTCACACCTGGCGAAACACTGGCTCCGTTCAAACCAAACCTGCACCCGTAATGTGGACTGATGAGTGTCTGGAGAGAGTGTGATGTTCTGGAGTGAATGAATTGAATGATGATTTTGATAAAGGACGATGTTTTTGAGAGAACTTAGTGTGAATGATACAGAATGTTATGATGCGCCGGTCATTATAAAGACATTCTTTTTGTATGTTTGATTTTATGAACTATAACATTAACCTGCCCAGGGACGGGAAATCAGCTCTAGTTCTACAACCTGGTACAATGCATCTCTCCTGTTAAGGTTAATGTATATTGAGCACTGTCCCTGTCTCATTAAATAAACAAACATTTTCTTCTGGTCTCCTGTCAACCTGTCAATCACAGCCTGTCCATCTCCTCCTCTTCATCTTCAGGGTCTCAATTAGGACTGGGTATCATTAAGATGTTGCCGATACGATGCATACCTCGATAAATAGGCCATGACACGATTTCGATACCGTGCACTTTCGATTCAGTACGATATATTTCAATAAAAAATAAAGGCTAAACCATGGCTGTGATACTAAAAGTCTTTGTTAAATCACTTCTTTTGCAAAGTTACTATGAAACAAAAACATTTCAATCATCAAAATAGTGAAAATGTCAAACGTGTCGCATAAATGAGTTTCCTTCTGCTACACAAGCAACACAACTGTAGAGCTGTAACAAAATAATTTAGTAAAATATACCAAAAAAATAAATAAATCATTCATTATCTTCCTCCATTGCAATGCTGATGTGGCTACCAGGGTTTAAGCACCACATATTGTCATTTCAGTAAATCATAAAGCACACTTCACTCATTTGTCGATGTGTGTTTAAAGGTTCTATATTCTACAACTTTGACTCTTTTGACTTTTTTAAGCCATGTTAGGCTGCTGCTACCTCATCAAAAACATACCTACATCTCCAAATCTCAAAATGCTCTGTTCTTCTGTTTTACCTTAAATTCAGTAGAGATTGGCAGCTCCAGGGCTGAAATGATCCAAATGATTCTAGTGAAGATGTATGGAGTTTAAAAACCACAGTCGAGCACTTCATGTATTACATGACATCACAAGGTGGAAGAGAGAGTGTTTTTTTTCCATTTGAGAGAAGAACTCAGCCTAAATTTGTGTGTTAGACATGTGTGAATGAAACAAAACACAACTCCAGGTCTGTTTTTGATTGAGAAAACCACATTTAAACATCAGAAAATTGCGTACTATGGGCAATTTATACGAAACACTATGTATTCATTTGATGTTGTGGGAGGGCTTGGGTAGAGTAACTATATTCCACACCACGCTGTATTTAAAGTGTAATATAAAAACCACCCAAAGCTAACATTAAAGCTGATATGATGCAACATAAGCAGCTAGAGTAAGTCTTAATAGATGAGCTGTATTGGTTTTCCTACACTCGCAACCTAACTCCAGTTTTGCCGTCGCAACATCACCCTTTATGTAGGCAAAGGATCTCGTTAAAGTCTACAAAAACCTTTCAGACAAATTACAGGGATGAAAAAACCTTTATAATGGCAGATACAATATGGAAAAGCATAACATCAGCCATTCCTCCATCTGTTCATCTGTACGGCAGATTCACTACAACTTAGATGCCCCCAGAATCATCCACATCTCCTACCTCTGCTCCATCCCCCACCCCGGAGCCCCCCGAGAGACCGTGGCAGATGGTAAGCAGGTAAAATGAGGTGAGGATAGGGCGATCGGGAGGGAAGGAAGGAGGGAAGGGGGTGAAGCCGAGATCAGACAGAGCATACGAGCTGGTGCGGCGAACAAGAGGAGCAGGAGGATCAAATTGTTGGAGGTTTTCATATCGTAGAATGCAAATATGTCATAATCCCAAGTGACAGGAAAGAGACTGTTTTTTGTTTTGTGTTTTTTTTTTATTAATAACGTTGCATATTGCCATGAAATATCCAAAAGGTAAATTAACAAATGTTGAACCTGATCGTTTCTATTAGTGACTAGACCCAAGAACTCACTGCAGTACAACTAAAATCTGCATTTAAAAGACATTATACCTGATTTTTACTACTATTTTTTACTGTTAAAAAAGGGTGAAAAACATAACTAGTTTATTTTAAATGGTTTCCAGTGGTCCAAAGTTATTCCTCACTCATTTCTATTACTGACTAGACCCAAGAATTCACTGTATTACAACAAAAAACTGCATTTACAAGATGTTATACGTGATTTTTACTGTTAAAAATGTGAAAAATATAACTACTTGATTTTAAATAGTTTGCAGTGGTCCAAAGTTATTCTTCACTTGTTTCTATTACTGATTAGACCCAAGAACTCACTGTATTACAAAGAAAAACTGTATTTAAAAGGTTACACCTGATTTTTGCTGTTAAAAAATGTAAAAAACAAATACTTTTACTAGTTTTAAATGCTTTGCAGTGGTCTAAATTTATTCCTCACTCATTTCTATTACTGACTAGACTCAAGAAGTCACTGTATTACAACAAAAATCTGCATTTAAAAGGTGTTATACCTGATTTGTATTGTTAAAAAAAAGTGAAAAACATAATTACTTCATTTTAAATAGTTTCCAGTGGTCCAAAATTATTCCTCACTCTTTTGTATTACTGACTAGACCCAAGAACTCACTGTATTACAACTAAAACCTGCATTTAAAAGGCATTTTACCTGATTTTTACTGTTCAAAAAAATGTGAAAAATATAATTACTTCATTTTAAATGATTTGCAGTGGTCTAAAGTTATTCCTCACTCTTTTCTATTACTGACTAGACCCAAGAACTCATTGTATTACAACAAAAATCTGCATTTAAAAGGCATTATACCTGATTTTTACTGTTAAAAATGTGAAAAAAACAAATACTTTTACTAATTTTAAATGAATTGCAGTGGTCTAAAGATATTCCTCACTCATTTCTATTACTGACTAGACCCAAGAACTTGCTGTATTACAACTAAAACTAGCAATTTAAAGGTGCTGTACCTGATCTGATTTTTACTGTTAAAAATGTGAAAAACATAACTACTTGATTTTAAATGGTTTCCAGTGGTACAAAGTTATTCCTCACTCTTTTCTATTACCGACTAGCCCCAAAAACTCACTGTATTACAACAAAAATCTGCATTTAAAAATATGTTATACCAGATTTTTACTGTTAAAAATGTGAAAAACTTATATTTTTTACCAATTTTAAATGAACTGCAGTGGCCAAAGATATTCCCCACTTACCTTTTTACCCAATTATTCACTGCAATGGAGGTTATAAATACAAGGTTTTCATAACTTTCAGAGGCCAGTGTGGAGTTTTGGTGGCACAGTAAAAGTAACAACTAGCATGCTGACACTTACTTCCTGATTACTGAAATAAATAAAATGCTTTACAATTAGATGCAGACAATAGGCAGCAGACAGTTTGACATCAAGAGCTGCTTGTACAATATACCTGGACTAGGGCAAGACACATTTTGCTCAGATACATGGGGGAAAAATCAGGTACTATGTTCACACTGTTACATTCTATATGTGTATGAAATAATCTTGGCCTATAACATGTTGTGCTGTCATCTGAAACCCAGCAGTTGTAGGGGAGCGCTGAGAAGGGGGGGATGGTGCGTTCGTTCCGAGAAGAACTAGGGCAAGTGCGCTCTGTTGAAGTTGATACATTTCACCGGGCGAATTAATCCCATAGCAAACAATATATAATGTAAAAGCCTTTCCTTAAACAGTCCACAGGAGCGACTCTAATGTGAGGATACAGGTCGGGAGTTACTCAAGCATGTGTCCGAGCTCGTCTCCCTGTTTATGCATGCAGGGGGGGCTCGCGCTCCGCTCTCACAAGCCTTAGATCATCGCGAATGATTTTCTGATGATTTATGAATGCGCGTGTGTGCCCATGTGCAGCTGAAATGCCCTGTTGAGCTGCTTTTGAGGCGCAGCATGAATGTTAAACGTATGCAGTAATATGCTCATTTAGCGCCGGCCTATGCTATAGACTGGATTTAGACACACATAGACTGCGGGGGTTCAAATAATGGATTAGGCGCAGGTTGGTTTGGACAGGCCACTGTATAGAATATTTAAATTACTGCATGATTCAGAGTATTCAAAGTACTCCATGATGCAAAGTATTTTAATATCAAGATTAGCTAAAGGCAGTGAGAGCGAATCCACTCAAACGTATTTATTCGTTCTTTTTTTATTGTACGGCTCCGTAAAATATAGGCACATAGCACTCACCGGGAAAGGGTCAGCTTGAGGACAACGGATTTAAAGCTGCCTTCTGAAGTAAAATTGGTCGACCCAGCTCTGTTTTATTCTCAACGATCACCACTAGATGCTATCTGTGTTACTGCTGTCTGGCGTAGGAATGTAACGATATCCAAATTTCTCGATACGATATTGTCACGATGTGCATCTCACGGTACGATATTAATTCCAATGTTTGTGGAGGTTAATCAAATAGTGAATTAAAAGCCTATGGGAAAAGCTTTTGCTGCTGTTCTAATATGAAGAATTAAGATTTAAAAGTGTTCAATAACGTATTTCTTCATGTAGTTTGCCCTGACAGCACCAAAGGATCATGTTGTTTATGTAGTTTTTTGGGGTTTTTTTAGCTGTTGCTGCGCCAAAACAATGTGATTGGATATATTGTGATGGCCCACGATATTATTGTGAGACTTTTGATGATATGATATCGCGATATTTCGGTTATTGTTACATCCCTGACCTGACAGAAGATGGCAGATCTACTGGTAAAAAAGCGATAAAGTTGTTTTTGTTGTTGTTTTTTTATATGTTAAAAGCATATATGTTGCCAAAATATTAAAAACAGAGCCAGGTTTTCATAGGGAAACTGTCTTCAGGTCACGTCCGCCAAATTGCAAGGCTGGTTTACCACACGGAGACGGCAGAGAAAGATGACGTATACTTCAATCTCTCGGAAAATACGTAACCATCACAGGGACAACGGCACTTAATACGGTGCAAATGTCACTGCTTTGAAGCTACAGAAGTGTACACAATCTGAATTCAGAATTTTGCCTTTTGAGGCATTCTGAAATGACTCAAAAAGCAAAATTCTTCTACTTCAGGACACCATTTATTACTAGTTTTATAGTTTTTGAAAAAGCAGCTTTTTTAGTAAATAAATAAATTGGAATATATATTTTCTTATACTTTTTAGGCTACGTTTATATGATGATGGTCTGAACAGAAGACACAAAAGTGGTGTCGCGTCTTCACTTTTTATTCCGCGATTAGACGAGTGTTTTTGGGAGTAAATCTGTGTGCATACGGTGACGTAAAAGTGTTCATGCCAAGTTTCTGTGTACTGTATGTATGTGACGTAAACGTGTACACGACGTGAGCAGATCTGACCAGAGTTTTGCATCTTGGGCAGTGTAGACGGAAATGCTACGACGGAGCATAGTCAACTTTTCCACTCTGGAGGGTGGTTTCAGATTTTTGCGTTTTTAAGCCCCAAAATCGCCATCACCATCTACCACTTCCAATAAAATATTTAGTCGTTTTTACCACCAAGCATTCTCGTGTAAACAGGCCCTCAGAGGCAGTTGACAGCTGTTCCTCTTTCATGGTTCAACACCAGATTGAGGACAGGGACTAAGTGGGCAGGGCTGACAATTCACTCTGAAACATCAATCACGGTTCGTTTTCAGGGGCTTAAAATAAAAATATGAAGAAATCCATAATACAATCACTATCAAAGGCAGTCAGAGTGTTGAAAGAGCCGTTTTTGGAATTCCACATGATAAAATACCATCCATCCAATCTTTATACATCAGAGTAAAGGTCACGCTCTTAAATTCTGAGAGACAACCAGTTGGTGAAAATGGCAGGTGTTCCCGGCTGACAACACTGATTCTGACAAAGGCACGGAAGTTGTCAGAAAGTCAATGACACAAATGAGCTATGTAGCGAAATGTCATTTGTCAACTGCGTCCAATTTAAAGGCGCATTATGGAACACTCTTCTGCTGCCTGCTTGTGTCCATGGAAACGCTCTTAGTTTGCCTGGAATGGTCCACAGTACAGCGTTATAGGTGCAATGTGTAGTTTTTCTGGTGGAGGGTCAGTCACCTGCTTGTCTTTGAAAGTTCCAAAGGCATTGCAAGTATTTATCTTTACGGAGACAGCAGGGCTAAGTTACATGTCAGATCTGTGGAGAGGCGAGCCAACCCGTAGTAAGAATGCAAGGTTTTAGGTCAGTAAAAACCCATGTTATTAAGAAAACGTAAGATGGGGTCCGTTTAATGCCAATGCTGGGACATTCCTAGCCTGATTCATCAGCCAGTTTTTAAAGATATCGTACGTCGCGGCATGGGCTATTTCATTTGGAACACATCCAGCGGCCCGAGGATGGCTTTAACAGGGGTAATGGAGGGAGGGGTTGACACGACAGAATGGTAAAGAGTCCAGTTCTCTCACAGGATTTGAATTCGTTCACTCGATGGTAGGGGGTACTTTTTTTATTTAACCAATCGCTGCTATTTGGTCGTGATGTTTGTAATGCGCCGCTAACGGGGCTAACTGGTATATTAAGCTTTTCCCAAATCCTGTAGGAAGAAGGGCAATAACGTCTTTCCTCTTGATAAAATTCACCAAACATTCTCTTTGTTCCGGCTTTAAATCCTCGATCTCGAGAATTGTTGTCAACACAAAATGTCTGGCTCTTCGGTGATTGTCTGGTGCCCAAACTCGCACTTCCGTCTAGTGAATTCTGATTCTTGACCTAGTCGCTGGAGAGAAATGAAATTGAGCGGAGACACTAGGTGGCGCCAGCCTGTCTACAACATTCCAGACGAAACTATCGAAACATCTCCATGGTGACAAGCAGACTAGACTAAAAAAGTTGTGAGAGGGGCCAACTCTCCATAAACCTGAACTGTAACTACCTGCTTGTACCACCGTGTGTCTCAGTGAAGATAAAGGTTTAATGTTGTTTTATTTATTTGAGTTGTTGTATTTAATTGACCTCCATTAGCTATCAGTTGTTCTTCCTGGAGACCTATGTATGTTTTTTTGGGGTCGATGTCATACTGTGGAATATTCCAAGCAAAGCAATCTCTAAGGAGACAAGTAACTGATGAGATAAAGTTAAAGTTAGTGCTTTAAAATTTGGAATAAAACTTGTATAAAACTTGAATCCACCCACTCAGTACCTTGACATCTTAATTTCGTTGAGGCTCCGATATCCAGTCAGTAAAAATCTGCTTGGAAAGTGGAGCACGTGCACCGTTTTCCCTGTTTTCCCTATCTGATGACACTCTCACCTTGTACGTTTACAGGGTTAGCTGGGGACTTCAAGCCTGGCTGCGCTGTCAATAAAGAACTGCCATCGATTACGCTCGCCATTGATTTCTACATCATTGGCTTTAGCGCCGCCAGCTTCCTCACTGATGGGTCTGACAATACAACAAGATGTCTGTCAATGGCGACTTTCTTATTCAGATAAATCTAGTGATCAAACACACATCTGGAACATGGGGTTTAAGTGCAGATACTTACTCCTCTTAGTTCCAACTAACGATAAATCAAATCTAATTCCTGTGACGATCTACTGTTTTGGTTAAATCGAGATATATTGGGATTCGCTCATTTTCTCTGGAATGCAGCTCAATGCTCAAAGACACTTCACCCGCCCATCTCTCTTGTTGGTCAGCCAGAGTGAGTGATAGGTGGTTTTAACCAATTACAATCAAGTGGGGACTTTCACAAGAAGCAGATGACTTTTCACCTCTTCAAGGCGATATAAAAGATCCAAAGTCGTGACTCATGATAAAATTTAAATTGTGATCTGGAAAGAAGCAGTAATTGTAGGAGTAGTAGTTGCCAACACTATGTAGAAGGTCTTTGGTTCAACTCCTGCGCCATGCCTGACTTTTCTGAGAATTGGGACAGGGTTGTTTTGGATTTCTCTAAATTTCTATCTTATCTTTTGGCCACCCCAAGTCAGCAACGGTCACGACCAAGGCCAGGCTGGAGTCAAATCGTCTTGAGACTATAACAGAGAGAGCCTGGCCCCTCCCGAACCCCTCTCAAACCCCTCGCAGCTTTGCACCCCTGGACTCTTGGGTGGGTCCGTTTTATCCAGTGCTTTTTAGCCGTGGATCCAGATGGCTGCCTGCCTACGTTGGGTTAACTCCACACCCCTCCCTTACCCTGTTGTTTGTACTGTGGTTTTGACTATGTGCTGATGTGCAGAGGTGTTGTTTTTTTGTACACTCCTCCAAACCATGCACTGATATCGGAGCATGGGGAGGTTCTCTCTTTTTTTATTCTCCTCCCTTTATCCTCATCTTATACTACCTTGTTTATTCCTATCTGCTACCTGTCTCCCGGTCCGGTCCACACTGTCATCCCAATGTATTATACTGTATGTTTGTAAAATACGAACGGGGGTAGAGGTCCAATTTCGATTCCTTTGTATGTACATGTGAAGAAAATCGACAAATAAAGGCCTTTATTCATGATTCGTTCATTTATTTATTCAATTGTGGGTCCCTTATTCAACCAAAAACACATTAAATCGGGAAATCCAGCAACTGTAAGTCCTCTTGGTCTGAGTATGGAGTGAACGATTAAAGCGTCTTTGTGACATATGTCTGTGAAAAGCGCTATATAAATAAAAACGTACTTACTTACACTTGACCATCAACCTACCTAACTCAATATATGGGCAAAGAATTCCGTCATTCCAGTCTTTTGTGTGATATATTTGTCTTTCTTGAAATATATCTTCATAAGTGATAACGCTGCCATGTTTAATTCAACTGAGGAGGGACAATATCTTACTTTGATTGTTTAATGCGATTGTCAGTCAAGCCCATTGGAATGCAGGAGAAGCAGACAAGAATCTATCCTTGTATAGAAAATGAAATTGAATGAGTTTGTCCTAGCCAGGATATTAGCATTAAGCATAGTTTTAAGCGTTACTGATACATTTGAAAGCGGCAGAAGCAAGCGGAGGTGTGCATATACAGCAAAACAAACACCATACAAATTACAGCCTATACGACAATCCATATAATCCAGACGAGCTCCGTTTATGACTTGCAAACATTTATCTTACACCCCCCCCAAAGACAAAGTGCCCGAGCTGCACTCCGGTGAGCTGCCCTGTCCCCTCCCCCCGCCCATTTCCAGCGCAGTGTCATTACTACCCATCTACAGTAATACATTAAGTAAGGCCGCGGCTAGCCAGGAGTTAAAAGCTCATTTGGTGAAATAGACAAAAAGTGGAGCGAGCCAAACGCGGATCGATGGGGCTAATGTGATTTAATAAGAAGCGCTCTTTACTCGGGCCCCGCTGCTGAGGCTTGATAGATATCGTACGTCGCAGCATGGGCAATTTCATTTGGAACACATTCAGCGGCCCGGGATGGCTATAACAGGGGTAATGGAGGGAGGGGTTGACACGACAGGATGGTAAAGAGTCCAAGTGTACAGAGATGCTACAGAGACGGAGGCAACAAGTGTGGATGGCCATGTATCATAGTCAGAAAGTTGAGTTTGGGTCAATAAAGAATAAGAGTTTGGTAAACAAGTATTTTCAACAACAAGTCTGAGCCATTCCATAGATAAACTGAGCTGAAGTGATTGGCTAGTGTCACCGTTCGACCGTTTTTAACTCAATTTCGTTCCAAAAGAAAAGGCTTTTTACACTTAGGCCCGTCACAATCATTACTCTAACAAGTTATCGCTCAATATTTGTTAGATTAAGACGTTTTTAGGCTCAATACGCCACTCGCATGGTTCCGTGGTAATAGAAAGCTAAAACCATAATTTATTTCATTTCATAGATGAGTTTTATGCGAGAATGTGGAGTATTATAGTCAAAAGAACAACATTTCCATGGAAAAAACAATAAAGAGGCCCTTCTCCAGGCGAAGTAAGAGTCTGGTCTGTGGAGATCCAAACCTGCTCAGACATTTTTAAAGCTCCTGTATTAGGTTAAATTGATTCTTGTGAGCTGTAAGGAATGTTATAAAGCTGTTACTGCCTCAAAACATACCTGGAGTAGAGCCCGACGCAAAACAATGCAACGCAGGACATATTTTTAATTCTCATTGCGGGCACGGTAGGGATAAACTGCAGTCCTGCAAACTAAATATGAGTGTAAAGTAAAATATACAAATGATTAATGTATGCCTATCATATATAATTTGTGCTGAATATTTTATTTGACATTAAAAACATTTTAAGCAGCCTAAACTTGCGTATGTGGTAAAATCTCTCGCACATTTAGACAATTCCTTTCCGCTTCTTCGTGTTTGATAGAGCTTAAGAAAGCGAACATCCCAACCCTGCAGGATTTGCGGGCGGGAGCAGGACAAAATATCGCAGAATCGGGCGGGAGTGGGACTGAAAATTACAATTCTTTGTGGGCGTAGGCGGGAGCAGGACTGAAAATTCTGTCCCACGCAGCCTTTTACCTGGAGTTATGTTTTGTTTAATTCACACATGTTTGACTAATCAGTCTGTCTACATCTCCAAAGCTCAAAAAGGTCTGTTCCACCTTGTGATGTCATGCAGTTGTAGTTTTGAAGTTATAGACTAAACAGCTGTCTTCTACCTTTTGTTTAGTAGATTCCAGAGCTGAAATTATGCAAATGATTCTAGTGAAGGTGTATGGAGGTGTATCACATAATATCACAAGCTAGAATAAACCTTTCCATGCATTTTTATAGTTCTGATAGACTAAAAATTACACCAGAAAGGTCCAACTTTATTCTATTCATGCTTCTGAAGTGTTTATACTCACCAAAATATTGACTTTTTAACAACCACCACAGAATAAAGTAACAACTTAACAAAATGAGTTGTTATAAACATAGAGTGACAGTTTACCTACGAATCAGACTGGTCAGTTTAAGCCCCAGTCCCGTCAGTATAAAGTGTTGTTGTGTCCTTGGCTTGACATGCCTCGTCTCCGGTGTGTGTACGCTCTGATGTATGAATGTGTTTGGAAGGGCACTTGATGTAAAGTGCTTTCAGAGCCCAGAGTAAAGTGCCACTTTATAAACGTAATCATTTTGCACTTTGCCTAACAACCAATTGGTCAAAAATACATGTAAAAATGCCTCAACAAAATGAAAAAAGGCTCCAGGCTAAAAGCTAGAGTTATTTTTACTTATTTTTTCAGAATATAGTCAACCAATAATATAGACCCTTCCAGTATTGACAGGTTTGGGATTGTTGTGCGCACAGCCTGGTACTGATGCAAACCTTCTGTCCCATTTATTTTAATGAGGTAGCAAAACAAAACCAAGAATTTTGTTGTTGGTAGACAGAGAGGGCAGACAAATAGTTGTATGTTCGTTATATTTGGCAACAAATAATAACAATATCCAACTTCAACTTTCTAAAGTTCACAAACTGATGCAAGATTTGTGGTGGTTGATGGACTAAAACAAAAACAACAATCACCAATGTCAAAGCTTTTTCGCACACTGTGGTTTTAGTGCAATGTGGCCAGTGTAATACATTTTAAGAAATATAAATTACATGGTTGTTAGCTTTCAGTTAATTTCAGTGCTAATAGCTACTTCAAAAAACTTCAAAGCACTTCCACATGCGCTAATGTTTTCTGACAAGGCTCTAGAGTCGCTCATGTGTGTCTGAGTGGTTTAAAACAGCCTTGGTTTTTTCATACTTTGTCATGTTTGGAGGCCATCGCCAACTCTCTCATTGAAAATGCATTGAAATCAATGTATGGAACAGAACCAGCCTTTAAAATGCAAGCGCTCTGTCTATACTATGTACAATTGAAATGAATAAAATAAAATGAAATGTGTGTTTGCTCCACTATATAAAACCAAATTTGAGGAATGTGGTGTTAAAGATGCACTATAACTATTCGTTTGGGGGCCCGTCACCTTTTTGTTTCTATGGAGATGTCATTGCTCTGCTTCAAATGTTCCACAATATGACTTTAAACAGATGTGCAGGTGGTTTTATTACTCAAAATCTCACTCAAGATTAGGCCTGTAACGATAATCAATAAATCGATTAATCGTACGATAACTTTTAACGAGCTCGATAACTTTTCCAGCCACGATAAATTCTATTTGCTGCTTGTTTGTTTTCCTCGTTCTCTCTCGCTCTCTTCTCGCTCTCAGAGAGACTGAATGTTAGAAGCTTCTATCGCTCTCTCATGATTCCTTTCGTTTAACAAGCGTAATGACACTTGAACCAAATGCGCGCGTTGTCTGAGTGCAGAAACACAAGCGCCGCTGTCAGAACCAAAACAGTTCATCGCGGAGTGACAAAACAAGTCACGATGCCGAATCAACACGAGTGAACGGGACACGTCTCAACAGCCACATGCGTCAAATGCAGCGAGCGCACAAATGACGAGAAGAAATGTCTCAAACCCCAACAGCCGACATAAACCCAAGGCGACAGAACTAGCCTAGCGCCCGAAAGAACCCGAAATCCTGAAACCGAACCGACACGACGACAGACAAGACAAAGGCTCTCTCATAGAGAAACAGCATCCTGTGTCGCGGGTTAATATGAACACTTCAAGACCAAAATGACGAGGCCACAGCAGCAGCCACAGAGATAGGAGACACAATATTCCAATGTAAGTCAATCACTAAAATAACTTTTAAGGACAATTTTGTTACAGAGTTTAAAATGTCAATATTATCGTTTATTGCAATAAATTCTTGGTAAATTAATCGTCCTGCAAAATTTGTTATTGTTACAGGCCTACTCAAAATCTGTAACTGGGCCTGGTTTGGTCTCCATGATGATAAAAAGTTTAATGCCGTACTGTAAAACATTTCAGACAAAACAATAACATCTCATGGGGAAAAGCAGGTGACGGACCCTCCACCAGAAAAGTCACACAATGCACCTTTCAAAGAGTAACGTGAAGCTGTGTGAACTTTAAAAACAGTGGAGTTGTGTGCTGTTCTCATTTCTCAAAACTTCAAAAACCCAGCGTGTTATAAATGACCATCAAGAAGCCACAAACTGAGCAACATTCCAGCATCCAAAAGAACATTCCAGCCTACTTTCCTCTCCACTCTCGTATGACTTAACCCACCCCGGGCTTTGGCGCACTTGAGGACTTCAATAAATTGACATGTTAGCGCGCCTAAACCCCGCACTTACGTCAATAAAAAATGTCAGCTCCTGCAGGGAACCGAAATAATTGAGCCGCCTGTATATGGTGCTTATACGGCAGCCACTAGCAAGCGTCTCAGGCCTGGCACGCACAACTCGCTCGAGCAATTAAGTTACAAAGAGGAGAAAAAGAACAGGAGGGGGGGTAGATCGAAAGGATTGATGCCGAGCCTGTTAAAGAGCCGGTGCTTCTTCGGTGAGGGGTAATGGAATCTGCCCTCGTTGTCCTGGAGGGAGGGGCCGCGGCGGGGGGTGTGTTAGGACATGTGACTCTCAGCGGTGGAGTCTGTGCGTGTTCTAATAGAGAGAGAAGTCGCCCGGTGAATAATTCAACAATGGAGATATGGCGATAATGAGGGAGTCAGCAGAAAGGAGACGCGAGGCTGTGTCGGTGCCGTGTGCGGAGCGGGAGGGGGGGGACGCGGGAGGTGTCACCTACGCGCCAATATTGTGATGGTTTCATGTGGATATTGATGCACATATCGGTACGGCCGTAAATATGACAATAAAAGCATACCGGAGCTTTACTACGTGACGAAAAGGCAATAGAAAAAATATTAAAGGTCCTATTTTACACAATATTGACTCCTGCGAGATTTAAACCATGTTAGAAGGTTTTTACCTCCTCAAAAACAAACCTGGAGTTGTGTTTTGTTTCATTCACACATGAGTAACAGTGTTGGGAAGGTTACTTTTAAAATGTATTCCCCTACAGATTACATACCTCAGAATGTAGTTTGTAACGGAATCCATTAAGTTACTTAAGGTGAGTAAAGTAATCTGAATACTTTGGATTACTTGATTTGCTGTAGAGGAGCAAAGGTGAGGAAGTCGTAACATAAGATGTTTTGTCTGATAAAAGAAAATGAAAAGCTCAGACTTTACTTAACCATATTATTATTGATAGAAGAGGAGTTCTGTTTTTTTTCCTGGTTTTAGTCCTGGTTTAGTCCTGGGTTAGTCCTGGTTTAGTTCTGGTTTAGTCCTGGTTTAGTCCCCTTTTAGTCCCCTTTTAGTCCTAGTTTAGTCCTGATTTTAATCATGGTTTAGTCCCGGTTTAGTCCTGGTTTTAGTCCTGGTTTAGTCCTGGTTTTAGTCCTGGTTTAGATCTAGTTTAGACCTGGTTTTAGTCCTGGTTTAGTCCTAGTTTAGACCTAGTTTAGTTTCCGGCAATGAGTGGAATTACCAAAAATAAATAAATAAAAAAGGGGGGGATATAGCCCAAAATGTGAAAACAGGAAAATACCACCGTGTAATCCATTTATTTTAACAAAGTAACTGTAATCCAATTACCACTCACTGAAACAGTAACTAACTGAATACAGTTACTCATAATTTGTACTCTGATTACGTAACTCTGGTACATGTAATCTGTTACTCCCCAACACTGCTGAGTAACCCTGCATGTTCAAAATGCTCTGTTCCACCTTGTGATGTCATGAGGTGGAAGTTTTCAAGATGCTTCTCTTACCTTTTGTTTAGAAAAGACTGACAAAGTTATTCAAATGATTCTAGTGAAGGTGTATGAAAAACACACTGGAACATGTCATGACAAGATGGAACAGAGCGTTTTTCTGTCTGAGAAAAACTTCATCTTAAATTTGTCAGGTTTGTGTGACTATTGTATTTCAATATTTTACTTTTTCTTGAACATATAAATGTGTATAACTAAGCCTCATTTATCACCAGGCTCTTGCTATTTTTGCTTCTTATTTTGAATTTATTATTACCATTTATATTGCTGCTCTCTGTTATTATAGGCCTATTATATTGTGATGTGTGAGCTACTGTGTCCAAATAATTTCCCTTGTGGATCAATAAAGTCAAAGAAATGAAGCAAAATGCAACTGATGAGGAAACATTATAACATAGATCAGAAAATAGCGTAATATGGTCCGTGTAAAGGTCCATGCATTATTTAGGCTTTTGGAACGGCTTCGAATGTATATGAAAACATTCGGTTTGTAATTAAGGTCTGAATTCTGGGCATTCGAAGCGCCGTGGTTGCCAGCAGACGTCGTGAGGACTTGCCATGTGCTGCGCCAAACGTATGTTTTTAATGAAGAAATCATCGGCGACGTTATGAGTTCATTTAGCATGTTAGTATAACGTTATGTTCTGGATTCTATTTGGGCAATTTTGTATCAGCAGCTCAGTCATATAAACAAACATGAATGTGATCGTATTCAGGTGGAAGCCTAAATACTCACGTGAGGATGAAAGATTAAAAAAATAAAATTAAAAACATTACTTTGACTAGATAAGACAATTTGGAATACATGTTTTGCCCAAGGATACAACAAAAGTATGTACCGTATTTTTCAGACTATAAGGCGCACTTAAAATCCTTTAATTTTCTCAAAAATTGACAGTGCACCTTATGTATTAATTCTGGTCGTGTTTACTGACCTTGAACCGGTTTTATATGGAATACGGTGCTCAAAATCTGTCAAATTGTTTTACTTTGGTAAACTACAAAGCTGCACCGCTTGATGAATTGTCGGAGCTTCACGGCTATTGTCGTCAGGAGCCTCGCAGAGTAAGTTTGACAGAAGCTGAACCGCATCAAAGCACAAGAAGCAAACTGTTTTTCCAGCGCTTATAGTTTATGCAAATTAACCATGTGGCTTTAAGATTCGTTTCTGTAAAACGTAAACAAATGTGCGCAAAGCTGCATTAAACACATTATTACTCAATGTATATTTGAGTTGTCCTTGTAGAAAAACAGGCAGGCAAAACCGGGGGAATTACGCCACGATCTGCCAATGGATCGTGGATGCCTCAGTCTCAAGTATCATCCATTAGTTTTGCTTAATGCGTCTTATAATCTGGTGCACCTTCGGTATGAAAATAGACGAGAGAATTCAACATTATTGATATTGCGCTTTGTATCTGGTGCGTCTTATAGTCCGAAAAATACAGTACTCTGATGAGGTTTGAACTTCCTACCTTATAGTTGGTGGGCAAAACTCACTCAACCTTTATATGTTATTTTTCATAAATAGATAAACTTCGTTATTCTCGAACGAAATGCAGTTTTTCATTGCAAATACACACTGAAACTGACAATCAGCTTTAACACAAACTCGCCTGACCAATTAGCCTGTATTCCTCCTTATGTGCGTTGTTTATTTCTGGCTATAAAGTTCTTCTCTGCTGCACGGGGAGGCTGACGGGAAGCTGAACGGAGAGCGAGCGCACACCTCCACACCAGCAGAGGTACGTGTGTTTCCCGCTGTGCCCGTAATGGTGTGTGTGAGGCGGGCAGATGGTGTCGTTAGCTCCCCGGGATATTGGCCTATAGCTCGTGTCTGCTCCATACATCATCACCTCAGCTCTCTTTACCGCTAACGCAACAGGAAAATTATAAATACAAGAAACGTGATTATGTACTCATATTTAGAAGGTCTGATATTACACAAAATTTACTCTTGTGAGCTTTAAGTCGTTTTTTAATGTTATCTCATCAAAAACAGACCTGGAGTTGGGTTTTGTTTGATTCACACATGTTTAAGTGATCCTTTTTTATTAGTCCGTCTATATTTCCAAACCTCAAAATGCTCTGTTGCACGTTGTGATGTGCATTTACCTTTTGTTCAGTAAATATTGGCTGAAATTATCCAAATGATTCTAGCCTAAATATTGAAGGCTGTTACAAATAAGAAAGTGTCGTGAGTATACCACATGCAATTATTGAATGCTGAAATCATATATTTGTTTAAATGTTGTTAATGAAGTCACGCAATTAATGCTTAACTATTGAAATCTGATATATGTGTTTAAAGAAACTGCTGTGTAGGTTGTGTCTTTTTAAGGAAATTCTGTACAGAGCAGCTGACAAGGGGACATCCTGGCTGGCACCAAACCTAAATAGATCCGGTCATTCCCATAAACGGAGAGGCTTCGGGGAGGACCCAAGGCGTGAACCTCATCAACATATCATTTGCATATTTCTGTGAATGTGTATATACTGGGTTAAAGGTTGTATAGAGGATTTTTTTAAGGGAAGAGAAATACAGCGACAGTCCTTGTGCGCATTCAGAATTACTGTTGAAGTTTCCTGTCTAGAAGTAATTCAGCGACCGACGCGTCAGTTTTTAGACCCTTCGTCTGCTTCGGTCGCGCGCCATCGCTGGACGAGATCTCCAAGAATCACCACAGTTTGGCTTTGCTACTTTTCCACTTCTCTTCTTCTTTCAGCGACCTCAAAAACTGGACTTTCTTTTGCGGCGAAATGGTCGTGGATTCTCGTCCGCCCTCGCGACAAAATTTGTGCGAAATGCGAGGAAGCGACAGTTCGAAAAAGCCTCTAAGAACCGCTGCGTAAACCACGTAATCCCCACGCTCCGACGAGTCAGTTATACTAGGGAGTTTGATTGACAATCTAACAGCCAATAGAAAATGAGGGAGCCTCGTTATCTATTGGCTGATGTTTATCTGGCCTCACTACGTCCACAGTTGATAGATTTTCGTTCTTTTTTTTTTGGTCATCATAATTACAAGGCTGCTGCGTCTCTGTAATGGTATTTTAATCTTTCACTGACAATTTGAAACTAAAAAAAAAATCCTCCATTCAACCTTTAAGGGACAGATGCCTGAAACTAAGTCCTGTGTAGAATAGGCCATCAGGGATAGTGGTTTGACCCAGAGCTCTGTATTAGAATTGTATTGGACAGGGAATAAATTCTTTTTACTTTTAATCGATCGATTCCAGTTGATTCCAGGTGATTTTTGATAGAACACGCCTAACAATATGCAGAATTTGTAAGCGAAACGTGTGAATGAAACAAAACAACATTCCAGGTACGTTTTTGATGAGAAAATATTAAAACAGATCAGAAAACAGCGTAATAGAGACCCTTTAGAAAACACGTTTTAAGAAGCATTCTGAAGAACTTACGCAGGATCCCAAACTATGTAAAAACAAGTGTTAAGATTTTGATAGAAAAGTTATAAATAGTTAAAAATAAAGTCTGAAACAGGTATATAGAGCATTGTAATTGCCAAAAAAGATTGCACGAATAGAGATAAAACGTAGTCATATCAAAAGAGGCAGTGGTGATAATGTAATCTTCACACTTTCCCAAAACCGACACATCTAAAGAATTCAACTGAGACTTCTCCTCATCTTTTTATATATATATAGTTTGTATTATCACAAAAAATTCTAAAACGAGAGCAAAAGTAGATTTATATAACACTATGTCACAATAAAACTCTAAAAACTGTGGGAAAAGTCACTATTGGTAATTGTAGTTAAATCGTGAAACTAAAACTATTAAAGGATTTGTACGTCATTGGAGAAATTGGTCAGTTTACCTACAAACATAAGGCTGAGAATGTTTTTTTTTTTTCTTTTTGTGTAACATTAGTGGAGGGAACACCACCTGTTTGTGTTCAGGGAAATGTTCTTGCTTTTTCACAGTATGGCATCAGTCTTTTCTAACTTCAGGGAGATGAGCCTTCTTACAGTAACAATACATGTTTTTGAGACTTTTTTTTTTTTTGATTGATTGATTGAAGTCACAGGTGTATTCTGACATTATTTCACAGACAGTCATATTTAACATACACAGACCAAAAAGGTGTCGGCTGAAGCTTGAGCTTATTCTGCCTTTACCCTTTATTCCTTTGTCAGAGCGTCATTTTGGCACCAGTTCATCTTCATAAATACAGCGAGTGGAAACAAACAAATCTGTAACAGTACAACAAAGTACTACAGCACAAACTAAGCATCATAATTCATGTATCTGCCCAGAGTTAAACATTTAAACGTCTTTATAAAATGCAAAAGAGTGATGCAAAGTTTTAGGTTTTCTGTTCAGTTGTTCCAGAGCTCCACCTCTTTAATAGATTTACAAAATTTCACGTTTGTTCTGATTTTCTTTTTGGTAAACATGGCCGTACCTCTGAGATCATATTGGTTATTTCAGATTTTGTACATATTTTGTAATGATTTTGACAAGAGATTGTTGTTTACTTTGAAATTGTACAGGTTTAGTCGATCTTTACGCTTTGAAAATCAGGTTTATAAATAATCAATTGGTTGGTTCATTATAAGTTGATTTTTTGTTTGTTTTTTGGAGCAATTAAATACCTATAAACGGACTAAACTTAAGATAGATCAGCTTAATGCCGTACTGTGAAACCTAACAGGTAAAGAAATAACATGGAGGCACCCAGGTGATGGACTTTCCACCAGAAAAGTTCTAGTTTTTGCCTTGATTGAAGAAGGTTATCTGTTCAATAGTCACTTAAGACACTATCTGGTATAAAACTCCGTCTGTTCAAAGATACTGACGATTTTCTGGCTCAAGATCTTACTTTTAGAATACGTTTTTGTTCTGTTTAGTGTGGTTACGATTTGCTTTGGGTTGCATAAGACTCCACTTAAGCTGTTGTAGCAGGCCCGGGTGACACATCGCTAATAAAATGTTCCTCGAAAAACGGTAAGAGCTTGTTATTTTTTACCTCACCAGCGCTGCATGTTGTTAAAGTATTGGAAAAAAACTGCGCCGGCATCACATGTTTATACGGACTAGGCTCGGGACAGGTTAAAAATCACAATTATTTTGGTGTTGACATGAACAGCAATGGCTCCCAAGTCCAGTCATTGTATGCAATAGCTACCTAAAGCTCCAAAGTTCCAATCCGATGGGCTGAATAAACAGTTTTCTCTAGATAATCCTACCTATCGACCACTGGATTACGCCGGCTCTGTGCGTCTTGTTTTATTGATATACGGGATTCATCGAAAAACATGGAGTATTGATGCTCGCCCAATTGACCGGTGTTTCCAATATTCATTCTTAAACCCTGGAATACCTCGCAACATTTGGAATTGTTTCACAAGAACGAAGATCTTACGAAAGCTAAACAAAATTGAATAGAACTTGGGTTTAATCCTGCCTTAAAGCATGGATGCATTTTCTCATATTTCGCAACATGAAAAAGAATAATAATAGTACAAGTATGAGTGACTAAAGTACTTGTGAAAGTGCTAAAGAAGTTATACAAAGTGAAGTTTTAGATAGGTAGATTTGCAGTTTTATCTTCTTTTTCAATCCTAATATTGATGAAACTGTAAATGCAATTGTACTATTACTACAAAAAACTACAACTACAAGTGCTACTGCTACTACAACCAGTCCTACTACTCGCCGAATTGACGAAAATATGCATCAGATATCCATTCCCAAACCCTGGAACACCTCGGAACATTTGGAATTGTTTTCGCAAGAACTAAGATCTTGCTAAATCTAAACAAAATTGAAAAGAAACTGGTCTTAATCCTACCTTAAAGTATGTAAGTTGGACGCATTTTGTCATACTTCGCAACATAAAAAAAGAATAATAGTACAAGTATGAGTAACTAAAGTACTTTGAAAGCGCAGGCTACCACCAAAGCGCACACATGACCTTGCAATGCTTAAGAAGTTATACAAAGTGAAGTTTTAGATAGGTAGATTTGCAGTTTTATCTTCTTTTTCAATCCTAATATTGATGAAACTGTAAGTGCAATTGTACTATTACTACAAAAACTACAACTACAAGTGCTACTGCTACTACAACCCAACTACTACCTACAACCAGTCCTTCTACTCGCTACTTGACGAAAATATGCATCAGATATCCATTCCTAAACCCTGAAATACCTCGGAACATTTGGAATTGTTTTCGCAAGAACCAAGATCTTGCTAAATCTAAACAAAACTGAAAAGTATTTAGGCTTAATCCTGCCTTAAAGTATGTAACTTAGATGCATTTTCTCATACGTCGCAACATGAAAACAAATAATAATAGCACGAGTATGCGTGATTAAAGTACTTGAAATAAGCAGGTCACCAGCAAGGCGCACACATGATCTCACAATGCTTAAGAAGTTATACAAAGTGAACTTTTAGCAAGGTAGATTTGCAGTTTTAGCTTATTTTTAAATCCTAATATTGATTAAACTAAGTGCAATTGTACCATTACTACAAAAACTACTACTACAAGTGCTACTACTATAACCCCAATTACTACTATAACCAGTCCTACTAGTGGCTGAAATTATGAAAATATGGATCAGATATTCATTCCTAAACCCTGGAATACCTCGCAACATTTGGAATTGTTTTTCGCAAGAACCAAGATCTTGCTAAATCTAAACAAAACTGAAAAGTATTTAGGCTTAATCCTGCCTTAAAGTATGTAATTTAGATGCATTTTCTCATACGTCGCAACATGAAAACAAATAATAATAGCACGAGTATGCGTGATTAAAGTACTTGAAATAAGCAGGTCACCAGCAAGGCGCACACATGATCTCACAATGCTGAAGAAGCATTTACAAAATGAAGTTTTAACAAGGTAGATTTGCAGTTTTAGCTTCTTTTCTTCTTCAACTACAAGTGCTACTGCTACTAAAATCCCAACTACTACTACAACTAGTCCTTCTACCCCTCCTACATGCCGAATTGCGGAAAATATGCATCAGATATCCATTCCTAAACCCTGGAATACCTCGCAACATTTGGAATTGTTTTCGCAAGAACTAAGATCTTACGTAAGATAAACAAAAGTGAATAGAATCTGGTCTTAATCCTACCTTAAAGTATGTAAGTTGGATGCATTTTCTCATACTTTGCAACGAGAACCAATTCCTCCTCCAGCTAAGCGTGTACTTTCCAAATATGCTTATTTCCTCTTTAAGAAATAGGTCAGTGACTTTCTTAAAAAAAGAAAAATCTCTAATCCCCCAATTCTCAGTCCCATTACGGCACAACACTGGATGTACGACCGGCGAGTTACAATGAGTTGCGTCATGGTCAAAAAATAAATGAGCGATACTAAAATGCATTGTTACCAAAAGCCTTCACAGTTCCACGCAACATGAAAAAGAATAATAATAGTACGAGTACGAGTGACTAAAGTACTTGGAGAGTGCAGGCCACCACCAAGGCCCGCACATGATCCCGCAACGCTGAAGAAGTTATGCAAAGTGAAGATTTAGCCAAGGCAGAGATGTGCAGGTTTAGATTCTTTTTAAATACTAATACTGATCAAAGTGTAACTGTGACTGTACTAATACTGCAAATAGTAATACAACTGCGATTAGTACTTCAACTATTACTCTTTATCCTGCAATTACAACCAATACTGCGCCTACCACTACTCCAACTGCTACTCCAACTACTACTACTGCCCCCGTGTTACTACTACTACTACTACTACTGCCCCCGTGCTACTACTACTACTACTACTACTACTACTACTACTACTACTACTACTACTACTACTGCCCCCGTGTTACTACTACTACTACTACTACTACTACTACTACTACTACTACTACTACTACTACTACTGCCCCCGTGTTACTACTACTACTACTACTACTGCCCCCGTGTTACTACTACTACTACTCCCGTGTTACTACTACTACTACTACTACTTCTTCTACTACTACTTCTACTTCTACTTCTACTACTACTACTACTACTGCCTCCGTGTTACTACTACTACTGCCCCCGTGTTACTACTACTCCTACTACTACTACTGCCCCGTGTTACTACTACTACTACTACTACTACTACTACTACTACTACTACTACTACTACTACCTACCGTGTTACTGCTACTACTACTACTGCCCCCGTGTTACTACTACTACTACTACTACTACTGCCCCCGTGTTACTACTACTACTGCCCCCGTGTTACTACTACTACTACTCCCGTACTACTACTACTACTACTACTACCTCCGTGTTACTGCTACTACTACTATTGCCCCCGTGTTACTACTACTACTGCCCCCGTGTTACTACTACCCCCGTGTTACTGCTACTCCTACTACTGCCCCCGTATTACTGCTTACTCCTACTACTGCCCCGTATACTACTACTACTGCCCCCGTATTACTACTACTACTACTACTACTATACTACTACTACTACTACTACTACTACTACTACTACTACTACTACTACTACTACTACTACTACCTCCGTGTTACTGCTACTACTACTACTACTGCCCCCTGTTACTACTACTACTACTACTACTACTACTACTACTACTGCCCCCGTGTTACTACTACTGCTACTACTACCACTACTTCCCCCGTGTTACTATTACTACTACTACTACTGCCCCCGTGTTACTACTACTACTACTACTACTACTACTGCCCCCGTGTTACTACTACTACTACTACTACTGCCCCGTGTTACTACTACTACTACTACTACTGCCCCCGTGTTACTACTACTACTTACTACTACTGCCCCCGTGTTACTACTACTACTACTACTACTGCCCCCGTGTTACTACTACTACTACTGCCCCCGTGTTACTACTACTACTACTACTACTACTGCCCCCGTACTACTACTACTACTACTACTACTACTGCCCCGTGTTACTGCTACTCCTACTACTGCCCCGTGTTACTACTACTGCTACTACTACCACTACTTCCCCCGTGTTTACTATTACTACTACTACTACTGCCCCCGTGTTACTACTACTACTACTACTACTACTACTACTACTACTACTACTACTGCCCCCGTGTTACTACTACTGCTACTACTACCCACTACTTCCCCCGTGTTACTACTACTACTACTACTGCCCCCGTGTTACTACTACTGCTACTACTACTACTACTGCCCCCGTGTTACTACTACTACTACTACTACTGCCCCCGTGTTACTACTACTGCTACTACTACTACAACACTTTCTTCAGTTACTTCTAAAACTATTTCTTCAATTACTACAACTATTCCTACTACAACTATTACTCCAACCACCAGAACTACACCTAGAATTACTCCTGCTACTAGTACAACAGCTACTACTACTGCTTCTACCGCTACTACAACAATTACTCCAACCACCAGAACTACAATGACTGCTACAACTGCTACTCCTACTACTCCAAATACCCTTACAACAACTAATACTGCCCCCCTGCTACTACAGCTACTACTCCTCCTATTCCTACCACTACTACTATAGTTTCTTCAATTACTGCTACAACTATTACTCCAACCACCAGAACTACAACTGCAATTAATACTACCACACCTGCTACTCCTATACTCTTATAACTACTACTACTACTACTACTGCCCCTACTACTACTACTACTACTACTAGCCTACTCCTCCTTAAACTACTATTAGTACTTCTAACTAGTACTACTGCTACTCTAACTATGACTACTACAACTACTCCGACTACAATTACTTCTACTACTACCACAACTGCTACTCCTACTACTGCAAATCCTCTTACAACAACTACTAATACTGCCCCCTGCTACTACTACAACATCATCAGCTACTCCTACTGCTACTACAACAACAACAACTATTCCTACCAATACAATTACTCCTACTACTCCAAATCCTCTTACAACAACTACCCTGCTACTACTACTACAATTACTACTACTCCTAATGCACGTTCTTCAATTACTGCTACTACAACTACTACAGCTACTCCTACTACTCCACGTTCTTCACATTACTACAACTACCCCTACTACAACTATTACTCCAACCACCAGAACTACTACTACTACAACTGCTGCCACTATTACTACTACCCTACTCCTTCTTAAATTACTACTGCTGCTACAACCAGTACTACTGCTACTCTAACTACTACTACTCGTATTATTACTACTCCTACTTGTATTCTTGAACCAATCCATTACTGTCGCATCACATTTCTTTACTTTTTAGCTTACGTTGCTAAAAGAATCGCAATAACGAATGCTGGCAAAAACATAACCTCCTTGGCAGAAGAAACTGGGCATTTTGGACCCACATTAAGCCCGTTTAATGTTTCCAAAGCCAACGTCTAAGGACCAATTTTAGCACGAGAGCACAACAGCCACCACCAAAAGAGAGAGAGGAGAGAAAGAAGGGAGGATGACAGAAATGTGGCCAGAGAAAAGGAAGGATATGGAGTGAAGAGAGAGAGAGAGAAAAAAAGGGAGGCTGAGAGAGACACAGACAGAGTGAGACAGAAAGAGAGAGAAGAAAGAGGCAGAACGAAAGAGGGGCAAAGAGAGAAGTACAAGGGCAGAGAGAGTGGCGTAGAGGCAGAGATGGGAGAGGAAGATGGAGTGCGTAATCAGAGAGAGGGATAAAACAAGAGAGAGATGCATAATGAGAGAGAGAGGCAGTGAGACAGAGATAGAAGGGGGGAAGAGAAAGAGCACATAATGAGAGAGAAAGAGGAGCAGGGGGAGAAAGAGGGACATAATGAGAGAGAGAGAGACACATGAGATAGAGAAATAAAGGGGCAAAGTTAAAGAAAGAGGCAGAGGAGAGAGAAAAAAAGAGGGGCGCAGAGAGAGAGACATGAGAGCGAGCTGGAGAGAGAGAAACAGATGGAGAGAGACATGAGTAAGAGAGTGAAAGAGGGCAAAAGAGAGAGAGAGCTGGGGAGAGAGAAAAGGGTGAAGAGAGAGACATGAGAGAAAGAAAGAGAGAAGAGAGTGAAAAAGGGGCAAAGAGAGAGAGAGACATGAGAGAGAACTGGGGAGAGAGAAACAGGTGGAGAGAAACATGGAAGAGAGAGACAGAGAGAGAAAGAGGGGCAAAGAGAGACAGATATGAGAGAGAGCTGGGAGAAAGAAAGAAAGAGGGACGGAGAGAGAGACAGAGAGAAAAGAGGGCCAGAGAGAGAAACATAGGAAAGAGCTGGGGAGAGTGAAACAAGTGGAGAGAGACAAAGAGAAAAAGAGCTGGGGAGAGAGAAAGAGGGGCGAAGAGAGAAAGAGGCGTAGAGAGGGACATGAGACAGAGAGAGAGAGAAAGAAAGAGGGCCAAAGAGAAAGAGTTGGGGAGAGAGAAAGAGGGGTGAAGAGAGAGACATGAGAGAGGCACAGAGAGAAAAGAGGGGCAAAGAGAAAGAGAAATGAAAGAAAGCCGGGGAGAGAGAAAGAGGCAGAGAGAGAGAGAGAGAGAGAGAAAGAAGGAGAAAGAGAGAAAGAGCTGGGGAGAGAGAAAGAAGGGCGAAGAGCGAGACATAAGAGAAACAGAGAAAAAAAGAGGGGCAAAGAGAGAGACATGAGAGAGAGCTGAGGAGAGAGAAACTGGTGGAGAGAGACAGAGAGAGCGAGAAAGAGAAAGAGGGGTGAAGAAAGAAACGAGACAGACAGAAACAGCAGCAGAGAGAGAGACATGAGAGAGAGCTGGGGAGAGAGAAACAGGCGTAGAGACATGAGAGAGAGACAGAGAGAAAGAGGGCCGAGGAGAGAGAAAGAGGGGCAAAGAGAGAGACATAAGAGAGGGACAAAGAGAGAGAAACAGGAGCAAAGAGAGAGACATAAAGAGAGGACCAAAGAGAACAACATAATTAGAGCGAGAAAGAGGGAAGATTGAAAGAAGAGGAACGAAAGAGAGAGAAAGGGGCAAAGGAGAAATAAAAAGTGGCAGCTAGGGAGACGGATAGACTGACAGGGAGGAGCGAGAGCGACTGAAAACGAAAACCGTGAGAGAAAGACGGGGGGGAATGAGAGATGCATAGAGAGAGAGAGAAGGCGAGAAGAGTCCGAGAGAGACAGACAGACAGACAAAAGAAAAGGAAAAAAAAAAAATACAAAAAGAGAGAGATAGAGCAGCTTCTTTGTTTCCCCGCCGAAACCATGAGGGAGGCATCTGGAAAAGAATCTGCACTTTGCACTGCACTGCGCCAACATTCCTCTCTCTATCCCCCTCTTTCTCTCTCTCTCTTTCAAGCGTCTCTCCCGGCACACACACACACACACACACACACACACACACACACGCTCGCCCAGCTACCTCACCGTCACATGTGCGGGTAAGCCACAGTAGCTACCGACCACGGAGATAGATCGCCTCCTCGCCGTCTCTACACTGGGCCCTGGCACGATCAATAATGGATAGATTTCAAAAGGGAAGAGCGCATTGTGTATGAATTATAGACTCCACGGCGCTGCGGAGTGGAGCAGTCCAGAGCGTGTTACCACAGGCCGGTGGGGTGGAATAGATCATCGGGCAAAGACACGGGAATCATAATAGGGAACTGATGGAACTGGCTTAGCTTAGGCTCACTGGCATAATTCGATTTTCGCCGTCCAGGATTTGATTGTGGGAAAAACGCGGGAATATTGTGGGCTGGATCTATGGCTAATGTATTGGGTTATATCGTGGAGTGAAGTGGCAGTGAGGGAATCCATTTTATACACACTTTAGAGATTTTTTTTTAAAATGTGATAACAGATTTAACCCTCTCCAGGCAGGCGTTGCAGATTTGCAACAAATGCCAATTACCTACTTACTCCAAATCCATATTTTATGAGCTTTTTTTATGCAGGAGCCTTTTTTCCCATCCACGCTGATAAACGTGGACGATGCAGACTGTGCAAGAATGTCTACACACCAACGGCCTGCCAGACGTGCAAAGTACTTTTGTTGTTTACAAAAGGATAAAAATTGTTTCTTGGAGCACCACACGAAAAAGTGATGTTGTTCTGCCACTGTAAAGCTGTTACACTGTGCTTTATGTTTTCACTGTTATGAAAATACAAATAAAATAAGCGTTCATATCATTTTCAGTCTTCAGTGTTAATTTACCACACCGGGCCAATGCTGCAAATCTGCAACATCCCAGAACTCACTGGATGTGAAGGTCTCTCTCAAAAAAAGTCAGGATTGTATATTACTACCCCATATGATCATTTTCCCCAAATATCAGATTTTTTCCTGTTAATAAAATTTAATTTGAGCCTGAGAGGGTTAAAAGAAATGATAACTTCTTCTTAATCAATTTATTTATTTATTTTTGTCTAAGTTTATTAATGTTTTAGCGTGACCTAAAAATGTACTGTTTTCTAGATTCCCCCAAGTGTTTTTTACAAATGACCACAAAAATCCCTCAAACTTTATAGACTTTTAAAATATTTATAAATCAGCGTTGCCAAGTAGAACTGTGCAAAAATATTGAAATATTGATATATCGTAATGTTTAGTGTGATGATACAGTATTGATATCATGAGCTGCTGTATCGATATATCGCCAAGAGTATTTTTTGGTATATTTTACT
This sequence comes from Boleophthalmus pectinirostris, assembly GCF_026225935.1. Taxonomy (NCBI): domain Eukaryota; kingdom Metazoa; phylum Chordata; class Actinopteri; order Gobiiformes; family Gobiidae; genus Boleophthalmus; species Boleophthalmus pectinirostris. Next base: position 24,304,946 of record NW_026571115.1, on the reverse strand, counting down.
AAATTAATTTGTTACAGCGCAAAAGTTTTGTTGCTTGTTTAGTGGAAGGAAACTCCTTTTTTTATAGTGTTTTTTATTCAAATTTTTTATTTTTTCACTTCACATTTCTGCTGTTTTGATGATTAAAATGAGCGTGATTTATATTCACTTCACACTTGAGAATTTTAGATTTAAATTTCAGCAGTGAATTAAGAAATAATGTCTGACTGAAATAGTTTTTAGTTTTATTCATGACAATTTCCTCCTATTTGTCGTAATTTGATGAAAAAGTGAAGTTCAACCAACATTTTTGCAAAGTGGAACTAAACACTAAATTACCTTTTGTGACTAGATGGTGTTTTAATATGTCCGTTTTTGTCAATTTAAGGTAAATTTGCAGCTTCGTTCAAACACTGTCTGCAAAAATCATCTTGCAATTGGTCCACTGTGGCAACCATAACAGAAAGACGATTTGAGTCAGCATGAAAAACAAACAAAAACTATTCCAGTTAGCTCAGGTGTGCATGTTTGAGAAATAAATAAACCATTTTGAGTGAAATAAGAGTTATTTTGTCGGTCGATACCGTGTGGTTGTAGTCATTTCTCCTCGCAGTCATTCACAAGCTGTGGATGAAAGTGTTCTCTGCCAGGCCCTATTAGCATGTTTCACAGCTGCTTTGAAATGTTTTGAGAAGTTCGTCTCGAGAAGGCTAAACACATCAGTCAAATCTGTGAGAGTCCACGTGAGAAATGGGCTGACATCCACTTGAAAAAAAGAGTGAAAAAATAAAATTAGATAAAAAACTACAAGAGAATAACCAGAACTGCAGTTTCAGCATCAATCTTTCACTGTTTAGTCCCACAGCTAGGTACTCCTGACCAAGAATCTGGGTCCCTGGGCTTCAAAATAGCGTCGCTCTTGACAGGTTGTCCCAGTAATAATGAAGAATGAGTCAAATGGTTACTTTTAAAATGTATTCCCCTACAGATTACAGATTACATACCCCAAAATTTAGTTTGAAACAGAATCCATTAAGTTACTTAAGGTGAGTAACGTAATCTGAATACTTTGGATTACTTGATTTGCTGTAAAGAAGCAAAGACTAGGATATCGTAACATAAGATGTTTTGTTGGCTAAAAGAAAAGCCCAGACTTTACTCAACCAAATTAAAAATATTATTGATAGAAGAGGAGGAGACATGGTCCATGCAGCATGGTTTAGTCCTGTTAAATCCTGTTTTAGACCTGGTTATAGTCTTGTTTTATTCCTAATTTAGTCCCAGTTTAGACCTGGTTTAGTCCTGGTTTAGTCTTGGTTTAGACCTGGTTTTAGTCCTGGTTTAGTCTTGGTTTAGACCTGGTTTTAGTCCTGGTTTAGTCTTGGTTTAGACCTGGTTTTAGTCCTGGTTTAGTCTTGGTTTAGACCTGGTTTTAGTCCTGGTTTAGTCTTGGTTTAGACCTGGTTTTAGTCCTGGTTTAGTCTTGGTTGAGACCTAGTTTAGACCTGGTTTTAGACCTGGTTTAGACCTGGTTTAGACCTGGTTTTAGTCCTGGTTTTAGTCCTGGTTTAGACCTAGTTTAAACCTAGTTTAGATCTGGTTTTAGACCTGGTTTGGACCTGGTTTAGTGTCCGGCAATGAGTGGAATAACCGAAAAAAAAAAAAAAAAAAAGGAACAGGAAAATACTGCCATGTAATCCATTTATTTCAAAGAAACAGAAAACAAAGTAACTGTAATCCAATTACCACTCACTGAAACAGTAACTGTAACTGAATACAGTTACTCATAATTTGTACTCTGATTACGTAACTCCAGTACATGTAATCTGTTACTCCCCAACACTGAATGTAGGTGACAAATGCAAGTTTTTACCCATGACTCTGACTTGATATCATGAATTTCTGGTTAGTGTACTTTGCTCTCAAGCCAAAATGTAACAGAGCACTATATCAGGTTCTCAAAATGTTTTATAACTACATGCAGACGGCAATAGAGCTGAATGATGTTGGGAAAAATGTATAATCTTACCGACAAGAACTGTGGTTTAGGTTTTTAATAGTAGGAATCCATCGCCTGAGATCCAGAACGCACGCTTCTTCAGTACTTTACGAAGATGTGAGTCTGGTCAGAGTTGAATCTCAGTCCAGATGGCTGTGATTGACAGCTGGATTAGCCACGTTAGGGACAAACATCAAAACAAATATGGCTGCTTATGAGGAAAATAGAAAGGAAAAAATATCACAGGGAACAGAAAAAAAATGTGGATTTCAATGATGAATTACAGTGAAAAAAACAATATCTAGGTAAGTTTAAATGACTTCAATTAACAACATTTTACTTGATTTGAGTAGATTCAACTTGACAAGTAAAATGATCTACCAATGGAATAAGTGTGTCTTTAATTTAAGCAACATTCAATTTAGTTTCTTATTTTAAGTGTTATTAAAGTTGTTTTTCTTATTTTAAGTGTAGCAGGTTGTATTTTCATATTTTAACTACAAAAGTCTTATTCCACTGGCAGATAATTTTACTTTAAGTGAAATTTACTCAAATCAAATCATGGTAAATCTTTCTTAATTCAAGTTTACTTTAAACTTAATTCATTTAGTTTCTTATTTTAAGTGTTATTAAAGTTGTTGTTTTTCTTATTTTAAGTGTAGCAAGATGTATTTTCATATTTTAAGTCCAAAAAGTCATATTCCACTGGTAGATAATTTTACTTTGAAAGTGAAATTTACTCAAATCATGGTAAATCTTTCTTAATTCAAGTTTAGTTTAAATTTAATTCAGATTTAGTTTCTTATTTTAAGTGTTATTAAAGTTGTTGTTTTTCTTATTTTAAGTGTAGCAAGATGTATTTTCATATTTTAACTACAAAATTATCATTTTACTTGAATTTACTCAAATCTTGGTAAAACTTTCTTAATTCAAGTCATCTTAACTTGACTAGATTTTGTTTTTTGCAGTGCAGTGATTAATCTGAGGTGAGAGAAATGTGATTTTATTCGCAGTCACAGGCGTCCAATGAGCTCCTTTGCTTCACATGCATCATTGCTATAAACAAATCTGACTGGATTGTACTTTCTGACACTGACTTGAGGGCACGGCAGAGGGAATGGTGACTAGGGGTGTGCAAAAATATCAAAATATTGTGGTATACGATTAAAAAACAAATCCAAGAGACAGAATTAAATATGAACTGCTAAACTGACCATACAAATTGCGATTTCTATTATACTTAAGCGTGCAGCAATGTTGTCAAATAGTTCTGCTTTTGCAATCACCTGGCACAAAAAGGAAATTGAGTATTTTATAAGAAAAACAAAAAGTTCTGTACACTAGTCGACACAGTTTCACGACTCCTGCTGTATCTTCTTCTCTGGTGCAACTGCATAAGCAAAGATGTGGCATTTTTCCCCCTGATTTGCTGGCAGGCAAACTCCGTGACGCAGACGTAATGCGGGCTCCACATTAGAAGCTGAATAAATAAAGAGGGAGATCATGCCTCTCCTCTGGCTGGGATGGGCCGCAGTTGAAATCAAGCGCACCCCGGTCACTGCCAGGCGCCACCAGACAGGCAGCCGCACAGCCGTATGGAACGAAATGTGTTGATGAATAATACAGCAGCAGCAGCAGATTGGTTTAAAGGGACGCCATGCATTTGAATACATTACATTAGGGTTAAACGTAGCAGAATGTATATATTTTTTCAGTGTTTATTTTATGTGACAGTTTGAAATATCAGTGGGGAAAAAAATTGAAAAAATTGTTGGATGACCTTTTTTCACTTTTAGTTGTTTAGATCCATCCCAAAATTTCTTCTTAAATTTTTTTGTCTGTTCATTAATGTTTGAATGTGACCTAAAAATGTAAAAATATATATATATATATTCCTACCAAGTGTTATTAGAAATGACAAAAAAAAAATAAATAAATTTTATAGACTTAAATTTATAAGTCAGCGTTGCCAAGTAGGGGTGTGCAAAAATATTTAAATATCAATATATCAATGTTTTTTGTGATGATACAATATCGATATCATGATCTGCTGTATCGATATATTGCCACGAGTATTTTTTGGTATGTTTTACCAAATTATTTTGTTGCTTGTTTAGTGGAAGGAAAACCCGTTTATGCGACACATTTGTCCTTTTTTCACTTTGGGTTGCTTAGATCCATCCAGCAATTTCTTCTTAATCCATTTATTTATTTATTTTTGTCTCAGTTTATTAATGTTTGAGTACGACCTAAAAATGTACTTTTTTTGTTTTCTAGATTCCCAAGTGTTTTTAGAAGTTGCCAAATTAAAAAAACAAACAAAAAAGAAACTAGAATTTTACAGACTTTTAAATATTTATAAGTCAGCGTTGCCAAGTATGGGTGTGCAAAAATATTGAAATGTCGATATATCGTAATGTTTTTGTGATAATACAGTATCGATATCACAAGCTGCTGTATCAATATATCGCCAAGAGTATTTTTTGGTATATTTTACCAAATTATTTTGTTACAGCGCTAAAGTTTTGTTGCTTGTTTAGTCGAAGGAAACTCGTTTATGCGACACATTTGACATTTTTTCACTTTGAGTTGCTTAGATCCATCCAGCAATTTCTTCTTAATCCATTTATTTATTTATCTCAGTGAGTGTGACCTAAAAATAAAAAAAAAAAATTCTAGATTCCCCAAGTGACCAAAAAAAACCCCTAAAATTTTATAGACTTTTAAATATTTATAAGTCAGCGTTGCCAAGTAAAGGTGTGCAAAAATATTGAAATATCGATATATCGTAACGTTTATTGTGATGATACAGTACTGATATCATGAGCTGCTGTATCGATATGTCGCCAAGAGTATTTTTTGGTATATTTTACTCAATTAATTTGTTACAGCGCAAAAGTTTTGTTGCTTGTTTAGTGGAAGGAAACTCCTTTATGCAACAAATTTGACATTTTTACTGTTTTTATGATTAAAATGTTTGCGTTTCATATGAACTTTGCACAAGAAGTGGTTTAACAAAGACTTTTAGTATCACAGCCGAAACGATTTTAAATATATCGTATCGAATTGAAAACTCACTGTATCAAGATCGAGATCGTTTGCATCATATGTGCATCTTCTTAGTGACACCCAGCGCTATTGCCAAGGGAAAGCACAATGTTTTGATTTTTTACTGTACTTGTGAGAAGAAACATTAATTTCTAAAAAAAAAAAAAAAAAAAAAGGCAAATTATATAAATAGTTACTTGCAAAATTCTAATAATTGTACTATTTCAACCCCTAACCCTTTTTTATTCAGAGTTAGAAACACAGAAACACAAGAATAGATTTAAATCAATGAACCTCCAGCTAAAGGGTGAAACCTCAACCCGCTTCACCACAACTATACGCTCTTATGACCAACTGTAAAAATCTATTAATCCTGACGCTCGCAGAGAATTGATGAAAGCGTTTTCGATAGCCCAAACCTGTCAAATCGCAGAAATATTTTTACTACGCTTCTGTCTTGGAGAGAGTAAGTCACACCATAGAGACGATATACGCCCTTCACACGTGTAGGGAAAGGTGGATACATCGGGTAATAAAAAGAGGACAGGAGCAGCCAAGAAGTAGCTGATGGTATATTTATTTTATGGTGTAGAGGGCGGGCATGTCAGCATGGTAAAAATGATGTATGGCCGACTGAAAAAAACTAACAAAAAAAACAAGAGAAGGACTGACAGGTGGAGAGCATTGACCTTTGCCGAATAAATCGAGTTAGAACATTAATACGTGAATAAAAACGCATTAACTACTGCATTTTTGTACATGTTCACTATTCAACAATTTAACTTATAGTCTTAAAGGTACTCCACTTGAGTTTTAAAATACAAAAACAAAACTAACTCTTTTTAAATGGTTTGCAGTCAAAGTTATTCTTTACCTTACGCATTACGAGCGTCTTAATTATTCACCACAATGAGTTTTTTGGGGGTTTTTTTTGTGTTTTTCACAACTTTCAAAGTCCAGAGTTGAGTTTTATCATCACAGAAAGCTTTCTTAACTTAGAGAGACCACCACATGCTTGTAAACATAATAAAATGGGGATAAATCCATCGCCATAGAGACAAATATGTGAGTTACAGGTCAGATCTGTGGTGAGGCAACCCCATTCAGAACACATGATTTTCATTTTTTATCAGTAAATTCGTGTTAAAAATGTAAGATATACAAGTTTAAAGGTACATTGTGTTGTGTTGAGATGTTATAGCTGTGTCTGGAATGTTTCACAGTATGGCATTAAACCTTTACCTTCACTGAGCCCAAACTAAACCAAGTTACAGGTCAGATCTGTGGAGAGGCGACCCCGCTTACAGTCAGAATGTTTTTCAAGGTGTTTTTGAGCTGTAAAACCACCTGTAACTGAATACACATAATGTATATCAGTTTTCAGGATGTAACGATATTTAAATCTCAGGGTACGATATTTTCACGATATACATCTCACAGTATGATATTTATTGTGATATTTTGTAGTGCATATGCTACTTTTCCTCTTAAAACTCCTTGACAAGACTTAATTGAAAGAACTAAGATTTAAAAGTGCTTAAAACTGCTATTTCTTCATGTAGTTTGCACCAAAATGGAGCAAAGGATCATGGTCGATGTAGTTCCCTCTGTTTTTTATTCTATTGCTGCATCATAACAATGAATTTATGCAAAGAAGCTTGTGATTTGATATACTGTGACAGCCCACGATATTATTTTGACGATACAATATTCACCCCTAATCAGTTAAATATCATACTGTGGAACATTTCCAGGCAGAGCAATATCATCTCCATGGAGAAAAGCGCATAGCTGGGCCCTGCACCATGAAAGTAACACAGTGTACCTTACTTAACCTTACTTCCCGAGTCATTTCCCCATACACTATCCATATTTTATCTTCTTTATGGCTCACAAACCGGACATTCTCCCTCTCTCCTTCCTCCCCTCCTCGTGTCCTCTGGTAAAGACCTCCTTGGGAATTGTCAGAGAGCTGAGAGTCGCCCGCGTTCCCTCCGCGCACACACTGATTCATGGATCGCACTACACCGGGGCTCTGCATACTCAGTCAGCACGCAGCGGCAGCCAAATGCTCTCATAACCCAATAACCAGAAATGAGCGGCGGAGGATTTTGTTGCGAAAATACCGAGCAACGCACCAGGAGTTTATTGGGGAATAAAGTGAGGCGATGCTATTACTTTGGTTCAGATGAAAAGTTGAATCGCTGTGGAGTTTCATTCGGGTTCATCATCTGCTGTGGCATCTTTTTCCGCAAGTGGCTGCTCGGAGCTGGTGCCGATGATTGAACTGCACGAGACCCGAGGAGGAGCTGTGAATAAGACGGTGTAAAATGTGGAACTGTTGCAGTTATGTTTTAAAGGGGATCACATAACGTTTTGACTTTTTGATTGTTTTTCATTGTATTTTAGAGAGGGCGTGTGTTATTAAGTTTGTGGGGGTATTAACTGCGAAAACGTAACATATTTAGTTCACCATGTTACATTTTATCGTCTCAAAAATGCGATATTTGCTGAAAACAATGTATTAAAATGTTTAGTTTCCGGTTTTCTGTTTGAAAATCTGAGTCCCTCCCTCTTCAATATCAGCGTTCGGGCTGCTCCATTATGGAAAAAATTATCATCACGATTATTTTGGTCAATATTGAAATCACGATTATTCAACAGATTAGTTTTTAGTTACACGATTCAGCATTTCTCGCTCAAAAAAAACACTGTTATTTATAATTTACGCAAAACTTTCAAACTGAAAATAAATATAGGCTACAAATACGAACCTTAGAGCAGTTTTGCCATGTAGAAATATTAGGGGTGTAACAATATCTAAGTCTCACGATACGATATTGTCACGGTATGAACCTCACGGTACGATATTTATTGTGATATCGTTTCAAAGCTCACGATATAGTGGAGAGGCTCACGATTAGGGATGTAACAATATCCAAATCTCTCGGTACAATATTTTCAGGATATACATCTCACGGTACGATATTTATTGTGATATTTTGTGGAGGCTGTGAACAAAACTGTTAATATGCTACTTTTTCCTCTTAAAATGCCTTGACAAGACTTAATCCAAAGAACTAAGACTTAAAAGTGCTTAGAACTGTTATTTTTTCTTGTGGTCTACACTGAAATGGAGCAAAGGATCATGGTCTATGTAGTTCCCTTTGTCTTTTTTTTTAGCTATTGCTGCACTATAACTTTTAATTTAAGCAAAGAGACTTGTAATTCGATATATTGTGATGGTTCACGATAATATTGTAAGAATTTTGACGATACCATATCACTATATTTCGGTTATTGTTACATCCATATAAAATATACTTTGAACTTGTAATAAGGCAAAGAAAAACATCAATGTATCCAAAATAAACTAAATATCCAGCTGTTCTACAATCTCTATATTTAAAATATAAAATAAATATACTTACTTATATAAAAAATATCCCAAAATAAACATTTAAACTAGATGATATGGGTTTGGAGATCGTTTGTCACACAAATCAAAATTGCGATCAAAATTCATTCAAATGCAATTAAATGTCTTAATCAGCGTGCATCCTGTTAATGAAACTACTGTCCATCGCGTCAGGTTTATGAAGTTGTAGTGTATTGTTTTGTATCCTGCTGTTGTATAATTATGAAAAATTACAAACCATACTGTTAACCGATTTGAATATGGCCTGGGAGAGATCCCTAAATTACTCAAACATGCATGTATGACATCTAAAACCTCTTACGGCATGATTTTGATTAGAGAATAAGGTTATAACGTGGCAGAAAGCTCCAAAAAAGTGAATTTCCTTTCTTGATTTAACTATAAACACCTGTTAACTGCTTTAATTTCTTGTTTGCAGGAACCATGCTGCTATTTCTTACTTCCGCAAATTGCTTAAATCCCATCTGTTGCCAGCGGAAAGCGGAGTCACAGCACCTGATACAAGAGTTCAAATGCAAAGTGAATGACAAATAAAAAGCCCCCCGTAAACAGAGACAATTTCAGCCGCTGCGATCACTGGTTCAAATTGGCTCCACTTTGTCGTTAACCAACTTCCACGCTCGCTGCGCATCAATCTTGGATGTCTACATTTTTGCCAGCACCTCCACTCCACATTGTTATGAAAAGCCCCAGGTACGGATTAAGAGTTCCCCCTTTGTGAAAACTAATTTGAATTTTCAATAAAACTCTCTCCTATTATTAAATCTCCGCTGCCCGATCCCTCTGAAATCCTATACAACTCTGGGTTAAATGAATTGGAATCAGGTATGGCGCTGTCAAATGAAGTCGGAATATGAGAGCGGGGGCTTTTAAGGTGAAAATGATAATGAATGTCAAGACGACTCCTCTTAGGATAATATTACGGCGCTTTTCATCACTGAGATTAATGCAGGCGCCATTTGATGACATCTAATCTCTCACTTCAGAGTTTGAGTACAGATCGTGCCCACCCTCCTCCTCCTCCTCCTCCTCCTCGTCCTCGTCTTTCAGGTACGGTAAACGCCAAATCAGTGAACCTTATCGTTTCTTGTCGATATTGCCCTTTGTGGTGAAGGCTCCTCGGGCTAAACAAGCGACAACCTGATGTGAATGCTAATGTCACTCCTGCTAATACAGCTACAGCTCTTACAGCGAATAAGACATTTATACAGAAGCCAATTTTAAATGTACTTATCCATAATCTTAATTTAAATGGTTTATATTAACAAATTGCTCGCATCAATTTCATACAGAGCATTTTGTGACTATGTGTCAAGACTAGGGATGTAACAATAACCGAAATATCTTGATATCGTTATTCAAAGTTCTCAAAATAATATCGCTGATCATCACAATATATCGAATTTGCTTAAATTAAGAGTTATTGTGCAGCAAGACATGGGGAACTACATCGACCATGATCCTTTGCTCCATTTTAGTGTAGACACGAAGACAAAATAACAGTTCTAAACACTTTTAAGTCATAGTTCTTTGGATTAAGTCTTAACAGTTTTGTTTGTCTCCACAAAATATCCCAATAAATATCGTACCGTGAGATGTACCGAGAGATTTGGATACTGTTACATACTTAATCGTGAGCCTCCCCACCATATTGTGATCTTTCCCACGATATCGCAATAAATATCGTACTGTGAGGTTCATACCGTGACGATGTCGTATCGTGAGACTTGGATATCGTTACACCCCTAGTTAAGACCATGGATCTATAACAAAAACTGGATAAGGCGCTTCCCTCTGTCCCGGCTCGAGACAGACTAGTGGCTGCTCCTGGTATTGCAGCTCCTGGAAGCTTGGGCCCAGAAAGATTTTCCCATAGAAGCGCAATGCATTTTTTGGGAATTCAAAGTACCCGTGTTTGGCTGATAAGGCATCCACAACATTCATAAAGGTCAGATTTTGTAGAGATTCTTTTTTAAATCCTCAAAGCCCCTAAAACTTAGCTTTGTAAGACTTGACCTAGCCCCACTCTGAGCCCAGTCTGAGCCCTCGCGCTCACTCTGATTGGTCCAAACGCTCCACGCCGTGCACATTACAGACGTCACAAAGGTGGGAGCTTGCCTGTATTGAGGACATAAATGCAGAAGAAAACATTATTTTTGGGCCCATGTGCAAATGAGCACAGGCCACTGAAAACAGTTCACCTTCTAGATTTTATTATAGTTCTATGGTAAAGACATGGGGAATTTGGTAAAAGGAGTCAAATTTATCAATACAAAATGAAAAAAGGGCCAGTATCTGCCCAATTCTGAGCTGCAAGTGAAGAATGAACGTAAGGATTTAAATTTTTTTTGATTCTGTTTACGGTTGTACACACTAATAATAATGTTTACGAAGGCACAAAAGTTTATCGTTTATGATCGTCCAAAATGAACCAGAATGAGAATGAAAAAATGAAGATTTTTTGTTTGTTTGTTTTCATTTATGGTCGTACAAACTACTAATAATGACAACGAAGGAACAAATTAATAGTTTATAATTGTATCAAAAGAAAAGGTAATGTCAAAGAACAAATTCCGGTGGGTTCTGTTCATAGTAGTAAGTCTGACAAAATCTAGGAAAAATTAGAAAATGTTCCAGTTTTCTTCATCTACATGTCATTGTAGCGTTCCGTTATGTTCGGCAAATTAACAATTACAACCATACCTCAGTTTTCATCATTTTCCCACTGACACACAACTCTGAGCGCATTGGGTACATGTGATTAGAAGAGATGAGGTGATTCCTAATAGCATATACTGTACATATTCGGTCTTCATTTTACCGCTGATCACATTTACTTCAGTGGGTTTTTTCACAGTCAGTTGGCGAGCCCATTGTCAGGAACTACACCAGAATTTGTCATCACAAGTTTCCAAAAGTCTTCCTGGTTTGTTTTAGTTTCACAAAACCACGTGACCTAGTGTTTATGCCGCCATATTGGAGGTCAAACTATCCATCTGGATGAAGGTGTAGTATTTGTGCGCGATAACATTTGAATAACAATGGCTCTGACTTGCGTTGCTATTGATGTTCTGCCCGGAGTCAATCTGCTAAAAAAAGACGCCAAAGTATCTTTCTGTTGGATCCCGGCTGATAAAGATCACAGACAGACGTGGACAACCCAGGAGGATGACTTTAGCTTTATACCTTTCTAGCTGGTAATTTTGGACAGTTTTATGTCATTTGCGTTGTTTAAAGTCGCCATGATTATATTGTAAACTGAATAACACCATCCGAATCAACAACCAATCTTGACCTCCAGTACGGCTGCCAAAACATTAAATCACGTGATCCTCAACAGAGCCAATACCACTTCATAACACAGCAGCTAAACCAAGTTCCTTCTGAGTCTCTTCATCTCCTCCTCTTCGCCTGTACCAATGTCTTTACCCTGCGTGGGATGTTTTCTTCAACTAATCCATCATGGTGTTCCTTTACTAAATAACTGACATGTCTACCAGCCCGGGTCTAAGCACTTAAGTTTATCTACTACATACATTATTCAGCACACATAACTCATTTGTGTCTGTTTACATCTCTCGTGGTTGGATAGGTTGGGTTGTAACATTGTAAACTGCCCGTAGGTTAACAGTGAGGTGGAGGACAGGTCAAAATGCAAATGTTGTGTCTTGGTTCATGGTGAATATCTCTGTAATTACTGGGCCTATGCACAGGGAACAAAAACTGTCACAATGTTTAATGTCTTCTCAGTTAATATAAAAGAGTAAAAGTTCAATTATTCTTTCAGAGTGGCTTCGAAAAGCGGTGGGATAACTTGACTACAATATGCAATTGTTGTGAGCTGAAAGAACTTTGAGCCAATTTAATATGTCAAATTTGTGATCTAATTTCTAGCAATTTACAATCTTTTAGTTTGGATATTTCTTTCAAAACCAGTAAATCACCAGTGGAATTAGAGGCCCCTGCCCTCAATCTGAAATTCATCTACTGGTGGTTTTCAGATTCTACACTGTGATTATGTCATGGTCCCAAACGGGGAGCAAGAGCCAGTTTTCTCTATTATAATTACATTGTATTCTCATAAGTAATATCCAAATGTGAAATTGACAGACGCTGAACTTCAACATTTCTATTAATGAAAAGACCCCAGAACTGGCTATATTACAATAAAATCTATATTTAAGAACAACAAGTCTCCATTAAATATGTTTTTCCAAAAGAATGTTGCGGTGTCACCTGAACTCAGCAATAAAAACAAAATAAACTATTTATACTTTGCAACTGAAGTCATCAACATTCCTTGGGGTGTGATGCTAACTGGGGGCATGCTCTGTCTGGAGCTCTGTTAGACTTAAATCTGAGCTTTATTTTAACACAATCTGACTAGAAAGAACTGCTGAAGAGCTGGAACTACAATAGGTGATTTGACGAGGGCTGGGTATCATTAAGCAGTTGCCAATACAATACATATCTCAATACATAGGCCACGATACGATACATATCTCGATACATAGGCCACGATACAATACATATCTCAATAGGCCACGATACAATACATATCTCGATACATAGGCTACGATACGATACATAATACATATACGATACATACATATCTTGATACATAGGCCACGATACGATACATATATACTCGATACATAGGCCACGATACGATACATATCATAGACGATACAATACATAGGCATACATACGATACATATACTTACATAGATACGATACATACGATACGATACATCGATACATAGGCTACGATACAATACATATCTCGATACATAGGCCATACATAGGGCTACGATACGATACATATCTCGATACATAGGCTACATACATATACGATACATACGATACATATACATACGATACGATACAATACATATCTCGATACATAGGCCACGATGCGATACATATCTTGAAACAGTGAGCTTTCAATTCAATATGATTTGATACAATATATTTCAAATAAAGATGTGGAGATACTAAAAGTCTTTGTTAAACCACTTCTTGTGCAAAGTTAATATGAAACACACTCATTTAATGTGTCATATAAATCAGTTTCCTTCCTCTAAACTAGCAACAAAACTGTAGCGCGGTGATATAATGATATTTGATATTTTTGCACACCCCTAGATATACAGTTATAAGCAAGTTATCATGTGCCAGTTTTTTTTTTTTTTTTTTTTTTTTTTTTCCCCAGATGATTTCAGATCATTTCAAAACGTTTGCAAATCTGTGCACTGTGTCACCATGGTAAATGATGAGCATACCGCCACACACATACATGTTAAACACCCCCAGCATGATGTCACCTTGTCCTCTTTTTCGGAATTCCGTCCATCAGGTTGCCCTCTCTTTCCTCTCTATAACCACACCTTTGTTTCTGCCAACCTCCCGCTGTTCTCACTTGATGAAAGGCATTCACATTGTTATTCCACAGTCACAGCAGTAATCTCACCCCATCACACACACACACACATACACACACACGCACACACACACATACACACATACGTACGCACACTCACGCGACTCTTCCTACCTGGCTTTCGCACCCCCGCTAGCATCATGACCGCCAGTGTTGCCATCATTGATTCCATTAGCGGAAAAACATCAGCGGGCAAACAATGCGCGCACACACATTCACGCCAAACACAAATATTTCACAGCTACTGTCCAAACTCGTGCTCGCCGCCAGCCACTGTTGTCCTTCCGGAATCACACGACGGTCAACAAGTGCACGCCAAATAAATTAGGATAGAGTGACACAGAATGAAGAGAGAATGAATAAAAACTTCATTAAAATCAAAATGTGAAAAAAAATATAAGAAGATTTAATGGTGCATAGTGTAATGTTTCTGGTGGAGGGCCCGTCAAATGCTTTTCTTCGTGAAAGATGTTATTGTTTTGTCTGGAATGTTTCACAGTACATCATTAAACCTTTCTATCTTCATGGAGACCAAACCAGACCAAGTTACAGGTCAGATCTGTGAAGAGGAAACCTCACTCACAGTCAGAATGCCTGTTTTTCTAGGTATTTTTGAGCTATATGTAATTGAATAAATGTAAAGTAGAGTTGTTTAATGCCATACTGTGGAACATCCCAGGCATAGCAATGGCATAGCCAGAGAAACAAGCAGGTGACAGACCCCCAACCTAAAAGTTACACAGTGCACCTTAAAAAAAAAAAAAAAAAAAAAAGTAAAAATGGCATCTTTTTAAAAAAAAAAATTAAGATAAGAACTAAGAAAAAAGTGATTATATTTAGTTAGAGGATCAGAATATGGAACCATCTGAACAATGATTTTTTTAAAAAGTCTTGTTTGGACTCGGTCTTGTCTTGGTCTCGATGGCTGACACCCGACAAGTGATAAAATGGAGACAGATTTATAAAAACATTGATATAAATGTGCCAAAATAACTGTAAAATACAAATAAATGTCAAAAATTGTCTAAATTTTGTCTTGATGGGAAGTGGTCTCCGTCTTGTCTCGGTCTCGGCCTTTAAATATCTTGATCTTATCTCGGTCTTGACTCTCAGAGGCCTTGGTCTTGGTTCAGGTCTCGGAACCCTGATGTTTCGGACAGGTCTTGGTCTTGATTAGTGCAGTCTTGACTAAAAACATAACTTGTGCAACCCAATTTAATCTGTATCCTTACATTTTTTTTCTGACAAAACATTATCTTTTATAGATCAGTTGAATTGTTTTAACTTTTTTCAATACAGCTTCAAAAGTGCATAATGAACCCATGAATAAATAACGCCATGATTAGATCTGTGTGGTCAGACCATCGCAGTTAAACTAAACGAAGATGACAGGCATTACAAACTCTTATATCTAATGAAATATACATGACAAAACCAATACTGATTCAACTTTCCTTTTCTTCTTTCTTTGACAAAAATACATTCAAGTACAGTATTCGTTCAGCTAGACTTGGCCCATTCCATTATAATCAAGATAGAGTACCACTTCTATTGCTCCACTTTATTGGAGTGCGACACAATGGAGTCCATGTTTGTGAGGGAATATGAACTTGAGTATGACGGCCGTTAAGACATAAAAGGAAATCAATGCCATTATATTTAAATGGCGGTTTTAGTGGACATCTTATTAGCCATTTTAGTGTGTCTTGAGGGCCCATCTTAGTAGAATAAAAATAGCAGAATTAGCTCTGTGAAGTGGCTGAACTCATTCCCCTGGCGTTGTGGCCCCGAGCTCGGTATGGTCTTCAGTCGCGGGCTTGTTGTAGCCTGTGCAGCTTAGCCATTAGCCTCCTGGACACTCGCTAAAGCCCTCTGCGGTGGGTCTCGCCTGGGTCTCGATTCTACAGCTTTACATTTATTAAGGGGGGAAACTCGTGGGAATAGACAGGATTAGAGACTATAAAAAACATGTTCATATCCATGTCCATATACTGCTTTCAAATACTTCAAAATATGGTTTCACAAAGTATGTTCTGTGTGGAGTTAGCAAGTTGTTTGTCCTCATGCAAGTTCAAATAGTAGGATCGCCGGACACACTGAAGGTCAAATACAGAACAAATATAATAACCTTTTCTTCTTAACTAAAATTATTTAAATGTCACCTAACACAACATCACTAAACAACAACACAACACTAAATTTATCATAACACTGCCATAAACCTGCCAAAAAATATTTAGCCTTCAAACCAAAATGCCAATTTCAAGCTCAACAATAAGCTAGTTCAAGACTTTACATTATAATAGGGCTTGGTATCATTAAGAAGTTGCCGATATGATACATACCTCGATACACAGGCCACGATACATATCTCAATATAGCGCACAGTGATACAGTTCAATAAAAAATAAAGGCTAAATCATGGCTGTGATAGTAAAAGTCTTTCTTATGCAAAGTTCATATGAAACACACCCATTTTAATCATCAAAACAGTGAAAATGCCAAATGTGTTGCATAAACAAGTTTCCTTCCTCCAAAGAAGCAACAAAACTGTTGCGCTCTCACAAAAATTTTGTAAAAATATACCAAAAAATACTCGAGGTGATATATCAATACAGCAGCCCACGATATTGATACTATATCATATATTAAACAATACAATATATTAATATTTTGATATTTTTGCACACCCCTACAAAATACAACATTAAACGTTTTCACCTTCATACAGACTAGGGCGGTAGTTGACTAAAGACATTTTTGGTCGACATAAAGACATGTCCTGTCAACTAAAAAGGAGTTCAAGCAAAAGAGAAAAAAGTAGGAAAGATTACACAAAGATTACACTGAATTATGATCTTAAAGTCTTTTTTTATTATAAAAATACAAAATCTTCACTAACTCCTCCTTTCAGCTGCTGTCGAATATAAATCCTTATCTAAATACGGCAGAGTAGAAATTCAATGTCAGTGTAAACTGGACAAATGTTTATTTAGGTTGAAAACATTTCACAGCTCATCCAAGCTGCTTCTTCAGTTCTGGTCAGAATGCTGGTCTGTCTGAATGGAGGAGCTAACTACACTGAAACTACTCTGAAACTAACATCATACTTGTTTACAGTTGTCTGTTAGCTAGGCCTCTTCATCTGTCCTGAGTGAGGGGACGTATTAGCATAATCATTCAGGCCCAGGAGAACATCAACTAAATACAATTAATAATCAACCAAGACTCCATGGACTGATTAATCGACTAAACTACAGCCCCAATAGTGACAAGCAGATGATGCCACCAGGACAAGTCAATCAGAGCTGTAGAAGTGACCCCACTGTGTCAATCGCCAAAAAGTAACAAATATCACACCTCGTTTTCATACCAATTGCCAAATTTCCCATTGTTTTATTTTGCTCTCACTTCTCCGTTGCCGTCAACTGTCTCAAAGGAGTTCGAGGACTTAGCGTGCTCTCCGAAAGCTGTTGATTTAGCATTATGCGAGTTAATGCACCAGGCCTGTGCGTAGAGAGAGAGAGCGAGAACGAGCGAAAGAGTGTGAAAGAGAGAAGAGGAGGAGGAGGAGGAGGAGGAAGATCGCTGACTCCTGAACACTTTAAATCCACCGCATGCCAATAGATGGGATGACACCTGGACCTCTGGCCGGGGACGCGCCGATGAATAAATTAAACGCCTCTCATCGCGCCATCGATCTCAATGAAGAGAACGGGACGGGCGGGGCCACTGTATCTGCAATAAGGAGATGTCGGCGTTATACAAGTTAAGAGGGGTCGCGTCGTTCGCATATTGATCGCTGGGTTAAGGGGGCGCCAACGAGGTATGGCAGTTGTGATAATGTCTTTAGGGCAATTAGCCGTGAGTGCAAAAGGATCAAGACTCGAACAAAGCA
Source organism: Boleophthalmus pectinirostris (assembly GCF_026225935.1). Lineage (NCBI taxonomy): Eukaryota > Metazoa > Chordata > Actinopteri > Gobiiformes > Gobiidae > Boleophthalmus > Boleophthalmus pectinirostris. Next base: position 24,287,143 of record NW_026571115.1, on the reverse strand, counting down.
TAAATAAGTTAATGTTTATAAATAAATAAGTTCCTGTTTAGCTTATATGGAAAATAATCTGCAGCGCAAGGTCAATTTTACAAGAGCGTATTGAAGTGTAGGTATGAATGGAAGAAAAAAGAAAGAAAAGACCCTTCAAAGAAACAGAAGTAGTTCACAGAGACAAAGGTAAAATGAATTAATTGATGCTGCAGAGGATGGAACAAAAGTCGGCATTGTAGATATGGCGCGGTGTATTTGATCTTGTGATGTTAAGATTCAGATGCAGATTGGAGAAGGCAGAAGTTGGATTAAAAACAAGGGTCAAATGTTTTTATGTTTTGTCACAAGACGCAGTTGGAATCTGACAAACACAGAGGCGACATTTTCATGAACACTAAAAATCTGATTTCCAAAGTTGTCAGATTACCAAAATGTCACGTAAACAGTGAACTCCAATGTGAAGAAGTAGTAGTTTTAGTAGCAGTAGTAGTAGTAGTAGTAGTTTTACTAGCAGTAGTAGTTTTAGTAGCAGGTAGGTAGTAGTAAGAGTTTTACTAGTAGTAGTTTTAGTAGTAATAGTAGTAATAGTAGTAGTAGTAGGAGGACTAGTTTTAGTAGTAATAATAGTAGTAGTTTTACTAGTCTTCACAGTAGTAGTAGTAGTAGTTTTTGTTTTAGTATTAATAATAGTAATAGTAGTTTTAGTAGTAGAAGAACTAGTAGTAGTAGCACTAGTAGTACTAGTAGTATTTACTAGTAGTAGTAGTAGTAGTTTTAATAGTAGTAGTAGTAGTGGTGGTAGTAGTAGTAGTAATAGTAGTAATGGGCAGTAGCAGCAGTAGTAGTAGCAGCAGTAGGAGGAGTGGGCGCTTTAGTAGCAGCAGTAGTAGTACTAGTAGTAATAGTAGTAGTGCTAGTATTAGGAGTTTTAGTAGTAGTAGTAGTAGTAGGAGTAGTAGTAGTAGTAGCAGTAGTAGCAATGGGTAGTAGCAGTAGTAGTAATGGGTAGTAGCAGTAGAAGTAGCAGTAGCAGCAGTAGCAGTAGCAGTAGTAGCAGTAGTAGGAGTAGGGGTTTTTGTCGTAGTAGTCATCAAAAACTACGCATATACTAATTTAGGAAACGGGACACTGATGTGATTGTCGGCCAACTGGATCAGCACCATGGACAGCTCCAAAATGCGTTTACTTCCTTCCCTTGTGTCTCCATGAAGATGTTATTGCTTTGCCCGTAATGTTCCACAGTGTAGTATTTAACTCTAGGATCATACATTTATTACATTACATATAACGATGAGTGGGCTCGCCTCTTTCAAAGATCAAACCTGACACTTTCCTTCGTGGCATCTTTAACTTGTCTGTATGGAGCTGGGACTTTAACACCACACTCTGGACTATTCCAGGCAATGCAACACCATCTCCACGGAGACACGCAGCCAGGAAAGTTACATAGTGCACCTTTGCATCTGTTTGTCCTGAATGATTATTGTATTTTACCGTGTTCAGCCGCGACCGTTAAATATCTGATTCTCATTTTGTAGCCTGCTTCTACTGACTTGTCTGTGTGTCTGCAAAACACAATTGCTTTTGACAACAGGGGCTCGACTCCTGCAGAGAAAAGACTATTGCAGCAACCACTGATGTGCCCATTCAAATCCAACCCAAACAATTTGAGTTTTATTACCAACACAGTGGATTAACAGCAGCACAATGAATCACAAGACCTGAGCTAATTTGAATAGCAGGAACGGCGTTAGGGGCTGAGCAGATTTTACCACCCGATAGTGAGCGGAGAGGCACACAAGCAGGTGAATATTATGGGATAGTTGTTTACTGGGACTTCCTGTTGACTTGGACTGACAGCAGGCAGAGTCAACACGCTTTAACTCACACGTGTGTTGCCAACAGCAACCGGGAACTGCGCATTTTTTTTTCCTCCTATAGACGGAAAGGCAGCAGCCCACGGGATCAGCACCACGGACAGCTCCACAGCGCAGATACAAGGAGAGAGAGAGAGGCTGGTAAAAGGGTTGTTTACTGATTTTACTGACAAATATGGATACTCATTTAAGCACGTATCTATACTAAAAAAAAGTCATATTCACAGGACACAAATGAACCTTTTCTGAGTAGCTTTAGAATGATCTTGAGTTGTAGCAGAACAAGTATAAAAGCACATAGACTAGTATACACCCATATGGAACCTACCAACTGGACAACTGAGGGATTACACAGATATAAGGTAATACAAAAGAATGATTTATGATTTAAGGTTCAAAATCCCATTCTTTTGTAAGTGTTTTTATTATCATTATGGTATTTGAAATCAATATTGAGTATCGAGTACATTCATTAGTATCGAGAACACAATTTCACTAGAAGTATTTAACTTTTGTGCCAAAAATAATGCCATAATACATTGAAAAACATACATTATTTCTGTGACTGGGCTTGCCTTTCCACAGATTTGACTTGCTTGGCTAGTGTCCAGCTCGTCTCCAAGGAGATTAATCATTTGAATGTCTGGGACACTTTTCAACAAGGTGGCATACTGAAAAACAACCTTTAAACAACAGCCATGTACTTAACTGTACTTTTTTAATAAGTTTATGCATCTTTACGAGGGTTGTAACAATATCCAAGTCTCACGATACGATATCGTCACGGTATGAACCTCACGGTACGATATTTATTGCGATATCGTGGGAAAGCTCATGATGTAACAATATCCAAATCTCTCAGTATGATATTTTCACTATATACATCTCATGGTACGATATTTATTGCAATATTTTGTGGAGGCTAAACAGCTAAAACTGTGAATATGCTTCTTTTTCCTCTTAAAATGGTGAAATGGAGCAAAGGATCATGGTCTATGTAGTTCTGTCTTTTTTTTTTAGCTTTTGCTGCACATTTCCTGCACCAACTCTTAATTTAAGCAAAGAGACTTGTAATACGATATATTGTGATGGTCCACGATATTATTGTGAGAACTTTAACGATACGATATCACGATATTTCGGTTATTGTTACATCCCTATTTGTAAGTGTTTTTTGTTATCATCATGGTACTTTAATCAATATTGAGTATTGAGTACATTCCTTAGTATCAAAAACACGATTCCTTTATATGGCATTTAACTTTTGTGCTAAAAATAATACCTTGAAAAACATATATTATTTCTGTGTGTGGGCTTGCCTTTCCACAGATCTGACCTGCTTGGCTTAGTGTCCAGCTTGTCACCATGGAGATTAATAATTTGAATGTTTTACTGGGAAACATTTCAACAAGGTGGCATACCAAAAATAAAACCTTTAAACAACAGCCATGTACTTATACTTTTTTAAATAAGTTTATGCATCAATAATTACTGTCATTAATTCTTATAAAACAGAAATTTACTTAAGCAGAATCTGTTTTTTTTTTTATTTATTTACTTTTTCTAGGATAGTTACTTAATTGTGCTGTCACCAGGCACACAAAGCATCACAAGTTTGTCAGAAGTAGTGTTGGTACATTGTTAGCGCGTTAGTTGTTGTTAACATTATCCCACTTTGCCACTAGAAACTTGTGAAACCTGCTTACAAAGTCTGCAGGGAAGAATCAGGATTACACAAAGGCCACAATACCAGTCAAAAGTATTCAATATATGATGCATGATGTATGGACTTAAGTAAATATCTGAATATATTTTAGATTAAAAACTTCAAAGTAGCCGCCATTTGCTTTGTTCACACTTCAACTCTTGACCTTCTCTCAATAAGCTTCATGACGACGTCTCCTGAAATGGTTTTTACTTCACAGCTGCGCCTAGTCGGGGTTGAAACATATCAAAAATGCAAAAAAGTGATCAAAGCAAAGGCAAAAACAAGTTATTTTGAGTTTATTTTTTGTTTGCCACATTCCATATAATGTTAATTTATAGTTTGATTCAGTTTTTTTTTTTTTTTTTTTGATGCCTTCAGTAAGAATCTACAACGTAAAGAGTCATGGCGTAAATAACCCAGAGTCTCATTTGCCTTTGTTAAAATCTCTTTTCACATTTTTATTTTTATATTGCACTCTAATTTTTGTTGCTGACCATTAACTTCTGCTTTTACCTTTAGCGCTTTTATTTTTGAAGGGCCTATTTCTGGCTACTGCAAGAACGACAAATTTGTTTAACATCAAGAACGGCAAAAGATGTTATAAGGAGCAAATATTTATTCATTTTTAATTTTTTCATATATTTTCTATGACTTTGTTCAGCTACTCTGAAGAGGCTCAAAGAATTGATACTGATTTAAATATTTGTTTTGGATAACGCTGTGGCTCTAGCTGTTATCTCGGTTGATTTGTGTTGTCAAAATGAACCTGAAGCGATACTTGCGTTGAGTTTTGTGTATTTGTATTTCTACACTGTATTTTGTTAGCCTGATTCATCAACCAGTTTCACTTTGTAGAAACTGTCTGACTTCGCAGCATTAGAATTCGTTCACGTGACGGTAGGCGGGTACTTTTTTTTTAACCAATCGCTGCTCTAACGGGGCTAAATCCCGTAGGAAGAAGGGCAATAACGACTTTCCCCTTGATAAAATTCACCAAACATTCTCTTTATTTCAGCTTTAAATCCTCGATCTCGGGAATCGTTGCCAACACAGAATGTATGGTTGGTGCCCGAACTCGCACTTTCGGGGTTTTTATGAACCGTCTAGTGTATTCCGATTCCTGATCTAGTCGCTGGAGAGAAATAAAATTAAGGATTGAGGCACTAGGTGGCACCAGGCTGACTAGTATTTTGTATTCCTTTTAGCTCTTACGGCAGATTGGAGGGTTTATTGCCAGTTTAAGTGTCAGTCTTCATCCAGAGGGATATGCTACACATGGAAATAAAGATTAAACAAAAAATAAAGAGGAGAAAATGTAAGATAAACATCACCTACCTCATTTTTCAGAACTGA